>NC_056751.1:429095372-429175372 GCF_019279795.1 Protopterus annectens | reverse complement strand
CTGAAAGACAAGCCTTTGTCACACAACACATGCATCCATGATTCAAGGGAGTGTGGATAATACCTAGGTTGCAAATGCCCATATAGTGGCATTTCAAGACAAAAGTCCTAAACACAGAAGTAACACCCTGATACCTACAAGACAATTGCATTGGATGCTTATGATAACCAGTGCTAGATGTGTGGCTGCCGTAATCCATTTGCTCAATGTAGAACCTACAATGGGGAATACTGACATCTGTGCAGTGAAGAACACCTGGCTGAAGGGTCTGCCGTGCACAATTGCACTACCACCATAGAACTCAGATCCAGCCATGTGGGCCATAACACTGGTATGGACCATTCCAGGTGGTGTTGTCCACATATTCATAAAGGCTACTCACAAGTAAAGACTACTACTCCAACATAAGTCATCACAGATGAGTCAGGTACAGGTGACTGTGGCAAAAGTTGCATTCTAGGGTGTATCCTCATACATCCACCACCATGTCCTCAGACTACCAACACATATCCATACATGTGGTATGACATAGTATGATAGAACACCAAATAACCTTTGATTGGTGGACTGTACGTAGCCCTTCATCAACTGTGCAAAGTACCCATGTACAGCCACAGTTGCATAATGTGTTATGCAATGCAATTATACCACTGTTTGTAACCAGGTCAGTTGTACACATACCAGGGTCCCTCAGATGTCGTCAGCATTAACACAGTCGACTGTTGCTGTATACTAGTAAACAACATCCTCATGGTTTGATATGACCTAAATGTACCTGCCCTGGTTATGTACAACCCACACTCATACAACATAAATGAAAATAGCATAGCTGTTGCTGTCCTTTGTACATACAGGTGGCTACATTCATTACACACATGCACATGGCAGATAGGTCCATGGCTGCTGAATGCTAACAGTACATAAGGTTTGATATCTATGCTGACAGAGGTAATATTCCCTCTCAACTGTTCACCCATGACACCTATCATATCATACAATAACCCATGTGTCATGTATGTCATTAGACATGTCCGCCTAATGCAATGCCTACAAACATACCCAAATAACAGGATCATAGGACCTACACACATGGCCTGTTTTGACAGACTTAGGGAAATACAGCTATGTCCTGTATGTTCCTGAGTAGTTACAGGTGATATGTCCATGACATGTACAGCCATATGTGCCCACAGCTCCTAGATATACCCCATGTCAACAATTGCAAGCCATGCATGCTGTGTGCTCTCTGGACATTAACCTTATTACCACAATAGCCAGAACATGCTGGAGTGTGATGTTTACAAGCCACAGACCTCACACATGCTTGAATGAGTGTAATGCCTAGCTCAAAAAGAGCACGTTGCTGGCACTCTTCCAGAAATCATGAGGTGTGTGTGGCATATATGAAGTGCTCACTGTTGACCATTACAGTGCCCTGGCTTCACCATGGAACTGTCAAGTAACAGTTTGTGGGATCATGACATGGAATATTGCTGTGTGTGTGTGTGTGTGTGTGTGTGTGTGTGTGTGTGTGTGTGTGTGTGTGTGTGTGTGTGTGTGTTGCTGATATGTGCTGTTGGCATGAATGTACACTTGGCTACTCATTGAAGGTGGTTGTGTGTCCTACCAGTACATGAGTGCAACATCCATTATGGTGTAATGCTCGGCTAGGTTTCACACATGGTGTGGGGAAGGTGTGGAATGTATCCTCTTGACCTGCTAGTCCACTTACTGATGGAGACTGTCTATGTGTACATGTATTGATGTGTGTTTAGATTCCATGAGTGTGCAGTGTCTGATGTTTGAAGGTGACTGTTGTCTTAGCACATCATGCTGTTGCAATGCAGCCTCAACATTGCCAACTGTATATGGTGATATACTCAAAGTACAGTAAGCTGTACTTTAGGTATGGACAGAAGTTTGGACATGACTACTAAGTGGTGGGGCTACTTTGCATATGAATGATTACTGAGGACATCTCACAGGTGTGTTACAACCATTCCTATAATAACTGTAACTGCTACACTATGGTTCTGTTAATTGAAGTGAAAGACACACAACGTAAAATGCAGTAAGGCTGACACTGAAGGCAAACCTCTTGACACCTGTAACAGTAACACTCCCCTATGCATATATTGTGCATATATCAGCACAGGTGGCAATGGAAAGAGTCAGTATGCTTTGTAGCATGTGCAATAGTGCTGTAACTCTGTAATACCTATCATGAGATAGGCAGGTGTTTGATTCACAGTACTGGCATGTGTGGGTGCGTGTGTGTCCATATATGTTACGTATGGTGGGGAATACATCCTAAATGTTTTTCACTCTCCTGAACACTGTGGTAGACATCATTACAGAGTGAAGTGTATAAAGAAAGGCATAGGCAAATGGTTGAATCTCACAAATGTCAAGTGTCTGTATGTGTGTGATATAGGTGTATATCTTTGTAAATGCCACAATGTATGAGTGTGTGTGTGTGTGTGTGCGTGTGTGTGTGTGTGTGTGTGTGTGTGTGTGTGTGTGTGTGTGTGTGTGTGTGTGTGTGTGTATGTATGGCTGTCCAGTCCCTGGTGTGATGCTGTATTTTACCATAGTGAAATGTTAAGCCCCCCTCCCCCCATCCACTCAATGCAATCTAGTATCCCTGTTGATGTCATCAGTCTTAGAAGTGCATTCTAACCACCTGTAAACATGTACACCCTGGGGTGAGGCTTGTTGTTTCATAGCCGACTGATGAACCCCCCACCCCACATTCACTCACTGCAATCTAGTATCCCTGTTGATGTCCTCGATCTTAGGCCATTCTGACTATCTGTACATGTGTAATCTCTGAGGCGCGTCTTATAACTGCATAGTACTATAATAATGATTTGCACATAAGCAGGGGTTCTCATCCCAATACTGGCAAATGTGTGTGTGTGTTTGTTACTGTCTGTGAAACACGGAGTGTGTGAGTGTGTTACTGTGTCTGTGAATCCCTGAGTGTGTGGGTGTGCCTGTATTTGCATCCTGTCATGAGAATGTGTATTACTGCTTCCCAATGAGAAGCCACTTTTTCCACTGGCCTTTACCCTTGTCATCTGCTATACCACTTTTTTACCTCTTCCCCGCTCCAGGTAACTATACATGTGATGTCACCCACTATGGATGTGATGGCTCTGAACACAGTAGCTTACTACACAGCTATCTTGCTCTTGGATCATTAGAACAGTAAACATAATTGAAACTTGGCAGATTAAAACTGCAATGTGGAAGCTACGAAGTGCATGCAGGTATTGTCATATACACCTGTGAGTAGTCTACATTTACATATGGGGCACTAACCACAAACACTGACATCCCCCGGCACATGCAATTACACCTGAAAGAGGAAGGCAGAACATCAAGATCAACATGCAGTTACTGTTGCACATGATACATACTGTCAAATGTACCAAATGCATTCTAAAACTGTAATACATGGTTTGTCCATTGCCTGTCAAACACTACTCATCAATATTAATCAACAATTGTCTTCCTAGTGTCTTCACCCTGTACATCAGACCATATGAGCATGTCCCTGCACCAATGATGTGGATGACAGGGATGCGGCACAGGCATCATCATATGCACAGGGTGATAATGTTTGTTGGAGGCCTAGGCTGCACCAGTGGATGACATCATGTGTGTGGGTTAGGGCCTTTGATAACATTGGGCGTGTGTGGATGTTATGCGTGTGTGTGTGTGTCGAGGTGCCCTACCTTTGTTTCTGGCGTGTGTGTGTATGTATGCACACAGGTCTGGAATGTGGCTGGCCTACACTGGGGTATTATTGACAGCCGCAAACTGTACAGGGCAGGTTCCACAGTTCACTGTGTCCGGCCACTACCACGTGACCTGCACCTGCCAGGGGTTGCACGGGCACTACCAGGCAGAGGTCCAGATTGGGTACTGTCTGATGACACATGTCCACTGGAACCATTGTCCAGGACCATGTGCATGTGGCCTGCTGTGTCCCGGTGTGGACAGCATAGCACCAGCTGCACTGCTGCTGCTACCACCACTATGGGAGCGGGCATGTGAAGTAGCATGTTTACGTAGACCTTCAACAGGTGATGTAGCTGGCCTACGTCCACATGCCTGACACCTCACTCCCAAAACATGTTCCAGCACAGACATTCCACGCTCGAGGATTGACATGCCATGGTCAAAGACTCCCACCATGTCACACAATCGTCTATCCATGACATCTGCAAGATGATGGTGAGCATTTGCAATTGCCTGGATGTTGTCAGTTAAAGAATGGGCAGCATCCCTCTGAAGCCTCAGACCTTCTCTGTTGTGCCATTCAGCACATGCCTGTGCCTCCATTACAGCCTGAAGCATGGGTCTGGTGACACCAGTTGAAGTGCTTTGTCTTGCAGGGGCATGTTGGCCAGTGGTCCTCCTATGAGCAGCACTGGGTACATGCCTGTGTGGGACATCACCAGTCAGTTGGCTGGGATCATGGTGTGCAGGCACACCTTCCATAGTCTCCACACTTTCCTGTTCTATTTTACCATCCGCCAACTGTCTTTCCTCTATGGCCACTGGGGATGGAGTATGTGTAAGCAGGAGAACTGTGTGCGGGAATGAGAGGGATACAGGTGGAATGGCAACCAATGGCAAAGATTCAGCCCCTGACAACCCTGCATGTGCCTCAATCATACTTTCATCATCACTACTAGAGTCTGTGGGGACACTAACATCAGGTGGATTGCAGGAGGACAACACACCTACATCAACACCTGTGGGGGCAGACAAGAACTGTACATTACAAGTTATACAGCATAGCACACACACAGACAGACACAAACAGACAGATGCACAGATAGACACATGCTATGGCACCCAACGGCATCCAACATGCATGTGATATGCCAGATGGCATTCAGCTTAGACAATTATAGTGGTAGTTATGATACGTCCCCGAGTTGCACACAACAGCATGCATGTGTTATAGCAGAAGGCATGCGCCTTACGCATTTATGGTAGTTAGCATAGATCCCTGTGTTGCACCATTTGTGTTAATAGCTTATGCCCCATACCTGCAACACAATGCATGCACTATGCACCATTGCACCACACTGCCATGTTTTGTGCAACATACCCCACATGTTAACAGACCATAGCTGACCTTTGTACATCTGCCACTGATGCTTTGTGTTGGCCACTGCCCCTATGTGTGAGGAGGACATGTGCAGAAGGGTATGTGGAGTGAATACTATGTTTGCCTGAGCCCTAGCTTGCATATCTCCCTCAAAGCAGTACATGTCTGTTCAACATTATTCTGCTGACCCCTGAGCTGAGTCTACAGAAATTGTGCATGCGGCTGTAAACACATGTTTGACATGGCTGTCCCTACTTTGCAATGGTGCCACAGACCAGCACAGGTTAACAGTATACCAGCCTGATATGTGGCATATGACCTTGCCAATCACATGTAGTATGACATGTCTTCTGCTGACATGTTGAATGACATGCATACATGTGTAACACAATGGTGTCCTTTCAAATATACAGTAAAGTAATGGTGTCCCAATGCAGGGACGTGTTATACTAACACGGACCTTCAGCTGACGCAATGTTGTCAGTCCACCCTACAAATATGCAGTGACATACTGCACATTAAGCTGATGTGCATAGCCATTGCAGGGCATCATGTGGCTTCACTATTGCTATACAGTGTGAGTTACAGACACAGTTCATAGCCATGACTGCGTTCAGATACAGTACATATCTAATGTGGAATGTGACCCACGTCACTAGGGTGTATACACACTAAACCCTAATGTAGAATGTGTGACACAGGTCACTGTAGGATATACAGATGACACCCCTGCACACCTGCAACCATATTACTGATGCCTGGCAACTATGTCCAGACATGGCTAACTTAGCAGTACTCCATGTCCTACATGCCATCTGTGTACCTCACACACATGAGGAGCAAGCATGACAGTGGTGTCTGACACCAGCAAGGTGAATGTACTGTATCTGTGGCCTGCTGTGGGTGTAAGTATATGTTGTGCAACACATGTATTTATTTGGATACTGTATAGGTGAATGCTTTCTTGTCATGACACACTCAAGATGTTCAAGACATGTTATGTGGTGGTTTTTATGTCCTGTCTACACAAGCTGTGCACAGGCCTGTGTGATGTTTAGTGTTTCACATCTACAATATCACCATTACACAAAGGCCATAGTAGTATTGTGTCAAGCCAGTGTACAACAGGGTGTACACACATGTACATCGCTTCTACTGTGTGTGTTGCTTCATGTCTCTGGCCATTCTCCATGGCCATGTGTAAACATGTTTTGTCTAATGGCTGTGATGGGCATCTATGTCACATGTCAGTGTTATCCCATATGACACACACCCATAGATGTCATATGCTCCACTGAGGACAGGGTTATGTTTGGGATGTGAAATATCATATTTTGCAGGTTATATGAGCAGTGTTGCAGTCAGCCCACTACATGTCATGGACATGTCAGATAGCATATGACATTGTGTGACATTCATAGCACGGGTATAATCCACAAGGGTGAATCTTGTGGGCTGGTCATACTCCAGCTCCAAAACATTTAGAGTGTATATACACATATGCTCTCTGTATAGTACTGTTTGTATTCCCCACATGTATAATACTGATCTGTAGTACCTGTCCCTACAGTGAACCACACCTCCACCATTGTATTCACAGCTGTCCACACATCTGGTAATGACAGTTTGTAAGGTTTGGTGTAAGTGTTTCATATAGTCTTCAATCATTCCACATGGGTAACCACTGTGATGCATTGCAGGTCTGACCAGTGTATACTAACAGGACCACCATACATTATGTGTACGTGTGTTAAATGGCCACATGGCAGATAGCATGCAATTAATATGATCTGTGCATTATCAAGCCTGGTAAATAACAATCTCACCTGCAACAGGCTGGTGTCACTGTGAAACGCCAGAGGTACCTAATTTGGAGTGTCACAGCAGTAAGATCATGATTCACACCTGTGTGATAGCTACAGGGTGCAATGTCTATGTTAGCACATAAGCCAGTACAATAGACTATACTATGGAGTATGCACATCTGTGCATACATAGAGTAGTAGACTATAGTATGTGGCATGTGTGCATGCATGCCTTGCATATGATATTACATTACATATTGAACAGTAACATATATAACTATATGAAATATAGTTGTGTTATATGTGCAGTAGTGACTTACCAGGCAATTCCAGGCATGGTGGTTGAGAGACACCCACATCCACAATACCAGCTAAAGCTTGTGGATGGAGGTCTGCAGGTGTCCCCAGGTTGGCCAGTAACTCCTCGGTACGTGTGAGTGGGGGCTGGGTGAGTGACCCCCCCACCTATTGCACCCTGTTCCCTGTCTATTGCATTAGCACGCTGTTTTTCCCATCTTATGAGGTCCATGCAGTGTCAGCGCACCTGCTGATAGGTGCATTTGTGGCGGCCAACATCATTTACCCTCCTGTGGAGTTCCTCCCACTGGGCATCCCACTGCTGTGCATCCTGTGGCACATGGCTGAAGAGTGTTACATGGTTGTCAAGGAGGTATGATATAAGGTCCTCATCCTCCAAGTGGGTGTTTGGTGGCAGCCTGGCACGTGGCATACCTGGAAGACATAATGATGGAGACAGGTCACAGTAACTCACAGAGAAGTACAGAAGTACAGCTGAACATACATGTGTATCACATTTATTAAAATTGCAAATATGTCTTTGCAATCTACATGACACTAACACTACTGACATGTTTAACTCACACACATTTGACACTTACTGGTGATTTGATGTTATCACCATATATGTGTGTGTCAAGTGATGACATTGCTCATACTCCATGTGGATGTCTTGATGTGGACATGTTTGTTTGCCTGTACTGGTGTCTTTAGCTATAAGCACATGCCTGGATTTGTTCACATTAATGCAATAGACCTTAATGTTGTGTATATGTCACATATATAGTCATACACAGCCTTAAGGGACATGACCTGTGACCCTGCAGACTTGCTCACAGAAAGTTTTACATGTATGTGTTTTGCCATATGCATCTACATGGCACTGTACAGCTTTTTAGCATCCTGCCATGTATTACCCGTGTTGCACATGTGAAACACATGAGACAATGGCTAGCCTGACGGCATTTGCAGGGTTGGATATAAACTTTAGCATGTATGGTCATTGTGAACTAGTAGACTATATGCCTAGGGCTATTTATGAGCATAGGCTGAAAGGTTACCTAGCTGTAGCCAACAGCTAGGTACTATTCAGTGGCCAGTTCAAGCAGTGCCACAAAACTGATCCACAGGGATACTGATATATTTGCCATGCAGTCATCACACCATGTCAAAAAGAGGGGCAATGTGCAGCTTCGCTGGACAAGGATGCATAGTATGGCAGGAGTATGTAAAGTGTATGAGACAGAGATCTGTCAGGCATGTTATGGTCCTTGTACTAGAAAGGTGGATGTCCATGAAGTATGTGTTTATTTGAAATCAGGATGTGTAAGTATAGCATGTCCAACATCTCTGGGTTGGACATGGCTTTATTCAGGGAAGGTATCATGCTACATAGTAGAGCTAGGGATTGGGAAGGCCAGTGTAGGCCATCTGAACATGGCCAATAACCCTTAAAGGAGATATGTGATCTATTATGGGTCACCTGAG
This sequence comes from Protopterus annectens, assembly GCF_019279795.1. Taxonomy (NCBI): domain Eukaryota; kingdom Metazoa; phylum Chordata; order Ceratodontiformes; family Protopteridae; genus Protopterus; species Protopterus annectens. The sequence continues at coordinate 429,166,654 of NC_056751.1, read as the reverse complement.
TGTTGAGCATGGCTGAACAATGATCTCTATATTCATGGATGGCACCCTGTCATGATTAGGGGTGCCATGTACGACTACCTGACTGGTGCGGTGAAGTAACTATCAAAGGAAAGAATGCTATCTGCATCCCATACACACACAGTTTCTGTTATGTTAACCGCTGTCTAGGTGGTGGTTCATGAGTACAGGGTTTTTAACATAGGGGATGACAATTCAATACTTAGTTGTTAGATTGTGACCATATGCCACACACCACACATCAACCCACATAGGCCCTTCTGTATGTTGACCACAGCACACATTGAGTCAACTATTGCTCCTAGTTCATAGTCATTTGCAAACATCAATAGGCCTTCTGTGTTAGTCTGTGTAGTATAGATAACAAAGAAGGGGAGTACCAGGAATTAACCCTGTATTACTGTAGCTGATGATGTGCGTGTATTAGTCAGATACCTTCTGTAGTGTTGGATTTGCCAGCAGTCCAGTTGCCAACCACTCCTGTGACATCGGAATATACACCTAGTTTACTGAGTGTAGCTGGAACACAGTATGGGTGATGGTGTCCTAAGACCTGGCAAGGTCATGCTATGCTCTGTGAATCAACCTTACTGTCATCTACATCTGTACTGACTACATCAAATAAGTTGATCATGGTTCATGGCCTTACACACCAGACTCAGTAGGGTAGTAGTGCACTATTTCCCATTATCAGTGCTGTCTCCCCCTTTGTGAGGTGTGATAACTGCTGCTGCACACCATTCAGTGTGTACACAGCCTGACATGAAGCTATGATTGAACATGATGTGTATGTGGAGAGCAAATTGTTCTGACATTTCTGTAGGATACACCCTGGGATGTGGACAGAACTCAGGAAAGCAGTATGTATGGCTTTAGAGAGTGCAGCTTGTACCTGCATAGTTGTTATTACAGGGGCTCTGTTGTGTACATGGATATATAAATATGTGTACCTGTTGGGGGGGATGCTACCCAGGCCTTGGGACATACCTGCATGGGCTACAAGACCTGACAGTTCCTACATGTGTGTTTCCATGCAGTCCAGGCTACTGCATCAAAGGTCCTGCACAACAACATGGAATATCTCAGGGCCATGTTTATAGCTCAAAAGGTGGTCTGAGTGTATGGATATGTGGCTAATCATGGCAGACAGGCAGTTGACAGTATGTTTGCCCTCATATAGCTTGGTGTGTAACATATTGCTAGAGTTTGCATTCACAAATGAGTACTGTTGGGCATGTTTCCGGTCACATGTTCTGAGGTGTGGCATAATTATGCAAACTATGTCATACAATTTGTGTATTTTATTGTCTGTCTATTCCAGCTAAGAAGTCACTTGCTTGGCCAGATACTTAGAAGCCTCTGTGAATGTGTGTGATTTCTGGTAGTATGTGGGGGTGTCCTTACTGTGTTCTGGTAAGGGTATGTGTTGGTTGTGATGATGAGATGCATGTGTTAACCTACACCTCATGACTGTCCAGTCCAGTCATGGCTGTAGACTGGACTGCCTTCCAGTTTAGCCCTGTAGCTGCATCCCAGACAATGTGTGGGGTATGGTGTTAGGTGGGTTTGGCAGTGTACATGGCATAGAGATTACATTCCCACAGGATGGCCACATACACAAAGCTGACATTAATAAACACCAGTAGCTGACAAGTGGACATGCCTGTATGAACATTCAATACTAAAAGTACCAAGTACTGTATTTAGTGTACTTATTGCTTATGAAGATGTTTTACACAGTGATGCTCACAAGTAATTATTTGTGTTATGGACATGACAACACTGGCTATTACAGAAACTTAGTAGCTACCTTTAGCAGCAATCCTCCTCTGAGGAGCACATCACATCCTGATAGTTGATTACAGATGATGCAAGTGTCCACAGGTCTGTTTCCTTTTCTGGGTATATACTCACATATCCACCAGAGCCATGAGCTATGTTGGGCACAGACACCCACTCCCCAAACAGAGTCATGTATCAATAGACTCTACTGCCACTATCAACATGATCAGGATATAATCAGATAGTGTAAGCCATCACCTATGAAGCAGCTATTACACATGGGCAGCAGTCTCCTACATCTTACACTCCTACTGCAGAAGTTACACTGGAGTTAAAGATGATATGCAACCTGTTTCAGTACCAGTACTTTGCTCTACGTTACATACAGTATTTGCAAGCGGCTGTTAGGATGACAATGAAAGGTTAGGCTACACAAACCTGAAAGTTCAACCAGTGTGTCTCTACTCTCAATATCCACTCTATGTAGGTGTGCACATAGCCATTTGGCCCAGCCCTGTAACAAGGGTCACTACACATTTGCATAACATGTACACATGCACAGCTGTTATTGCTTGCAAATGATATTAGAGAGGGGATAGTAAATGTGTTATGTGCATAGATAGTTAGCTAGCACTTCCAATTATCTTTGCTATCATGCTGCTAAACTGTCTGATGAATACAAGTCATATGCATCCTGTTATTGAGTATTGTAATTGCCAATAGACATAACAAATGTTTGCATAACATAACAGAAATGTTAAGTAAAATGGAATACAGATCTGCCTAAAATACTGTATATTACACAGTTATTGGCACAATATCCCACAATGCAAACCATATTTGCACAATAAGCCCACCTTTGACATGTTCATCTTACTTATAGACCCATACATATGTCTACTGTTACAGTATATCAACATATACTATCCCCTGTTTTAGCACATACTTGTTGGACCAATCCTGACACTGACAGTGGCTGGAAGTGAATTGGTGGGTTCCAAGCCCATATCATCCCTTGTGGTGTATGAGGAGTTTGCCTTGTGACCTACAGCAGTACACACATAGAAAACTACAAGCACTACTACTGCTCAACAATACATCACTACAAGATAGCTATTTCCACTATATGCATGGATTACACTGTAATTCTTACAGAACAGGTACTACATACACAGACATACTAAATGCTATACATACTTTCTCAGTAATTGGAGGTATTATTGACTGGTATATTACTCGTTTTTGGTTTGTGTTTCAGTATTTTGTACTGTTGTACAGATATATACAGATGGTTTGAATGTGTGACAAGGCATCTTTTATAGTTAAAGATCAGTAACATGTGCTTTCCTGATAATCAATTGGTGTTCCTAAGTAGTTAATTACATGCACATCACCTGTGCAGCTACTGCCTTAGCCAATACCATGGCAACAGTGGAGTAGAACTGAGTACTCCATTTGAGCGTTGTCCCTTTGCCTTACTTGTAAAGAAGACAGCCTGGAAGTATTGTTTGAAATCTATTGCAGCAGCTGTATGGAGACAAACACTAATATATTGTGTGTAATGCCTAGAGGATTTGGTCTAAATGTGAGTACTGCTGTTATATTTCTGAACATTGCTACTTGTGCAGGGTTTGTCTGTACCTAATACCTCTGCATATGTTTTAGTCTGGCCAAGATGTTTGACCAGCTCAAGGCTGCATGGCTATGCATATAATGTTAGGGGGTTTACAGTGTGCTTACCGGACATCTTTAGTTTGGTGTTAATGCGTATCATACTGTGCTGATAATCAGTAATCAGTAACACTTGCTGATGTAATTACTTAATAACCCTCTGAAACAGGAATAGTTCAAACAAACTCTGTAACATCAGCAGCTGTTCCATTGTATAACAGCAACTATTTCACTTAGGGCCATGTTACTGTGTCTGTGTCCAGGTATGTTAAGGTTTCAGCAGATGTTGTACAGTGGGTGAATAATTGGTTATGGTATGACAGTATGTATTGTGGTAATTAGTTTGGGTGTGGGGGAGATGTTGGTGGGTGTACATAGCAGATGCAGGTGTTTAGGAACAGCTTTTATACATCTTCTATATGTGTGTGTGGGTTATTTCCCTATGTGAACATCTTTCCCTTAGTGGACTAATACTATGGTAATTGCAGGCTGATTCATTAAGGCACTGTTAAATGCTTCCTGTATAGCATGCATGTACTGTTAGTCCTTGAATCCTTTTGGCAATACATCAGAATGCAATAAAGTTTTGCTAAATGAAAGCTGTCTGTGTATTTCTGTCATGGATATTTGCAGTCTTTGTAGTTGTGTTGGTGACTGTGTCCATAGAACATATTTGTAATAGTGTATTGGCATATACTCTTCATTTGTTATGTTCATATTGTTTGGGGGGGGGTGGCAGAATGTGTGATTGCTATGGTCCATGTTATACTCAGATATGAACACTTCAGATGCTGTATACACACATGTAGGTATGTATGTATGTATATATATATATATATATATATATATATATATATATGTGTGTATATATATATATATATATATATATATATATAGATATAGATATATAATATATATTATTGCATACATTTATCTGTACATCCATAGATGTGTAGATGTTTTTAACCTATCTGTATATTTACATATATATGTATATCTCTATATATCGACATGTATCTATGCATCTCTCTCTCTCTCTCTCTCTATAAATATATATATATATAGCATACACCTTTCTTTGGGTACATGGCGGTTTGTTCTATTTCCACACAATCCTCCCTTTTGTGTTTTAACCTGTCTGAATACACAACTGGCATAGTTACATCTCAGGTAACTTAGTGGTAGGCTGCTCTGAGAATTGTGTACATGGTTGCAGGTTCTAATCCTGGAAGGAGTTATTATTTTTTACCTCTCAAAGTAGGCACTGGTAGGGAAAGTGTGAATAACGCACATTTAAGCGGTGGTAAGCAGGTTTGCCCATGGACTGTGTGACATTAAGCAAAAGTTAAACCTGTGAAGCGCTTATCCGTTTAACCTTGTTTAAGTGCCACTTACTGTTGCGCAAACCCTCTCAAACCCGCTTACAAATGCTTAAACGCGCTATAATCCACCTGCACCAAACAGCCCTTATTCTGGCCCTCAAAATAAATTAACAGCCCTTAAACCCGGGACCATGAACACTAAAGTCACTGACTTTACCATTAAGGCATCTGAGATATGTACAAATGTTATGGTGTTTAGAATATACATTTTACTAGAGGCATTCCTCACTACTGAAAGCAAATGTTACAGTCAGTTGGTGTACATATGTATGATACATGTTAATGTTCATATGTCTGTGGAATTAGGTGTTGCAATGTGACATGACAGGTTGTATTATGGACAGGGTTGCCAGACGTCCCTATTTGGGCGGGACTGTCCCGAGATCAACAGCCTGATCCCGAGTCCCGCCCTGCAGCCTCCGCTTTGTTTTTTTTTTGTTTTGTTTGATTGGCCCGTATACTGGCATACGGGCGAATCAAAAATCGCTAAACACGGAGCTTCTTGTGTTTAATGTGGAAGTTCCACATTAAACGAAGCTCCGTGTTTATCGATTTTTGATTGGCCCGTATGCCGGTATACGGGCGAATCAAAACATCGCAAAACAGAACTACTTCTGTTTAATGCGGAACATCGCAGTTCCACATTAAAGAGAAGTAGCTCTGTTTTATGATGTTTTGATTGGCCCGTATACTGGCATATGGGCGAATCAAAACATCGCAAAACAGAGCTACTTCTGTTTAATGCGGAACATTGCAGTTCCTCATTAAACAGAAGTAGCTCCGTGTTTAGCGATTTTTGATTGGCCCTTATACCGGTATACGGGCCAATGAAAACATCGCAAAACAGAGCTACTTCTGTGTAATGCAGAACTGCGATGTTCCACATTAAACAGAAGTAGCTCCGTGTTTCGGGATTTTTGATTGGCCCGTATGCCGGTATACGGGCCAATGAAAACATCGTAAAACAGAGCTACTTCTGTTTAATGCGGAACATCGTAGTTCCGCATTAAACAGAAGTAGCTCTGTTTTGTGATGTTTTGATTGGCCCATATACCAGCATACGGGCCAATCAAAACATCGCAAAACAGAGCTACTTCTGTTTAATGCAGAACATAGCAGTTCCGCATTAAACAGAAGTAGCTCCGTGTTTAGCGATTTTTGATTGGCCCGTATACCAATATACAGGCCAATCTAAACATCGCAAAACAGAGCTACTTCTGTGTAATGCAGAACTGCGATGTTTCGCATTAAATAGAAGTAGGTCTGTGTTTATTTATTTTTGATTGGCCCGGGCCAATCAAATAAAAAATAAACACAGAGCTACTTCTGTTTAATGCGGAACTCTGATGTTCCACATTAAAGACGTGGAAGACCTTTTTTTTTAGTCTTCACTTACAGTGAAAGACCTTTTTTTTAGTCCCTACCTGGCCAGTCGAAAATCTGGCAACCCTGATTATGGATGAGAATGGTTCTTGTTTTGTGTCCTTTTTATATTATCCCCATAGTCCATGTATACCCCTCCAGTTCACTTATTGAACATCCAACCCAAGCTCTCCTTGATGCATGATTTCATTACCCATCATTCCTCCCCAACCACAATCTCCACATACACAACAACCATCCCTTCTATGGTGAATTAGGTTAATATTAATAGTTCTAATACCAGAGCTGCATGTGTTTTGTGCACACTTCAATTCCTTTGGATTGTTTCTGTGTCACAAAGTGTGTTCATAAATGTTTATATATATGGCTATAGATGTACCTGTGTATGTATATATATATATATATATATATATATATATATATATATATATATATATGTATGTATGTATATATACATATATATTTATATCTATGTGCAGACATCACTGGCATGTATGTATATATATATATATATATATATATATATATATATATATATATATATATATATATATATATATATATATATATATATATATATATATATATTTAGTATTAATTTGTAACAGCTATACATATGTAGACTTGCATATGTTGATTCACAAACTGCAGTACATTACAATGTACTGTACATATGTACACAAAGTGACTGTCCCATTTGCAGTCAGTACTGTGGAATGCCTATAGTATAAGGTGTAGTCTAAAGACCATGAAACATGTATACAGCTCAGATGGCTTAGTGGCAAGTCCCATGACTATAGTGTGCATGGTCCAAGGTTCAATATCTGCAATGTTTTAAAAATGTTTTTTTACTCCAGAATAAGGCTCATTTAAGCAGTTGTAGGTGTGTTTAAAAGTGTTTGTGTGACATTAAAGCAGCAGTTAAACAAACGTTAAAATGTATAACCTGTGCATGCAAATACGGCCACATCTGCTAACTACTCAGGATATATACATTTCAGTGAAGTAACATCTCACTATGTGCTTACATAACATTGGGCAGGATTCACAATTGCTTGCATGGAGTCTAAGAGTCGTGTAAGACTCCATGCAGCCATCGCGATCCAGGAACAGCCCGAAATCCCGTGTAAGACACCAGCTAAAATGTCACTTACACGGGCAGGGTGTGGACATGCTAATTACCTCACTTGCCACCGAAAGGCATGCAAATGAGGTAGATTAGCAATCCACGAAGCTGAAACCAGCCCGTGTAAGAGTCGTGTTAGGTGCAGAAATGTACTCAGTTGACAACTGAGTACGTTACTGCAAATAACACAATGGAGCCATGACAGCTCCAAATAAAGTGTGCATATGTAGTAGGCAGCATGCCAATAGCCAAATATGTGGCTATTGGCAAGGTAACTCGATGCAAACATGAAATAAAATAATTTTTTTTCGGCGATCGGAGATGTTTAAATGCAGCGCAGCCCTGCGCAAACGGGCTGCGCTAAATAAGACATAAAAATAAAGGTTTTATGTAATGCATGGATTTGCAATGCAGGGACTAGCAGACCAAAAACAACATGGCCACCATTTAGTGGTTGCTAAGGGGGAAAGTTGAGTGTAAGACACCTAACTAAGCATTAGTAGGCAATCCTATGTAAATGAGTGGTAGGATAGTGAATCACACTGTCACATAGCAAATGAGCACATTCCGTGTAGTGTAAGAGTTAGATAACGGGGAGTAACAGAGTAGGAGATAGGTGACATCACAGGGGGGAATGTCATGAAGAAATCAAGCTCATTGGAGCAAAGTGGTATGTGAAAGATGTCAATCACACAACATAGAAAGAGGAGTGTCAACAGATAAGCATGGGAAAGTCAAGAAATGGAAGGTGTACACTGTGGCCAACACCAAAGTTTCTTGCTGTGTGTGCATGCATGCGTGTGCACGCTGGGAGGTGCGAGTAAGACAGAGTGTGCGCGTGTAAGGCAGAGTAAGCATGTAGGAGCCTGTGTAAAGATCTAGAAACCTGTTTGTGCTGGTGTGCACGCGTTTTAACCCGAATAAGCAGATTCTAGACCGTGTAAGCATGTGTGCGCGCATGGTAGCCACTGTGAGCGTGTTTCCGCTGGTATGAGAGCTGCGCCCCCCTGAGGAAACAGAGAGGAAAAAGGAAGCAGAAGAAATAGTAGGAAGCTAGCAGGGAATACTGTTAGAGCTAGCAGATGAAAACAATTAGAAGCAGGCAATTACACAGGCAGAATACTAGCCCAGCCCAGCACTTAAAACACTGCAAACAGCATTGCAGTATGTTTCTCTCAAGAGACACTGCAAGACAGGAGTAAGCTAGTAGAAGTGAAAACTGAAAAAGCTGCACTCAGACCAAACATGCTAGGGGCTGCCATAGCTGTTATAAGGAGACATAGGAGACTTGCTGAGGGTGGTGACAATGCAAATTCTGCCAGACAACCAACAGTGAGGAGACAGACAAGAGTGTACAGGCCCAGGGTCACCTACCAGGGGTTACATGAGCTGGAGATAGTGGAGCATTATAGACTGGACAGAGACCTCCTGCAGCAAATTGTTGAGCTGTGCAGGCCACGCCTTACACACAGAACCAACAGAGGGGAACCCATCCCAGTGGAAACCAAGGTATTTGTTGACCTAAGAATACTAGCAACAGGTACCTTCCAGAGACCAACTAATGATATGATGGGGATATCACAGGCATCAGCCTCCAGGGTACTGCACCAGTTCCTGGATGCCATGTCAGCACATGTCGGTGAGCATGTATATTTCCCCAATTCCCGTGAGGTATTGGCCAGCAATATGCGTCTCTTCCATCAAATAGCGGAATACCCTGAGCTAGTGGGTGCAACAGACTGCACACACATATGCATCAAAGCACCAGCCGGTGAGCGGGGTAGGGCCTACATTCCCCTCCATCAACTGCCAGGTCATGTGTGATGCCCAGGGCATAATAATGAACGTGTGCGCTGGCTGCCCTGGGAGATACCATGATTCCCATATCTGGCATTTGACGCAGCTGTACCAGACATTTGTTAATGGGGACATCCCACATGGTCACCTAGTGGGGGATGCTGGATATGCACTGGAGCCATGGCTGATGACACCCATCAGAAATGCACACACACCTGAACAGGAACGCCATAATGAGGTACACGCACAAACACGAAATGTAATAGAGTGTGTGTTTGGGCTGCTCAAGTCATGGTTCCGGTGCCTGGACACATCCGGTGGAGCCTTGCAGTACTCACCAACTACATGTACCCAAATTGTCATGGTATGTGCTATGCTACATAATATGATTCTACGAAAACAGCTGCAGCAGGACCAGCATAGGGCCAGGACAAACAGCCCCCCACTATTGCCAAGGCCATCACAGGCAGAGCGTGACTCGGAGGAGGAACAACCTGAGCCTGCACCAGTAGGCAAAAGGAGGCATGCCCAGTATGCCCTGGCCTTGGTAAAGAGGCAATGCATAGCACATGCACTGGCTCAGTAGGAACCCTGGGAATGATACCCCTCTCTGACTCACTCATATAGTAACAGGGACGCCTAACATGATACAACCTGCTCTCAAACATGTACAGGGAGTGTAGTATGTGCATCCAACAGAGGCAGCCCTGCAGCACCACCTGAGGCATGATTTCCATGTGTTAAGCAATGTAACACCATCTAGTATATGCAAACATGAAGATCCTGCCTAACATCTCACCCTCACCAAGCATGATGCCATACTATGAAGACAACAAGATCAAGTACAATAATTGGCTGAAATATTGCTGTTAGCAAGGGGGAACAAATGGCTGACAGCCTGGGATGACATGCTGAGCAAGACATGATGCCCCACCTGCTAGGGATAGCACGCACCCAGCACACCTGTCTGTGTGGATACTGGCAAAGGCTGTTGTCACCCCCACTGTGCCTTGAATAGGTAAGGCTGGAAACACAAAACCACCACCATAGGTAGCACAAGGGATAACAACCTGGACATAATGCTACCAACGCCAGAAGTCTAACCTGCAAGGTGCATGCAGACCAAACCCACCACAGCATGGAGAATGATAATATCTGTTCTGTAACAGAAACCTGGGTCAAGGCCCAGAAGAGCACCCTAATACTACCAGGTTATGCCTCATACCATGCTCTACAGCTCCAAAACATGGAACACACTACAATAGGAGTGTGGCTATCAGTAATTGTCAAGGATAACCACACCCCCAGGTTGGTACCACAGCAAGAAGCAGCATGGACTATCCATGGGCAAGTAACAGTGGCTCAAACTGCGTCCCTGTTTGCAGCCTGTGACAGACCACACTCACAAACCCAGGAAACCCAGCCAGCCTTCCTGAAGACACTGCAGAGTATGAATGTCTCAACAAATACCAAACAAGGCACACACAAAGTATGACATAGGTGGAAATCCATTATGTACGGAAGAAGCAATCCCTAGGGACACAAGTGGACGGTAACCCATCATGTGACACTCACATTGCCAAGTTGGCCAGGAAGACATGCTATATTGCCCCCCTTAATATGAAAGGATGCACATGTAGATCAAGAGAGGTCACTGTGCCCCCATACTCTTCCCTTATCAGGCCCATACATGACAACAATGACCCAGTTCAGATGTACCTTACCTTACACCTGCAGCAGTTAGAAAGACCCCAAATGTACCTCACCAACAGGATAAAGGGTCCAAACATTTGACATCTGCAACCTGGCTGAAGAAACCACAGCCCAATTCACAAGCATACTGCCCAGTCAGAGGCGATGTATGCCTGATGTACAAGGCCATGTCCAATCCAGAATGAATGGACATGCTCCATTGCAGAAACCCCAAATCCAGCAGAGACACCACAGTGAGATATCTGAACCTCCACACATAGATAAATAGGATGTGCTGGAGGGACAGATCTATAACCCAGAGGCTCCTTACACTCTGGAACAGAATCCCAGTCCATGATAGGCTGAGCTCCACACTCATATTTAACAAGAGAAATCTGGTGAAGTGCATGGGAGATAGTAGGTGTACACTGGGGGGCCATCCCTGTGTCACATCTAGTAACGTAAACCCTAAATGGGAATAATATGCACATTGCAAGGGGTGTCGAAACTCACACACAGTCTGTCCATGCCCAAACATGGCCAGAGCAGATAGCCTAGTATGAACCTATGACCCTATGACGATACAAATTGTGCAGGACACAAAGGATTATCACACAGCTGTCCTACCTGATGGTAGAAACCATGGTGATAATCCAAAGATATGCTCTGCAGTACTCAAATATCACAAACAATACACCAAACCCACACACATTGCCAACATCCAACCTAACAGATTCTTTGCAAACTCCCCTCCAGCACCTTACTGCCAAATATCTATCCCAGCAGAGTGCTGGCCCCCTGACATTGCAGATGCTGATGTAACAGCCAGCATCTACAAAGCACACCACACAGCATCAATGGTACCAGATGGTGTCCTGTGTTGTGTCCAACAAGTACTCTAAGAAGAATGGAACACCAAAAAGCACTACTGCGCACTATCAGTCTTACCACAGGATATGTACCCAAAGAGCAGTGTACAGCAACAGTGGTCCCTCACCACAAAGGTGATGCCTGAATGGATACTGCAAACTATCACCCCTCAACCCTGACTATCTAGGTTGGCAAAGTAATGGAGAGGATGATCATGGATCCCAGGAATAACGAGATTGGGTACCTACAGACATTGGACCCTACCCAGTGTGGCTTTCATAGGGAAGATCCTGCCCCTTACATATGTCTGACTCATGTGAAATGTGCACCAAGGCCATTGATGTGGGGAATGTGGATCACACAGCCTATCTGGGCCTTGCTAAACCCTTCCATACAATACCCTAGTTGGTCAGTACAGATAAGCTCACCAGCCTAACTATAAACCCCTATCCAAGTAGATGGGTTGCAAACCAGCTCAAGGACAGAACTGACCTGGTCAGACATGCTGCAGCCATGTCAGACTGCAAACCAGGTACAACTGGCATCCCACAAGGCATGGTCCTGGGACCTCTCTTGTATGCTATATATGTCACATAGGTACAGGCCAACATGGAAGGACTCTGTCTGAACAGGTTCACAGAAGACTACAAACTGCCCACCATATCGGACCCTCCAGCTAACACAAGCAACCTACAAAAGGCACACATAGAAACAGACAAGTGGTGCCACAGCCATGTCAACAAGCTAAATGCAGAATAGTGTATAGTCATCCCCTGTGGAAACACAGTACATAGCCAGAATTTACCATATAGGTGTTAAGCCAGTAAGTACATCAGGAGCAATAAGAGACCTGGGGACACAAGGTGATAGATATCCTGCATGTGACAACCATGTGTCTGTAGTGGTTACAGAAACATACCATATACCCACCTAATCATGAAGCTAAGCACAGCTAGGTCAGGGTAGGTCAATGTGCCTCTCCAGTCATCCATCAGCAGCCTCACAATTGTGTACAGTGGCCCTTGAGGGATATACCTTAGCAGACACCTGCATCAACTGGAAAGACCCCACAAATACCCCACCAGGAGGATCACAGAGCTGTAACAGATGCCATGTGTCGCCTGATTAAACCAACTGCAGCTCCACACAGTGCCATACCGCCTGGCTGGAGGTGAACTGTGCCTGATGTATAAAGCCATGACCAAGCTGGTATCAATGGACATTTGGCACCATGTAAAATCTGAATGCTGGTGACCTATGCAGCTGACAGGCCTGAAACCCAGCACAGACATAAACAGGACATGCTGTACCGATTGGTCCATAACCCAGAAGCTCACTCCACTCATGAATAAACTCCCAGTACAGGTTATCCAAGGAGTCCCTCATTGACTGTCATCCAGAGGAATCATGATGACTGGATAGGAGATGGTAGGTGTACCCTGGATATCACCTGTATGTCACGGGTAGACAGAGGCACAACACACTAACCTTGACATATGTCATGGCAAACACCAGTAAATGTGTGTTGAAGGACAAACACTCTCTGACTAGCATTACAAATGGACTAGGGCACATGGCCATTGTTTGTCACTGTCCACACAAGTTGTGGAATACATTAACAATGTCAGACAATCATGTACTATGCTGTCCATATCTGAACAAAATGCAACATGGTCATATCTGCACAACTGGCCCTCAGCCAGTCTGTTGTGCTCACTATAAATATTACAAGTAGTGATAGGACTGAAACCGATGATACTGTCCACCACAGTGAAAGTACTGAACCAGTACACTATACGACAATACACTGTTTGGTCAGTAGGAAAGGATGTTGACAACTGTCTGCAAACTATCCCATGGCAACCCTGCAGGCACAGCATAATGTCTGTTAGGTTCAGACACAAAGCAGTTGGGCAGGAAGAACACAACCTGATGTCCAACGCTCAACTGTACATGTGAAATATAGATGACGTCCACACACAAACACAAATGTGGTGGACCACAGATCCCAACATAAGGAAAGTTCACACTGGGCATGCTCGCACACTTAGATAAATGAGACGTGTCAGTCAAGAAGCCATAGAAACTGTGAACTGGGCATGCTCATACACTTAGGCCATGTCACAGTTCAGCAGTTGCAGACACATATCTGGCATTTGTATGTGTTAGCACAGGAACCTCCCACAATACAGAAATCTGCCCAGTGCACACAGTGAAATTACAACAGAGACATAAGTAAAGTACTGGATCCCACTCATATGCAAATATCTTCCACAGTACACAAGTTGTTCATAGAGATAGGGAAAGCTATGGCAATAAAGACCCACAAACAGTATATGAGCAACAGATACTTGCATCTGACAGGTAAACATATGGCCGTAGAGTGCAATACTAGGCTGTTGTCCCTAGGGAATACAGAAGGCTATCCACAGTGTATTTGGCGTCTGCCTCCACAGTACAGTAGGCCACTGTGCCTGTGCAAAGTTAATGCATAGATATGCTCTCCCCTGTACTGATGGATAGTAACAGATGTACATACCTCTTCATACATAATGATGTCAGCACCCTATACATATGTCAGGAGGACAAATACTACACGGTAATTTGAATAGCGTGCTCAGCTACTGCGTCTCTCACAAGTGTCATAACATAGTTAGGTAGGGGTTTGAATCCTGCAAGTGCTCATTGTGTGTGTGACTGTGTGGGGGAGTAGTGTGTGTGCAATTCTATGTGTAAGAGAAATGTTCCTTTTGGCAACTAGTACAACACAACACATGCTGCATATTCCACTGTCTAAACACTGATGATGTCAGCACCCTATAAGTACAGCAGGAGAAAATAAGCCTCCCAGTAATGCAAATAGCACACTCTGCTACTGCGTCTCTCACAAATGTCATAACATAGTTAGATAGGGGTTTGAATCCTGCAAGTGTTCAGTGTGTGTGTGACTGTGTGGGGGGAGGAGTAGTGTGTGTGCAATTCCACATGTAAAAGAAATGTCCCTTTTGGCAACTAGTACAACACAACACATGCTGCATACTCCACTGTCTAAACACTGATGATGTCAGCACCCTATAAATACAGCAGGAGAAAGCAAGCCTCCCAGTAATGCAAATAGCGTGCTCTACTACTGCGTCTCTCACAAGTGTCATAACATAGTTAGATAGTGGTTTGAATCCTGCCAGTGTGTGTGTGAATGTGTGGGGGGAGTAGTGTGTGTGCAATTCCACGTGTTAGAAAAATGTCCCTTTTGGCAACTACTACAACACAACACAACACATGTTGCATATTCCACTGTCTAAACACTGATGATGTCAGCACCCTATAAGTACAGCAGGAGAAAGCAAGCCTCCTAGTAATGCAAATAGCACACTCTGCTACTGCATCTCTCACAAATGACATAACATAGTTAGGTAAAGGTTTGTATCCTGCAAAAGCCATGTGTGTTTTGGTCACACAGTTTGTCCATGTGTGTGGAATGTTGTTCCCAGTATTGCACGGCATACATTATATCAGTAATGTCAATGTACACATTATGTGTGTGTTTGCCACCTACACATATGTACCTGTGAACTACAATAGTTCCAATGTCCGAAGCCTGCCTCATGTAAATACATGGAATATGCATTAGACAACTGTATGACTGTGGTGTTCTGTGCAGGGGCTGCATGTGGTATGTGAATATACAGTGTGAGTTGTAGATGGTGTCATCCCACCAGTGAGGGATACATGACTGGTCTGGAGCATATAGTCCACATGTTGGTGATGAACAGGTGCAGCATGTTTTCACCTCTTGTGGGAGTGGTAACAAGTTGTTCCATAGCAATGCAGGGAATGAATGCTAGGATCCCTTTAGATAGGGTCTTGGAGCTAGAGTAATGCTCACACTGTATGTTTGGGTAGTTGCAGTCCACCCATATAATGGTGTTTGTAGAGACTGTCATATTCCCAGTGTTGTCAGGAAGGCCAAGTGGGTTTCCTGGGTATGGGAGGGTGGTGTGTGCCAGGCTATGAACCTGAAGGCAGTCTAACCCACTGTTAGTTGCACATGGATAGGCTCTAGTGCTTTGTGCTGTGCCACCTACCTTGGGGTGTGTGTATCTGAGGTGCCTTTGGATACATCCCCCCTGTTCTGGTTTGGTGCATGTGTAGGGGACAAGCATGGTATGAGGTATGACCTGGCAGTGATGGTGTGCACCTGGGAGCCTTGTACCAGGAGTCTGTTACTGCACGGATATTGCTGTACCCCATGCTAAGGACAGTTTCCACTGCATGCATCTTGAGGTTTACACTGCTGCTGTTGAGTAGCATTGCTATTAGTGTCCTACCCCGTGTGATACCTGTGTAGGTGGCTATCTAATGTCAGCCTTGCATACAAAGGCACTATGTGTGTAGCAAGAGCCTCTGCCAATATACAATGGCCCATGGGTGACAGGTGCAAGCTGTCCCTAGCAAAGCAGTGTGGCTTGTCCAGCATGTAATCCCACGCTGACAGGCATTGGATCCCCTTTGAATGTCACCGAAACATACGGTAATTGTAGAAACTGATCATCCTGTCTACATATTGTGGCAGCATTCTTGGTGAGGGTAAGATGCTACTCAAGGTCAGGGTCATACCAGCCTGTGCCACAAGCTCAGAGAGCCCCTCTATGTCCCCTAACATGTAGTCCAGGGAGGTGCATCACAGGTCATGCATACTGGCACAGACAAAGACTGAGTCATATTTCTACATGCCTTGAGTGACCTGTATGCTTGTGTTATGTGGTGGATCATAGTGCCCGACGGGCATCTCAGCGTGACCTTCACCTTGTTCTGCCTGGTGAGCAGGACCTCAGTGTACCTAACGATAGAGGTACCTATTAAAACTGTAGCAGGTGTGTTGTCAAGCCGTATGGCCTGTGACTGTTTGGCACACAGGCTTTGTGAGCTATGTGTTGCATGTGCTCTGCTCTGGCTTAACGTTTGCTTGTGTGTCTGCTTTGCAGGTGTCAGATGCTCAGGCAGGATGGTATTTTGAGAGTCCAAGAATGTATCTGTGTGTTTCTGTGTATGGATTGCGGTCGTGGCAGGTCTATGTGAGACTGGTACTGTATTCACTGTAGTATCCCACTCCACCTGACAGGGTATGCCAGTACTGAGTTAAGAGAGCTTAGCCCCCAGTTTGGCTATGTGGTTGCATCTCTCACATGTGTTGTAAGTGTATGGGAAGGGGAGAGGCTTGTCTGTGTACATGAGGCAGCTGTAACATTGCCACACGACTCACAGATTCACCAACTGGACCACAGAGTAGATTGACAGGTGATCTTTGTCCATGCTACCATAGCATTGTGAATCCCATACTAATTAACGACACATAGGGCCAATGGGGAACAAGGTACTCAAGGTGAGTATGTGAGGGTGTAGTGCTCCTGATTTGTTAGTGCTGGCATATATGAATGCTGTCTTGAGCAAATGTGAGGTAAGTCATATGCAATGTGTTACAGGCAACCTACATGCAAACAGGACAAACAGTGACGTTCTGTCAAGTGAGACATGGACATCTGTACAGTAGGCAATACAGATGTCACTAGGGATTCACAGAGGCACTGTAAATCTGCACTGCAGGTGGAATCAGTGTTTCAGGAACATAACAAGCAAACATGCATACAAACAAAGCTACAGTCAGCAGGCCTGTATGTAGACTATGCTACAACAAACAAGGTGTACGACTTCCAGTAGGTAACAGTGCATATATGCAGGCACTATAAGCCTGTACCCAGACATTCACAGGTCAGACGGGCTGGGTCCAGCCCCACCCCTCACAAATGTATAGACCATGTACCTTCGTAATGTTGAATAACTGGCCTGATACCCAAGTGCTCATACCTGTAATAATACACATTTCAAATAACAGACACTGAGACCTCACTTAGCAGTTCCAGACTTAGTATGATGTATGCTACTTGTCCTGGCACCACAGTATCCTTGACATGTATGGAGACTCTCCCTCCTGTCATAGTTAGTTCTGTGTTTTGGGGCTGTCATGCATGGTATGAGGTGTGACCTTGTAGTGCTAGTGTGCTCTTGTGAGTCTTGAACCTGTTGTGTATTACTGCACAGATATCAACATCCTCAAACATCCTCATTGCAGAGTCGAGTGTGGACAGCATGCAACTCGTAGTTGACATGACCATCATTGATTTTCAATATGTACATTTTCCTATCCCCTCTGCTACCTATGTAGGTGGCCATCTCTTGACAGCCTCACCACCAGTATGCAAAGATGTGCAGACAGTACACTATGGTAATTACTATGGGTGTACAAAACAATACAATGACATTCATACTGTAACTGCATCAGGCATGCTGGGATATACCCACAATGATATCATTACACTGTACTGTTGTCAACATTATACTATTACAACACTTCTATGTAGTCATCCTGTGCATCAGCACCATGTTAACCTGTTCCTGCACCAATGTTACAGATTGCAGGAGGTGGCACAGTTTCATCATATGCACAGGGTGTGTACTTGATATGCCTGAGTCTGCCACTGATACAACCAATTGACATGCCTGTGTGTGTGTGTTGGTGAGGGACAGCAGTACAAGATGGGGCAATGTTGATGCAGAGTGTGTGTGTATGCGGTAGCCCTAGGTGTTATCAATTTGCATGTGTGTATGCATGCACACAGTCCCACGTCATGGCTGCCATATACAGGTGTTTGTGGACAGCCACAGACTGTACCTGCCAGGTCATACAGATCACTGTCTGTGGCCACGGACACGGTTCCTGTGCCTGGCAGGGGTGCTACGGACCGTATCAGGTACTAAGCCAGACTGGGTACTGTCATCAGAAGCAGGTGGTTGGTGACTGGAGACAGGTCCCTGTTGTGACTGTCCAGAGCCACGTGCACGTGGTCTCCCGGGGCGGTCTGATGACAGCACAGACCCAGCATTGCTGGGGCTGCTGCTGGCACTATGGGAGCGGCCGCGGGCCTGTTGTCGTCTGTGATGGCTGCCAGCAGCTGCTGTTGCTGGCATACGACCACGTCAATGCCTCAACCATCCACCATTGCCCTGGCTCATGGACATGTAGTTGTGGAATAGATCTAATGTGTCCCCCCAACGTCTGTCAATGACCTCGGTGAAGTTACGGATGGCAGCCGCAACATCACGCATACTGTCACTCATAGCTGTGCGACATGCTCTCAGCTCCCTCAGACCCTGTCTGGTGTACCGTTCCATACGTGACTGTGCCTGCATTACAGCCCGAAACATAGCTGAGATTGAAAGACCTCTGTGGGCACATCTGACAGGGGCGGTACGCCCACGGATGCTCCCACGAGAACCCCTGGAAGTCTGCCTGTGTGGTACCATGTCAGGACCCTGGCCATGGCTGCTGTGTGGGGATGCATGTGCCACTGACACCACATCACCCTGGTCAATGCCCATTGTATCCTGTCCATCACCTAGGGACATTGGTGACAAAGGATGTATTGGCAGGATGACTGTGTGCATTGATGGGGTCGACAGCTGTGTACTGTCAATTGGCTGACCAATGACGGACCCTGGCACACCTCCCTGTGCCATTACACAGGTATCATCATTATCACTATCCACAGCAGCTGATTCAGGTTCCCTGCTGCACAACACCAGAGCAGCACCAGAACCTGTGGGAGTAAGACAGGAAACACAGTTTACAATGTGTACACAATGTCACCACTGATACACACATGCACACATGCACACATGTGCACATGCACACATGCACACATGCACACATGCACACATGAGCACATGCACCCATGCACACATGCACACATGGGCACATGCACACATGCACACATGGGCACATGCACACATGGGCACATGCACACATGCACACATGCACACGTGGGCACATGCACACATGGGCACATGCACACATGCACACATGCACACATGGGTACATGCACACATGGGCACATGCACACATGCACACATGGGCACATGCACACATGCACATGTGGGCACATGCACACATGCACACATGCACACTTCTCAGTATATGAGATATCAACACACAGGCACAAACACACCTGCAATCAAACACATAGCACTACTGCTTCAGCCTATTATTATTATTAGTATCGAGAGTATTGAAGGTAATGTTATTACACACTCACCAGCATGGATAGGCTGCCTTGCTGTGACACAGAGGGACCTGCAGAAATGAGACAGTTATTGTCAGTGGGCACAACTGTGCCATTGATACTGTGAGTATGATACAGTTCAGTAGTGCAACAGTTAGCTTCCACAGGTCTACTGCTGATATTGAGAATATCACTCTTGCACAATAATTACCAAGATTACAGATACAAACCGAGGACACACCTCACACATGCATAAACTAACAGTGTACAGAACGGTCAACTATACACATGGCATGTTACCTGCACGCTCCATGTCCTGCTGCTGGGTGGCTCCAGCCTCCATCATTACACATGTATGCTGCTGCTGTTGCTGTTGGGCTGGAGCCACAACACTTAGGAGTAGTCCCTCCAGTCTGGTGAGGGGGGGGTGTCTAGCCACCCCACCACGTGTGGCAAACTGCTGCCTGTGGATATCCGATGCACGCTGACAGACATTTCTAATTAAATCACTGCAGTGATGGCATACCTGCTCATATGTCCGGTTATGTGTGCCTATGTCCCGATGGACCAGGTCTTGCCACAGTGCAGCCCTCTCCTGCTGGTTCTGGCTGGTGCGGGAAAAGAGTATTGCGAAATCTCGCATCAGGGTCTGGTGTATCTCTTCCTCCTCCGCAGCGGAGTACACAGGGTTTCGCTGGTGAACAATAGCCCTAAAAAGGAGAAGGAAAATATGTCAGCAATATCTGTCAGCAAACTATGGCACACATAATACACATAATACTTGACTGTAGTGATATAACTTAACCACCATATATGGCATCTGTCTGTCTATTGGGGGATACACATGTAAATGACCAGATATCAGTGCTCAGCCGACAACTGTGCAACAGTACCTAGCACACTCCATACGACAGACTAGTATACTGCAGCAGTCAGCACACTGGTTCAGGTCCAATGCACAACCTCACACTGGGGGTTTGTATCAAGGTACTGTATGGGGAACATTATCAACCCATGCACTGCATGCAATGCACGTTACATATTTCACTGGTAATGCACACTACTCTTACTTGCCATAACCCTACCTACACCACAGTCACATACAGGGTAACACAGCACAACATATGGCAATGTAGTATGTGTTGATCGCAATACCTCACACTTCTGTCTCTGGCCTCACACCAAGGACACACACTGCCATGACAGACATACAGTCATGGTGAGCAATCACACCAGTACATAACATGCACCCAGTCACTGGCACACTCATTCCACCTCACATATTTGGTTTGCAATGGGTTCATGGGTGTGCATTGTGTCTTAGGTAGGTAGTATGCTATTGGCCCTAGGCCTACAGCAGCATACTGTTATGCTACCCTGTCCCTTGTGACACATGTGTTATGATCGTACCTGCTCCTTACCAACAGTTACACAGGGTGACTCATATGGCATATTACCTATCTGCATAACATTCAGCAGGGGTATGTCTGACATCTACTCATGGGGAGCTTTGCTTTGTAATTCTGTGTGGTTTACTCCAGGGTATGTCGTATCTGTGAGTAGGGACCTGTACCTCCACCATGTGCTCTATACTGCAGTGACACGGACGACAGACATAGGTTATTTGGGTTGTGGATGTTGGAGGTGTTACCATGGTTGTTAGACAACTGTCATGGGTGTGACCTAACTATGTATATCCAGCAGTGGTAACCTCTATGTAGGTAGTCTGTGTGCACTCTGTGGTCTTGTCAGTCACTCCGCATAGGTAATGTGTTTGAGTGCATTGACGCAGTTACTTGCGTATGTCTGTGTCCTTCTCCATATCTGTAGCTGTCATGGGAGGTACATACCGTGTAGAACATTGTGGGGTGTAGAGGGGTACAGTGACCTACATGTCCATAGCTGAGACACCATGTCCGCTGACACATTCAATGTACAGGTATTACAGGACTAGTGTGCCACTGTGTATATCAATGGGGAGCCTATTGTACACTTGTTGCCCCTGTTCCCCCCTGACACATGCAGTGGTGGGCAGGCATGCACATATGTGGTGGTTACTGGTGTCAGTGTTTTGGAATGGGGTATGGTACTCCAGTATCCACACTGGTGTTCACTCCATGCCTTTGTCACCAGGCACCTGTTGCAATACATCTGCACACATGTGCCTCACTCAGTATATATATATATATCTATATATATATCTATATATATATATATATATATATATATATATATATATATATATATTTATATGTGTGTGTATATATATATATATATATATATATATCTGTATATATATATATATCTATCTATGTATATATATATTTATATATATATATATATATATATATATATATATATATATATATATATATATATATATATATATGTATGTATATATATATATATATATATATATATATATATATATATATATATATAGATATATACATATAGACATATAGATGTGGGGAGAGAGGGGGAGAGAAAGAGGGAGAGAGAGAAAGAGGGAGAAAGAGAGTGAGAGTGGGTGGGACAGAGAGAGAGAGAGAGTCATATACAGACATATCTGTTGTCAGTCAGATCTGTCTGTATATGTATATGTATCTACATATATCTATATATGTATGTGTGTATTACATATATCTGTACATACATATTCTATCAATCTCGATGTCTGGGCAGTAAGTGAAACCTGGTTCAAGGCTCCTGAGAGCACACCAGTGGTACCAGGCTATACCTCGTATCATGCTTTTTGGGCCCAAAACTCGTGCCAAAACAAAAAGGGAGGGGGAGTGTCCATATTCATCAAGGACACCCACACCTCCAGGTTAGTGGCAACACATGAAGCATCAGAGACCATCCAGGTGCAAATAACCGTAGGCAAACCTGCTATACAACTGGTAGCATGTTACAGACCACCCTCACAATCTCAGGAACCACAGTCAGCCTTCCTGAAGACATTGGAGGATATGAATGTCCCACCAAACACCATCATATTGGGAGAATTCAACTACCCTAACATACACTGGGTGCATTATTCTAGCCCAAACACCCTAGCCCAAAGGTTCCCGGAATTCATTAATTCAAATGCAATGGAACAGCTAGTCACCTCTCCCACAAGGGGAGATAATGTACTAGGCCTGATCATCACAAACATGGGGACAATATGCTACACACTGGAAGCATACCTCTCACTAGTCACATCTGACCACAAACTAATCACCCTGGATTTACATATCCCACCTCCACCCACAACACAAAAGACTACAGTGAGAAACCTCTCAAAAGCCAACTTTACACTTCTTACAACTGAGATGGTATCCTTTAAGCCCACTGGGCCAGTGGAAACCACATCCCACAATGCAGACTCCTTCACAAATGCTTTCTACGGACATCTCCAAGTATGCATGGATCATGCAATCCCAAATAAAACCAAGACCCTCTCCACCAAGGGCAGGCGTCCTGTCTGGTGGACCCCAGCCGTGAACAAATTGTATAACAAAAGAAGGTAGCTACTGCACGACAGAGCAGAATTCCATAAAGATAAGGCATCTCTGATCAGCACTAGTAGAAAGCTACGTTCTCTCATACAAACATGAAAGGCCAACTTTGAGAGGAAAATCACTATGGACACTAGAGATAACCACAAGGCCTTCTTCTACTATGTTAGACACCTGGGCGGAAACCCTCAGATATGTTCACAGTTAGTTCACAGTGACAAAAACTACACTGAACACACAGATATTGCCAACATTCTGGCAGACAGGTTCAGTGCAGATTCCTCCCCTCCCTCACCCCCAAAAGAGGAATTACTTATCCCAGCTGAATGTAACCTCCCTGTCATCTCAGATGTCCAGCTGAGAACCACCCTCAGCAAAGCTATAAAAACAGCATCAATGGGACCCGACGGTATCCCGGGTTGCGTGCTACGGGAACTCCAAGAGGAGCTAAACCCGCACATAAAATGCTATGTAACCATAGCCTTACTACAGCATATGTACCTGGACACTGGCATACAGCAACAGTAGTCCCACTCCACAAAGGAGGCACCTCTACAGACCCTGGTAACTACCACTCCATAAGCTTAACCAGCCTGGTCTGCAACGCTATGGAAAAACTCATTATGGAACTCATACACAGAGACATTGGGGACTTACAGACACTTGATCCCACCCAGGTCAGCTTTGTAAAGGGCAGATCCTGCCTTTTGAACCTGGTTTACCTTTTCAAAACAGTCACTAGAGCCATTGACGAGGGCACAGCAGTCCATACAGCCTACCTGGACTTGGCTAAAGCTTTCGACACAATACCCCACTCTGGCATCATAGACATGCTAAGTATATCAAATCACAGGAAAAGTCCACAATAGAAGATAAAACGCACACCAGTTCCTAAAGACACAAAGCGTCCACCACAGCACAACTTTACGTTGATTAGTCAGGAATTGGTCAGGAATACTTAAAAATCTTCTTTATTTTCACACCATAAAAATGTTAAGCGCTTTCATCACTCTATGACTTCATCAGAACTGTCCACTTGTGTCATTTTTCAGAATTTAAACGGGGATATATTTCACACATGTGTTTTACTCAGCTTGTGTAGCTGTAATTTTCAGCCTGCTCCAGGTTATGTACTATTATATTACAGGTGGAACATCTTTATTTCAGACTTGTTTCATTTTTATTTTTGGATTACAGGCTGCATCACACTTATGTAATCACACAGTACTAGCAGAATCTCTCTTACACTGTTACTTGCACTTTATATTAATAGGTGACTACACTGCACTCTTTTGCAAGCTGTCATACTTATATTTTTTAACAGTTACAGGGAGAGAATTATTAACCTGCCTGGTGGCGCAACCGCACAAGCCTATCGGCATAGGCTTGACGATTCGCAGAACAGACACCTGCAGCTGCAATATAAATAAAGTAATATTGGAATACACATCTCCATAATATCAGCTAGGTTAACTTTCTACATAAATAATTACATGTAACTTACTCAGTAGTGGGGCGTTGGGCATTTGCCGGGCCTTCTGGATCCAATGGTTCAGTTGGCCCTGCTTCCGTCTCTTCAGGTCCACATGGTGGTGATGGACCTGTTCACCAGTCCTTGGTATTCCTGTGGCACTGGTGAGATCATGTGCCAACCGGTCCCATGCCTCAGCCTTGTATGCTCCCCACAGGACCTGGCCCTGCATGAGTTGGGCCTCATGATCGTGGACGAGGAGTCAAACCATATATTTGGACTTCTCAACGCCCCACCTCTGTGCTCGGAAGCAACTACTCTCTCCTACACCTGCCATTCTGACTGCAAATCAGTTCCACAATCAGTTATGCTGTGTTTTCCCACCTACGGGGCTTATATATGCCGTTTTTCCCACACTTATCTGTGATTGGCCATTTTGGAAATGTATCAGCTTCACAAAACCTGCTTTGTCATGCTTCTCTTTCCATTCATTCCTATATATATGCTATTACTGCACTTCTAAGAGCAACTGTCATGGCTTAGTGGTTCAGTACTTTGACTATGATGCATGGTATCCTGAGTTCAAGCCTGGCCATTGCTTTTTATATTTTATAACTGTCTACACAGGCTAGGAGGTGTGTCTGTATAAAGGCAGTTTTGATACAGCTTGCTCAACGTTGCCCGTCGGTTAGCTTGTTGGCACAGTGCGCAGCTCCACGCAAACGGGTCACGCTGGTTTACGCATCGTTTGGCTGTCAGCATGCATATTACACTCAGCTCAGCTACGGGCACAAAGTTTTAGCATGTTAGAACTCTGCTCAACCCCGGGCACTCATTTTACACCTGTTAAACCACTGCTCACCTACGGGCACTCATTTTACACCTGTTAAACCACTGCTCACCTACGAGCAGATATACTCAGCTTGTTAGAGTGAACTCAGCTATAGGACTTCTGACATTTGTTTTTTTTTATTATCACACATTTCTTCATAATACATGGCCCATTTCATTACATTCTACATAAAAATAATTTTATACATGTACATATATGTCAGGGAATTGTTTCGTGCTTATTTCACTAAAAATAAAAATTGATGTTGTGGGAGCTCGAACAATGACTGCCTCCTCTTCAGCCAACATCTCTACTGCTACGCTATTGCTTCTTGGCTTACTTTGCATATTTAGATCTTATATGCTTTTCCACTGACTGCTAACTGTGGCTAAGCGATGGGCACGCCCATGCAAACGAGCGCACTCACGGGCAAACATCTTTCAAACTTATAAAAAAATATATAACATATTCATTTTTACATTTTATGTTTATAGTCTGTGGGGGCATGTGTTGTGTTGTGTTTATTGACATTTACACGGACTCTGTCATGGGGGTTTACTTTCAGGACTGTTACTCTTCTGGGGGCGTGTCCGTTTGCAGGGCTCGCCCTACGGACACGCCCCCTACTTTCTTACACGGACCATGTTAGCCTTGGGTGTGAGTCAGCATGCCCTCATGAATATGCATGGCATGCTGACGTCACACCGTTTAACTGCAGCCTCCGTGTAAGCCTTGTAACTCTTACATGGAGGCTTCGTGAATCCTGCCCATTACATTCTCTGTTGACTTTACTCACCAGCACACATGGGTTTATATGGGTGTTTCAAATGTTTATTATACAGACGATTACTACCTATATATGCAAGCTGTGGCTAAGGTATACTTTTTAACATGATAAACATCCCTGACTTTATTGGGATTTGAACCTCAAATGCACAGATACTATGCAAATGTTGTAACCATTACACTATTGACATTACCATTGCTTCTGCCTAGTTCCTATTTAGATGATTTATATGAATAAGCTAGGCTACACAAAGTGCGGAGGTGCCCAAACCCACTGAGCTTCACTTATTCTTGAAATAAAAACATATAACAAATTAAATGAGAGACTACAAATTGCATTCCTAACTAAATTAGGCATAGCGCCTCACTGACACACTTCAAGGGAAACCTTGTTGTGTGAATGGGTAAAAGAATATACACCCCTGGGATCATGAGTCCAGAACCATACAGCCAGGTGGTGGGGGAGCCCCTCCAGTTTTATAGCTGCAAGACCTGTTGGGGAAATTGAATGGTGTTGATTTTTCACGTTAACATGCCCTCTTTAGATCACTTCGTGCCCCTATCACCCTCCACCATCCCAGTCTTCAACAGCTTCTGGCAACTCTACCTGGAATCACTTCATTAGCTATGCTTGACAGAGGCTCAGTTACTTCATCAATGGTGCGGAGAAAGCTGACACACTGTAGCTATACTTCTAATTGCCCTTGGGCAGATAGCCTATTACCTATCTGTGAACCTCTAAAGTGCAGGCCATCACAGCCATAATATGTGAATAAACAAAGCTTTCAGATTACAATATACAGTGAAATATCACCATGTAGTCAGAAAACAGTTAAGTACAGCAAGAACATGCAGGACACTGATCCGTAATCACTCCAAAAACCTATCTTGGAAGCTAGAAGACTTGTATAGTTTAAGGCTTTCTATTGCTTACCAGTAGGTTACCTACAGGAAAGATGAGAAACAAGCACAGATGGGAAACATGCATGCAACACTACCATACCGGCTTATGTGTCAGCCTTAGGCTTTGGAATACTGGCCAAGGCTATTAGCGTCCCATGGTGCCTTTTTTAGGGAAGTCTCAAAGGTGAATCCCACCTCTGTAAACAGCACAATAGCAGAATCAATGAGGGTTATGCTACTCAACACCAGGGGTTGTGATCACAACATGCACACACTCACAGCACTCCTCAGTGTGGACAACATCAACATCTGTGCAGTAACTGAGACTTGTTTTAAGGCTCCTGCGAGCACACCAGCACTTCCAGACTACAACCCATACCACACATTTCGGACACAGAACATGGACTGACACAAACATGGAGGGGGGGGTGTATCCATAGTCATCAGCGATACCTACACCTCCAGGTTAGTGGGGCAGCATGATACATCTGCGATCATCCACGTGCAGCTAACATCAGCCACAACTGCAATGCAAACTGTGGCCTGCTACAGAGCACCCTCCATGACCAAGAACCACCACTCCACCTACCTGGAGACAGTGGAAAACAGTCCTACCTCACACTCTGGTATTGGTCGATGTCAACTACCCTACCATTAACTGGGAAACTTACTAAAGTACTCACTTCCAGGCCAAGTGCTTCCTGGAATTTAAACTCCCTAACGAGGGGTGGAAACATACTAGAAGTGGTAATCACCAACATGGGGGACAGGTGCACCACAGTGGAGGTAAACCGGTCACTGGTTAGATTTGACCATGAACTATTCACTGTTTCCACACCCAACCATCTCCCTCACCCACAGAAACCACAGTGTATACCTTTCCTACAGTTAAATACACACTACTAGAGACAGGAGTGGGGGAATTCACAGCCCTCATGCTAAGGGAAAACAGTGCTCAAGATACAGACAGATTTACAAATGCACTCTATAAGCACCTATAAGTATGTATGGATCATGCCATCGCTGGTAAACCAAGACTCACTCCTCCTAGACAAGGACTCCAGTCTGGTGGATCCCTGCAATAAACAGGCTCTACAACAAAAGTAGAATAGTAGTCCAGAAAAACAGCAAATGCCAAGAAGGGCAGACATCCTTGATCAGTATTAGTAAGAAATGTAGGTCCCTCATGAAATCATCCAAGGCTAACATTAACAGGAAAATAGGCAATGATTCAAAAGATAACCACAAAGCCTTCTTTGGCTATGTCAAGGATCTAAGTGGTAACACACAGATTTGCACTGTGCCGGTGCAATATAGTAAAAAATATACTGACCCTACTGATATCGCCAACATCCTTGCAGATATATTCAATGCAAACTTCACCCCCTAAAGAGCCCACAACAATACCTGAAAAGTACAGTATCCCAGACATCAGAGACACACAGGTGGAAATGGCCCTCTCTAACAGCAATACACAGTGTCAATGGAGGCAGATGGTGTCCCAGACTGCATCTTGCAAACACTACAAGACAAACTGACCCCCCCACCTAATTAAGCTTTTCAACCTCAGTCTCTCCACAGGCTACATGCCCATACAATGGCACGTGGCAACAGTTATTCCACTCCACCAAGGTGGAAACACAAAACTGACCATGGTAACTACCACCCCATAAGCCTGACTAGCCTGGTCTGCAAAGCTATGGAGCGCATCCTCATGGCACTCATTAACAAAGACATTGGTAACCCCCAAACACTTGACCCAACCCAGGTCAGCTTGGTTGAGTGCAGTTCATGCCTACTGAACCTGTTTGATGTCTTACAGACAGTCACCAAGACATTAGATGAGGGGAGAGGTAGTTCACACATACTACCTGGACCTCACCAAGGCTTTTGACACCATTCCCCACTCAGGTGTTATTGATAAACTCACCAGCCTCTACATACACCCATACATAACAGGATGGGTTGCCAACTGGCTTACACATAACCCACATGGTACGACTAGTGGTCTCCAGGTCCATCTCTTAGCCAGTCATGACTGGTGTCCCACAGGACTCAATCCTGGGACCCCTACTGTTTGGCATATACTTCTCAGAGGCAAACACAGGTGGACTACGGCAGACCATGTTTGGCAATGACTGCAAACTGGGAGCCATACTTGACAGTCTAGCTGAGACAGACATCCTTCAATGGGCCTCACAGAGACCAACACAGGGTGTCAAAGTCATGTCCTCCAGCTAAGTGCCACAAACTGCATGGTAATTCCATTGTGAAATATTAAGCACCCACATATTAACACATAAGTGGCAGCCACTTTAATACAGACGAGGTAATAGGGTATCTGGGGACTAAGGTAGATAGTGATCTCTCCTTTGACAAACATATCTCCAAAGTAGTTAGGACATCCTTATATGTAGGCCAGCTGATTACTAAAGAGTTCACATCTAGACATACTGAGGTTATAGTGCCCCTTTACTCATCACTCATCAGTCCCATCGTAGAGTATAATAACCCATTTGGGATGGACCTCGGAAGACACATCCAACAGCTGGAAGGTCCAT
This sequence comes from Protopterus annectens, assembly GCF_019279795.1. NCBI lineage: Eukaryota > Metazoa > Chordata > Ceratodontiformes > Protopteridae > Protopterus > Protopterus annectens. The sequence goes on along the minus strand of NC_056751.1, from coordinate 429,136,760 downwards.
GAATGTACCTCGCCAAGAGTATTACTGGCCTCAGACATATGTCCTATGCAGCCAGACTGAATACATGCCTACTTTACTCAGTGGCATCTCATTTACTCAGAGATGATCTCTGCTGGCCAACAAAGCCAGTCGAACTCAGGCTTAATGGATATGCTCCACCTATGAGAATCCATGTCACAGTGAGCCACATGCTGTAGTGAGCTGAACCATGCCACAACAATAACTGGAAGAAGCTGGAGGGACAGATTCCTATCACATAAACTCCCCATACTTTGGAACAACATCCCTAATTACATTATACAGAGCCCCACACTAACACTCTTCAAGAGAAACCTTGAAGAGTGGATGGGGAACAGTAGGTACACCCCAGGGATCCCACCATTGGCTCTGCTCCACAGAGGGACAGTTAATGAATCAATGGGGTGGCAAAAGCTGACACATTTTGGCTAGGTGTATGAATGCCCTCAGGCAGTTAGCCAAGATCTACCTATGAACCTATACATACAGTATCAGCACATGCTGATAGCTTAATTTGCTGTTCATGTGTTGACTTAACTTGTGCCAATAGCAGTTGTGTGTGCAATAGCTGAGAGTTACCTTTGTTGGATGCACACAACACACTGCCCATACATGACAATTTACAGGCAGTCTTGTGTGTGTGCCATCCATTTTTACTGTGTGTGCAAGTGGAGAAATGTGTCAGTCCTTAGGTGCCTACACTGTCAGTGTGTGTGCTATACGTTCCCTCCTTGCCAAAGCATAGGCATACTGGGCACACCTCCATCTGCCTACTGGGGCTGGCTCAGGGTGTTCATGGTCTGTGTACTTCTGTGCCTGTGGGCCTTTGGTAATGGTGGTGGGCTGTGAGGGCCTTCACCATTCTGTCCCTGCTGCAGCTGTTTCCGCAGGATCATATTGTGTAGCATGGCACATACTATGAAGATGTGGGCACATGTGCCTGGAGAGTACTGCAAGGCTCCACCAGATATGTCCAAGCAATGGAACCGTGATTTAAGCATCCCAAACACATGCTCTATGATGATTCTGGGTTGTGCGTGTGCCTCATTATGGCATTCCTGCATGGGTGTGTGTGCATTTCTGATGGGAGCCATCATCCATGGTTCCAGAGCATAGCCAGCATCCTCCACCAGGTGGCCATATGGGATGTCCCCCCTGGCAAACACCTGATACAGCTGTGATGCATGCCAGATGTGGGAGTCATGATAGCTTCCAGGGCTGCCAGCACACACATCTGTGATAATGCCCTGGGCATTGCACATGACCTGGTAGTTGATGGAGGGGTATCCCTTGCAGTTTATGTAGCACCTAACATGCTCACCGGGTGGTGACTTGATGTGTATGTGCATGCAGTCTATTGCACCCAGTACCTCTGGGTATTCTGCCACATGGTGGAAGACATGCATATTGCTGGCCAACTCCTCCTGTGTACGGGGGAAGTATATGTGCTCATTGGCATGTGGTAACATGGCATCCAGGAACTGGTGAAGTGCCCTGGATTCTGATGCCTGTGAGATCCCCATGATATCCCCAGTTGGCCTTTGAAAGGTACCTGTAGCTAGTATTCTCAGGCTTACATATACCTTTGTATCTACTGGGATGGGTTTCCCTCTGTTTGTTCTGGCTCTGAGGCATGGCCGGCACAGCTCCACAAGTTGTTGTAGGATGTCTCTGTCCACCCTGTAATGCTCTACTATCTCCAGATCATGTAGACCCTGGTAGGTTACCCTGGGTCTGAACACTCTTTTCCTCCTCTGGTGCCTGAGGTGGTTATGTGCATCATCCTCCACACCACCTTCAGTCTCCAACACATGCTGGTGGATCAAAGCTATGGCAGCCCCTAACATGCACATACTAAAAGTTCCCCGTCTGTATACACCAATGGTGCAGAGTGCTTGGGAATACACAAGTGCGTGTGAGGTGCTTTCACACCTTATACTATTTTGCTATGGATGCTGCTGATGTCATTGGGTGTGTATCAGCAATTCCAGCTGCAGGGTATCTTAATTATGGGTTTTACAGTTGGTACTATAAGTGTGGGGCCTTTAGTGTGGAGTTATGCTTGCCTGACTTGATTAATCTGTTGCCCTTTAATTCACTTTTAAACCTGGATCCCCTCCCATTATCAGGAATGCATCCACCTGCCTTTCTTATTTTGTACTTTCCCTACCCAGTCATGTGTTGCAAAATGTGTCTTGTAGCTGATATACTTCAAATCCACTTTGTTCTGCTGTGACACTTTACTGTTTTCTTTGCAGTACAGCCCCTCCTCTTTCCTTTTCTGCAGGTAGGTGCTTGCAGCCTTGTTAGCTGTTGTCAATGGCCCACTGTAGGTTCCTAGGTGTTAATTAGTCATTTGTACTCCAATTTCCCTGCTGCAGCATTTCCTTATTTCTTTCCTGTATCCTTCCTGTTTCAGCTCCGGTGCAGGCCGCGCAAACCCGTTTACCGGGTTTAAGTGCGTTTTCATCTCCGTTCTCATGCATACTCAGTTACCTTGTATACTCTCAGCTAAGCAAAGTTTAGCCAGTTTGACACACCCCTATCCTGCAGCTTTGCTTAGCTATGGGTAAACCGGATTAGCAATATTCCAATGTGCTTACAGCAAAAGTGACACACCCCTCTCTTGATGTCATCTTTATCTCAAGGGCACACCTCAGTGTTATAATGCTACACTGTGAGGTGCATCCTTACACCAGTGGGGAATCTGTGATTCACTATTACTCCTCTCATTTTCATGGCATTGCCTACTAATTCCTAGCTACCATGCATAACACTGTCACAGCCCCTTAGCAACCCTTGCACCATGGTGTGGTGTAGCATGCCTGCCATTTACTGTTATGGGAAAATCATGATATGTGTTACATTTCAGTTTTATTCTATATTTTTCTATTTTCCTTGTGATCTTGTTTGTGCGCCACTACCAGGGTTGCTAGACGTCCCTATTTGGGCGGGACTGTCCCGAGATCAGCAGCCTGATCCTGAGTCCCGCCCTGCCAGTTTAAATCCTGGGCAGCCTCCGCTTTGTTTTTTTTTTTTTTTTTTTTGATTGGCCCATATACCGGCATACGGGCCAATCAAAAATCGCTAAACACGGAGCTTCTTGTGTTTAATGCTGGTATACGGGACAATAAAACCATCGCAAAACAGAGCAATCGAATAAAAAATAAACACAGAGCTACTTCTGTTTAATGCGGAACTCTGATGTTCCACACGTGGAAGACCTTTTTTTTTTTAGTCCCTACCTGGCCAGTCGGAAATCTGGCAACCCTGGCCGCTACCCTGCACTTCCACTTTGCGATAGTGTGAATTGAAATATTAAATGTTAATTTTATATTTTGTACATATTTTTTTATGCCAGTGGCTATATATCTAGCCATTGGCATATATTAACAATATAATACATGTGTTTGGTCAGCTGTCATGGCTCCGATTTTATGTTTGCAAAAATGTAAACCGTTTTTTACGGTTTACATTTCAGCATGCTTACACTATGCCTGCACCACTGGATCACTACATACCTTCATTTGCATGCTACACAGCTGCACATGGGTTAATTAGCATACACGGCCCAGGAGCTGTGCGGGCGTAGCATACGCAGGTAGTGCACATGGGAACAGCCCATACCTGGATCGCTCGTAGGCCATATTTGGTGTTGGAATGCTGACACTACGCCAGCACCTGACGCAAGCTTCATGAATCCTGGGGCATGTGCTTGGGATGCTCAAGTCATAGTTCTGCTGCCTTGACATATCTGTTGGAGCCTTGCAGTACACTCCAGTCACATGAGTACACATGTTTATAGTGTGTGCCATGCTTCACAATATGATCCCATGGAAACAGCTGCAGTAGGAGCAGCACAAGGAAGGGCCATACAGCCTCCCACTATTGCCTAGGTCCTTGCAGGCACAGAGAGACTCGGGGGAGGAAGCCCTTGAGCCTGCTCCTGTAGGCAGAGAGAGGTATGTCCAGTATGCCCAAGCCTTGGCAAAGAGGCAACCCATAGCACACACACTAACACTGTAGGGAACCAGGGAATGACACCACTCTGACTCGCACACACAGTAAAATGGATGACACACACATCACACTACCTGTAGCGTACTCTGTATAGGCAGTATACTGCATGCATCCGACAGAGTCAGCCCTCACCCATCATCCCCACAACTTCCACAGGCACAAGCTAAGTCAGTCTTCTAAACAATAAATGAATAGAGTAGTATGTCCTGGTAGCATACCTATGGTATCACTGTGGCATGCAAGGGAATTGGGTGACCTACTGGGGTAGCAGCAGACAACTGACAACTATGTGTGACACCAGGAATTATCTGTCCAGTACTGGCTTCCCCACACTATGCAGTATTGTCCAAGGTAAGAAATCCCACTTCATTATATGCGGGGGGCAACTAAGGGGCTGCTCATAAATCACATACATGGATGTCAATGTGGTGATCCCATACTCACCCCTCAGACTCATCCAGCAAGTCAGCCATAGAAAACCATAAAGGAATGTCTGGCAAAGGTCCACAAATGGTGACAATGATGAAATATCCTCCTACAGACTTACACAGTGATATCACAGTAAGACTTCCAGTTGCAGTAAAGCTCTGAAGGGTAAGACGTCTGACACTCAGTTGTATGCCATTACAATCTAACCTGTGGCTTCTAGTGATATGCCTCTATTCTCCAAGACAGGGCACAATACTATGCTAAATGGAACCAACATGTAAAGCCAATATCAGCACAGTATGTGCAAATGTGTACCATTGACAGGTGTGCCCCCCACCCATATTTCCATAGAAATGCAGTAACATGTAGGTTTGTAGGGTAATAGCAGCAGAGTACACATTGCCATGGCTGTCCTAATCAGCATGATAACTTGCTGCATATCCACAATTTCAAGGATCAATTGTCTATGTATATGCATGGGAAATATTGTCAGGATGTGGCCAGCACTTACTCTTGACTATTGTGTCTGAGTGGCCTAGGTACAGTACTGTGGTAGACAGGGCCAGGTTCCAAGAATCACAGTGCCAACTATTTCACGTCAGCTACACTTATGGTAGGAGTTGTACACACTGTCCAGATGTCAATATCCATCACTGCTAGTAAGCTGGACAGGTCATGGACAGAGGTCCACACAGATGAACAGTACACAGGTCACAGTAACCTACACAGTGCCTACCATACCTCTCAACTGTACAGACCTTTTGCAAAATGTACAGAGGTTTGCATCATATTTGTGGTGTCTCTATCATGAAATAGTGGTTGTGTGGCAAATAACTGGCAAACCATGAAAGTCTAAAGTCAGAAAATAATGACGGAATGCAGTGTCTCAGACCTCACACCCTATAGGAAACACATGCTAATGCAACATCTTTTATTGTATCACCCTTCTATGTTTCCAAGGCCAGTAGTTAAAATGGTCCCTATATTTAGGCCTTTGTCATCCAATTACTAATGGCTTTGTCCAGATGTCTTGCTCTTATATGTAGAGAGGTATGGAGCCTAGTAACATAGCAAGTACTTGAAGGTCAGTGTACTGACAGGTCATAAAAGGCTGCCACCTTACTGTGTCAGCCGTGACAACATGTCACTAGCCAACAGCCATATCCCTGGAATGGCAGGCTGTCACAGAAGGAGCACAAGTATGCCTTCTATATCTGTTCTACTTGTCCTAACATTGCATTTACCTGCAAAGTATTTGCAAAACAAGAAAAGGTCATGTCAAAACATCAATGGCAGACAGTGGAGAAGCAGAAGTCACACCCATAACAGAAAGCAAGCAAGTAACAAACTGGTCCCTCAACTGTCTATGCATGGCAGAACAGTAACAGCACTGCACCCATGTGTGGGTCTTCATCTGATTGCCATATGTGGGCCTGTCTAGATGTTAGACTCAGTGACAGTTTCACAGCTAGGCCAATATGTAGCCAGATAATAACATAGTAACACAAACTATCTGAGGACCCCAGCAGATGTAGTGGTGGAATGATGGACAACCTGCTTAATAGGTATACTCAGAGGTGTGTAGTCCACAACCTTGTGTGTGATGCTATGACATTTACCATGCTCACACCAGAATTACAAATATATAACAGCAGCCACTGTGGGCAAAGCCTGTGACCGGACTACAGAAGGATAAAGAGACACACAGAAGGGGGAGGGGAACCATTGGCCAGACAAATTGAGAATGTGCACACCAGAGTACATTTTGTAGTAACATAGGTGTCCTGCAGTGTATGGAGTCAATAAGCATCACCTGCAAATACACAACACACACCCACATAAGTGGAGGTCCACAACAAATCAAACCCAAAGTAAAGGACACCTCAGAGGCAAAAACACATGAGAACTTCCCAAACATACACACCACAGACCATGCATGCACCACACACTAGGGTTCTACAAACACTAAGACCTTACCATACATACAACATACCACTTATAATAGACTCCACTGTGAGACACACAGATATCCCACACACCAGGCAGGATAAGGAGAAAGTCATGATTACTTGTTTGGCAGGTGCCATAAACTGCCATATCATAAATGCACTCAAGTCACCCCACAACAGGTACAAATATCACACTAGCCTGGTCCATGACAGTGTGAATGATGTTAGAAGTACCTCACGGACTATAGAAAGACAAACATGATGCAGGGTGCTGAAGTGTCCCATGCAGGTATGTCCCTAGCTTTAAGCAGCATCCTGCTGTCACCCAGAGGGATGGATCAATATGAACAGAAAGTGATTGTCAGTAACACCTAACTTATTTACCATTGTCACCCTGGGGGGATCCACTGCCTGGAAGTCTGGGAACATATGAGTGACTGAACGCACTGCATTGCTACAGATGACCTGCTTCAGTCTCACATGGCCTACAGGCCTCAGGCAAAGGCTCATGCCTCACCCATAGTGCCATTGTAAGGAATGTCATGGGGTCCATACTACCAATATAACACAGTCAACAAAATGCAAATGAAAGGCCATGCCCTAAATGCTAGTAGCATACCTCTCAACCTCATAGAGCAAGAAATTTGGACAAAGCCATATATAATGGTGGGAGTACGGCCCCAGTATAGGGACACTTTTGAAATAATGCTCTCATAATGTTAGAAAGGTGATAGAATAACATAGGGGGTGTGTAGTTGCATGGATGTCATGAAGAGTGTGAAGTCTGAAACTCTTCGGTCATTATTCCCTGACTGCAACTCTGAGTAATATGCAACAAACTTGCTAGAAACCCACAATGTCAAGGGAAACTGACAAGATATATGAAGCATGATGTGAAGGCTGCCAGCCTAGCTAGATAGCATTTTGTAAATAATTCTATGTCATTTGTAAATATGAATATGATTCACAGGCTTGTTTGACAAATATAAAGAAAACTGTGTATGTTCTAAGCTTCAGGAATGTAACCACAGTGCACTCTGCTGGAAGAAAACTGATAAGTCAAGCATTGTATGACTGTTTGACCCCAAGCTCAGATACAGGATGTCTGGGCCAGAAAATCCTTTCTATTGTCTTGATTTAATAGATAATTACTAAGATGTTACATGTACAAGGTCCTTTATTACTGTGGCTTCCTGGCCAGGTGCAGCTTACTAAGAAATGTAAATTTTGAGTTTCTGTTAGCCTGGGAACCAGAGAAGTGTCAAGAATGATGTAATGTGAAATGATCCAGGGTTATCATTATAAGACTTTCTCAGAGAGAGAATTAAGCATTTTGGATTTTCTCTGAAGAACATCTACTCACCAGCACTTGCTTTGCTCTGTATGTAAGTAGAATTGAGAACAATGATTTCTCTTAGAGATAGGTAGAACTAGCCAGATTAGTCTAGCTGTTTTCTATATTTATATCAGACTATTCTACAATATTATTTAAAGCATTTCCCTGTGATCTCTGAATTCTGTAATGTAAATGTGTTGAAGTAATCAGATTTGTCTTGCGTTTTTATTATTTATTATTAAATATTTTTAAACCTTTCAACTGTGGTTGCTTTGTGTAAAGGTAATTTAAGTTCTTAGAGTACATTACATGTATTTGTTGATACTGTCCAAGCCACTCCAATAGCTTTTGCCCTGGGTCACACTTACTATTTGGATAACAGTAATATTACACAGTGAACTTGGTCACCCTTTGGGAAGGGCCTTATTAGTAGCTGATAAGAGTAGTTGGTGGCAGTGATTACTACCTTATAGCCTGCAGGAGGGGGCATAGCTGGAGAACCTGCACCAGCCTTCCCCAGGAGTGTCTGTATGTTTGTATATAAATCAAATCTCAAAGTGTGTGTGTCAGCTACTTGGGCAGGGACATGAAGTACTGGTTGAACAGAGGGGATATTGAAGGTTTTGACTTGACTACTCAGCTGGGATCTGAACCCTGTAGCTGTGCTAGTAGGCAGTATTATTGGGGATGTGGAGAGAAAGGGAAAAAGCCCCAGACTGACTGTGATCTCTGTGTGCTCTTAAGGGATATTGTACTTGTGTGCATGCACTTGTTATCCTTCCCAATGTGCACACCCCTCACTGGTGCTAGTGGTGAGGATTGAGGCTCCTTGATTACTGGGCCAGTGCACGGCCATCACATATGAATCTGGATAATCTGTGAGAATCTGTACAGTTGAGAGGTATGGCCACACCAGGATATGACCTTTCAGGTAAGAAGAATGCCTCACAACAAGGAGAACCTCAGCCAGTATATCACCAAGGTGCTGGACCTTTTACACAGCTTCAGCAGTCAATTGGCTGTAGCCACACCTCCCAACTGGCTGGATTGTGCAAGAATGTCTAGTCTTTGCCTCATAATATTGGTCTGTGCATCATCCATATTGAATTTCTCTGGTAAATAACTGTGATGATCTGATGATATCTGTCAGTAGGTAATGACACAATACATTACAGTGTTAAATATTACATAAATCAGAAAATGTCTGCTAAAACAAACCATGTAACTCAAGCAACTCATACATTAATAAGAGCATTAGTGACAGTATCACCCTATGTCTGAGGCATTGTTTCCCCATATTGGCAGCCTATCCTGATATCCTGCACAAACAGGTTGCAAGGTATGAACCAGAATGGCTTCAGTGGTGAAAAAATGATCCACTAGGCATATAATATGCAACAAAGCAATTTATTAACACCACACAGAGGAAAAAATAAAATAAAATAAAGAAATAATATTAATCCAAATGAGTCAAATCCAAGTGCTTTTGTCTCCTGTGTAGGAGACTTTTTCAAGAACAGAGCATGCCCAACAACTGAAAACTTTTATACCATCATTAATTAAGTTTCAAAACAAAAGCACCAATCATTTTCTGTTTTCACTAACTGAATCCTTTGGTGTAGGGTGTGATGGTTAAAGGTATAACACAATGAAATGTGCAATAAAATATGCAGTTTTACCATGAGTCAAACCAACACAAATAGTAAAAAAAATGTGTGTGTGTGTGTGTGTGTGTGTGTGTGTGTGTGTGTGTGTGTGTGTGTGTGTGTGTGTATACAATTTGTGCATTACAATCACTTGTCATGAAATTAGAAAGTAAAAATATATATTAAAAAGTATATAACTAATATACTTGTGTTAGGTTTTACAAGTGCATATACATACGCACATGCTTGTGTAACCTATTCACGAAAAATTTATGAATGTATAAATGAATAATGTCTGTATGAGTAAAAGCTAAAATATGTGTGCATATATATAACTTGTATACACAATAAAATTCATTTTGGAGGGTCAGAATGCACATAATTAATAAAATTAATAAAAGTTCATTGCCAACATTAAACAAATATGTTGGTATCATATTTTTTTTTTTAGGTTTAATAAAAAAATAATAAATGTGTTTATAATAAATTAATAAATACATAGATACATAAGCATATTATGTTAAAAACTTTAAAAATTGTTGGATAACCACCTATGTTAAAATACAATGTATAACAAATTCATCTATCTAGGCTTTTTAACTTCAAAAAACAAGTAATTGAAATAGAATCATTCGGACCTGGCCATTGAGTAGAATTCGTTCTTAATTGCCATAAAGCTTCATTCATTTCCAAATGTAATGGCCATGGTCCACCCCTTGGGTTCACTTCCATAGCTTCTATGATAGTAAATTTAAACCCATGACCCGACCATTCATTACAATGCCTTGCCAAGGTGTTTATATTCTTTTTTAATTTAATGTCCCTCAAATGCAAATAAATACGTGTCTTTAACTTTCTTTCTGTTTTTCCAATATAAAAACAGGTGCATTTGCAACAGAAAGCACAATAAACAACTCGTTCAGTGTTACAACAACATTTTTTATTTTGGGTAACTCTAATGTCGTTAATGTTAAATTTCATGCCTTCCATTATATATTGGCAATACTTACAAGATCCACATTTTCTCATGCCTCCAATACTATAAACTTGGGTGTTGTTTTCAAGTATGTTTTCAAGTCAGTCCCTCAAAAACATACTTGAAAACAACACCCAAGTTTATAGTATTGGGTGCATGAGAAAATGTGGATCTTGTAAGTATTGCCAATATATAATGGAAGGCATGAAATTTAACATTAATGGCATTAGAGTTACCCAGAAGAAAAAATGTTGTTGCAACACTGAAAGAGTCATTTATTGTGCTTTCTGTTGCAAATGCATCTGTTTTTTATTGGAAAAATGGAAAGAAAGTTAAAGACATGTATTTATGAGCATTTGAGGGACATTAAATTAAAAAAAGGATATAAACGCCTTAGCAAGGCATTGTAATGAATGGCCGGATCATGGGTTTAAATTTACTATCACAGAAGCTATGGAAGTAAACACAAGGGGTGAATCATGGCCATTACATTTGGAAATGAATGAAGCTTTATGGCAATTAAGAACGAATTATACTCAATTGCCAGGCCTGAATGATTCGATTTCAATTACTTGTTTTTTGAAGTTAAAGAGCCTAGATAGGTGAATTTGTTATACATTGTATTTTAACATAGGTGGTTATCCAACAATTTTTTAAGTTTTTAACATAATATGCTTATGTATCTATTTATTTATTATAAACACATTTATCATTTATTTATTAAACCTAAAAAAAAAAAAAAATTATGATACCAACATATTTTTTTAATGTTGGCAATTAACTTTTATTAATTTTATTAATTATGTGCATTCTGACCCTCCAAAATGAATTTTATTGTGTATACAAGTTATATATCTGCAGACATATTTTAGCTTTTACTCATACAGACATTATTCATTTATACATTCATAAATTTTTTGTGAATAGGTTACACAAGTATGTGCATATATATATGCACTTGTAAAACCTAACACAAGTATATTAGTTATATACTTTTTAATATATTTTTTACTTTCTAATTTCATGACAACTGATTGTAATGCACAAATGGTATGCACACACACCACACATTTTTTTTACTATTTGTGTTGGTATGACTCATGGTAAAACTGCATATTTTATTGCACATTTCATTTTATTATACCTTTAACCATCACACCCTACACCAAAGGATTCAATTAGTGAAAACAGAAAATGATTGGTGCTTTTGTTTTGAAACTTAATTAATGATGGTATAAAAGTTTTTCAGTTGTTGGTCATGCTCTGTTCTTGAAAAAGTCTCCTACACAGGAGACAAAAGCGCTTGGATTTGACTCATTTGGATTAATATTATTTCTTTATTTGATTTAATTTTTTTCCTCTGTGTGTTGTTAATAAATTGCTTTGTTACATATTATACGCCTAGTGGATCGATTTTTCACCACTGAAGCCATTCTGGTTCATCTGTTTTGCGGCTTTTTGTTTGTATAGGTTGCAAGGTATGGCTGCAGCACACAACACCCCAGACTGGAGTTACAACTATTCCTGGAAAGGATTCCCACACTTACTGAAAAAGGTCATACTGGGCATCCTCCTACACTTAGAGAAATAAGGCCCGATTACCCATAGCCAGCTGTAGGTGGCCCATATGTCATATTTCTGCATCTGTTGCATGTGATACACACACATATATATGGGCAACATATTACAATATGTCAAGCATACACACACATAGACATGGGGAAGAGATAGACAGACAGTGATAGAGTGAGACACACAGGGAAACACAGACAAAGAGTGAGTCATACACGGAGATACCCTGAATGGCAGAGAGTGATGTCCTGCTGCAGACAGTTGCATACCAGTTATAACCACTGGCATGTGCCAGCATGAAGATGAGATTCAATGTCTGATGGTACTGAGGTGGGGGTTGTAATATCACATCACCTAACTTTTTGTGCATGTGTGTCTGTCTGTCTGTGTGTGTGTGTGTGTGTGTGTGTGTGTGTGTGTGTGTGCATCTGTAGGTCTCACTATTATGATGACTTACCCATCCAGTACACTTCCCATTGCCCTACTTTACAATTTCTGCTGGTGTCATTCACCTTAGAAGTAACTTTAGAGTAGCTTCAGTCCTGTAAGCTCTATAGTGCATGTTATAATTGCATAACACTATAATACAAATAACTAGATAGGTAGGGGGTCTAATCATATATGTGTGTGTGTGTGTGTGTGTGTGTGTGTGTGTGTGTGTGTGTGTGTGTGTGTGTGTGTGTGTGTGTGTGTGTGTGTGTGTGTGTGTGTGTGTGTGTGTGTGTTTGTAAGTCAAAGATTTTGAGTCCATTCACAACCAGTACACTTCCCATTCCCCTACTTTTGCAGTCCTGCTGAAGTCAGTCACCTTAGAAGTACCTGTGGGCAGCCCGCAGCCCTGTAAGCTCTGTGGCATGTGTGATAACTGCGTAACACTATAGTACAAATAACTAGTTAGGTAGGGGTACTAATCTCAGTCCTGGCAAATGTGTATGTGAGTGTGTTTGTGTTTGTAAGTGTATATATCTGTAGGTTAAAGTATTTTGTAGTCTTTCTCACCCAGTACATCCTCATACATTACAAGGGATGGTGATGTTTTTCACATTAGACGTACCTTGGGACACTCTGCACTCTATAAGCTCCATGGTGTGTGCGATAAATGCATAACACTGTAGTAGTAATAACTAAATAGGTAGGGGTTCTAGTCTCAGTCCTGGCAAGTGTGTGTGTGTGTGTGTGTGTGTGTGTGTGTGTGTGTGTGTGTGTGTGTGTGTGTGTGTGTGTGTGTGTGTGTGTGTGTGTGTGTGTGTGTGTGTGTGTGTGTGTGTGTGTGTGTGTGTGTGTGTGTGTGTGTGTGTGTGTGTGTGTGTGTGTGTGTGTGTGTGTGCGTGTTTTGCATTTTTTGTTGTGGTCCACCCAGTACACATCCCAATGTCTACTTTACAAGTCCCCCTGTTGTCATCCACTGTAGAGGTAGCAGTAGACACTCTGCAGCCTCATATGCTCTGTGCCATGTGAACTAACTATGTAACAGTATGGAATAAATAACAAGATAGGTGGGGCTTCTAATCCTTTGATACAATTCCCCACTCAAAACACACTCAGCTAGACATCAACCCCTATATCACCAGGTGGGTTTCAAACTAGCTCACAGATAGAACCCATAGTGTGAAAGCAGTGGACTACATGTCAGACTGCTGACCAGTCATGAGTGGAGTACCACAGGGTCTGGTCCTGGTCCTCTTGTGTTCAGTATCAACGCCTCTGAAGTCCAGTCTAACACAAGGGGACTCTGGCTGACAATGTTTCCAAATGACTGCAAGGTGGGTGCTATTATTACCTCCCCAAGTGATGTTGACATCCTGCAGAAAGGCCTCACTGAGACCTACACTGTTGTCAGAACCCTGGACTTAATCTCAATGCCAGAAAATATGTTGTCATTCCATTCAGGACAAAAAGGTTCCCATGAATCACCATATTGATGGTAGTCCACTGAAAACAGAAGTTGTTATAAGAGAACTGTGAACACAGGTTGACATCAATCTCTCTGTTGAGTACCACAGTGCCACTGTGGTTAGAAAGTCCTTCTATGTGGCATATCTCATTATTAAGGGTATTGCATCCATAAAGAAAGAGGTCATATTCTCTCTCTACTCTTCCCTCATTAGGCCAATCATCGAGAAAAATGGCCCATTTGACATGTACCTCACTAGACACCTGCAACACCTGGGGAGGCTTTAAAAGCATCTCACAAAGAGGATTCTAGAAATTAAACACTTGTCCTATATGGATGGACTCCAATAACTCCATCTATTCTCTGTCTCATATTGGCTACTTAGAGGCAATCTCTGCTTGGCTTACAAAGCCATGTCTGACTAAGCTCTGTTAAGCATGCTACATCTAAAGAAACCCAATCCATCCACACCACATGCCCCAGAGATCTCAATCCCATTTCCACAGTCAACAGACCATGCTGGAGGGACAGATTCATAACCCAGAGACTGGCCACACTATGGAATAGACTTTACACCTACGTCAAACAGAGTACCTCACTGGCCATCTGCAAGAGAAATCTGGATGAGTGAATGGGGAATTGAAATCTCACCCAGGGGATCACTCCAGTGGCTCTACTCAATAGACACACCTGGAAGTAACATCAGGTGACACTATGCCAGGGTAAACCTATCGGCTAGGCTTGTAAAGGCTCCATGACCATTCACCTAGTACACACCTATGAACCTATAAACCTATAGATCTCTGTACTGGCATGTGTGTGTGTGTGTGTGTGTGTGTGTGTGTGTGTGTGTGTGTGTGTGTGTAAGTGATTGTAAGTGTGTATATTCATAGGATACACTATTTTGAGTCCTCGATCTCCCAGTACAATGCCCATTTCCATACTTTACAAGGGCTGGTGATATTGTTCACCTTAGAAGAACCGTGGGACACTTTTCACCCTATAAGCTCCATGGCATATGCAATACATGCATAACACTATAGTATCAATAACTAGATAGGTAGGGTTCTAATCTCAGTCCTGCCAAATGTGTTTGTGTGTGTTCGAGAAATGTATCCTGTGTATGTGTTTGAGTGAGAGCTATATCCATTGGGGGGTGGATTTTACATTTTTAGGCCATGTTACTCCCAGTACATGTCCCAAGGTGCACTTTACAAGGCCTGCTGTCTTTATCAACTGTAGAGGTATATGTTGAAACTCTTCAGCCCAATAAGCCCCGTGCCAAGTGCAGGAACTATGTAACAGTATGGATTGACTAACAAGATAGGCAGGGCTACTAATCTCGGTCTTGGCAAATATGTGTATGAGTGTATTTGTGTTTGTAAGTGTGTATAACTGTAGGTTAATGTATTTTGAGTCCATTCTTATTCAGTACACCTCCCTTTGCTATATTTTACAAGGCCTGCTGATGTTGTTCACCTTAAAATTACCTTGGTACACTCTTCAATTGTAAGCGTCATGGTGTCTGCAATAAATGCATAGCACTGTAGTAGCAATAACTAAATAATTAGAGGATCTAATCTCAATCCTAGCAAGCGTGTGTGTGTGTGTATGTGTGTGTGTGTGTGTGTGTGTGTGTGTGTGTGTGTGTGTGTGTGTGTGTGTGTGTGTGTGTGAAAACAGTATTCTGTGTGTGTTTGAGTGAGAATTATTTCCATTGTGTGGTCATGGTACTCCAAGTACTCATTCCAAGGTCCAATTTATGAATCCCGCTGTTCACATCTACTGTAGAGGTAGCTTTAGACACTCTTCAGCCTTTTAAGACCTGTGCTGCATGCAACAGCTATGTAACAGTATGGAATGAATAACATGATAGGCATGGCTGCTAATGTCAGTACTGGCAAATGTGTGTGTGTGTGTGTGTGTGTGTGTGTGTGTGTGTGTGTGTGTGTGTGTGTGTGTGTGTGTGTGTGTGTGCATTGGTGTGTATAGCAGTGTTTGTGAGTGTGTAGACTTATAGGTGACAGTATTATGAGTCCTTTCCCACCGAGTACACCCCCCATTGCCATATCTCACAAAGGCACATGATGTTATTCACTTTACAGGTACCTTGGAACACTCATCACAGTATTCATTCCATGACACCTGTGATAACTGCATAGCACTGCACTACCACTAATTAGATGGGTAGGGGTTCCAAACCCAACACTAGTAATTTTATTTTTTATTTATTTATTTTATTTATCATTTGTTGACCGGGAAAGTCCGACTAGGTTCCACAGAGCCTGTTTTCAGCGGAGGCCCAGGGAGAAATGCTCCAGATGCATGTCTTTGGAATGTGGGAGGAAACCAGAGTACCCGGAGGAAACCCACGCGAACACAGGGAGAACATGCAAACTCCAAACAGAAGGCACCCCAGCCGAGAATCGAACCGGAGAACTCTTGCTGTGAGGCGACATTGTTAACCACTGCACCCATGCGTCGCCCAACCGCTGCCTGTAATTGTGATCCCATGCATGTGTGTGTGTGTGTGTGTGTGTGTGTGTGTGTGTGTGTGTGTGTGTGTGTGTGACTGTGTGTGTGTGTATGTGTGTATGGTTACAGTATTATCTGTGTGTTTAGTCAACACAATATCCTCTGGGGGTGTGGGTTTCACCAAACTGAGTTGTATTGCACCCACCACACTTACCATTGCCCACTTTATAAGAGCTGCTAATATCAACCACCATAGACTTACCTGTATACACCCTTCAGCGCTATAAGCTCTGTGGCACATGCCATAACTGTTACACTGACCTGGTAAATGTGTACATATACAGCTGTACTGTCTATGACATGGTTGATGTGTTACCACTCTGCCATACCCATTGTTGGCAATGTCTGCAGGGCCACATCCTGCTGACACACAGACACCTAGAGCACAAACAGAATGCAGCATGTGAAACTACACTCAGTCAGCATTACTAACACTAATTATGCATCATGGCTGAAAAGGTACACACACTCTGCAGTGTACCCATTACAAATGCCAGCCGATAGCAACTTACACAGCATTACATAGCTAAACTGTACATAATTCACCCTGTGCATCAGAACCATATTAGCATGTCCCTGCATCAGTGGTATAAATGACATGGATGTGGGACAGGTATCGTCAAATACACAGGGTGTTGTGCGGGTTTCCCAGAGGCCTAGGCTGAGATATACTGTTGACATCATGTGTGTGTGTTTGGATGGGTGTTATATGAATGGGCCATGCAGGGATGGTGTGTGTGTGTCTGGCAGGGACCTGGCTGTGATGGTGATGTGTGTCTGTTTGTATGCACACAGTCACGCTATGTGCTGCCCTACACAGGGGTATGTTGGACAGCTGTGGACCATACATGGCAGGGTGTACCGTTCATCATCTCCAGCCAAGGACACATGAACTGGTCCTTCCAGGGGTCTCACTGGCATCACCAGGCCAAAGGCCTGATGCAGTACTACTCCCCGATGGTGACTGCTGTCTGCTGGATCCATGTCCTTGATGGGACCAGCCAGGACCACATGCCCATAGTTTGCTCTGCTGTGGAGTGGACAGCAACCCCACTCTTCAGTAATGCTGGTGGTACTGCCACTATGGGAGTGTGAAGGTGCATGGCCGCATAGACCCTCAGCTGATTGTGATGCTGACCTACATCCACATGGCTGCCAGCCATCTCCCACCACATGCTCCAGCACAGACATTGCATGGTAAAGGAGTCCCACTGTCTCAACCCACTGTCTATTCATGACCTCAGTATTCTCATGTGTGACCTCAACAAGGTCATGTAGGTCGCCACAGACACCAAGAAGATGTGCATCCAAGACCCTGTGTATTTGTCTGGTGTTGCAGTCAGTACGTGCCTGTGCCTCCATGACAGCCATAAACATGTGTCTGGTGAAACCTGATGTGGCACTTGCAACAGGGGTTGGATGGGCAGCAGTCCCCCTACAAGCATCCCTGACCATCCACCTGTGTGGGACCTCACCTGCACTCTAGATATGGCAAGTGTCTACACTCACACTTGCCATAGTCACCACACTAGCCTGTTCCATGCCATCATCCACCAACTGTCCATTATCTGTGGCCACTGGGGATGGGGTATGTGTGGGCATTGTGACTGTGTATGGGTTGTTGTGAGCAACAGTGGAATGCCAACCGATGGCACAGGTTCAGCTCCTGACAACCCCAACTGTGCTTCACTATTACTATCATCATTGGCAGAGTCTGCAGAGACACTGACATCAGGTTCCTTGCAGGAGTGACCATGACCCCCATTGCCACCTGTGAGGGGAAGATAACATATGTAAATTAATACCTGCACTATAAGGTTGACTGGTACACACACACTTACACACACACACACACACACACACACACACACACACACACACACACACCATGTGCACTCACACACACACACACACACACACACACACACACACACACACACACACGCACACACCCGCACACACACACACACACACACACACACACACACACACACACACACACACACACACACACACACACACACACACACACACACACACACACACACACACACACTATCCAGGTACAGTCTGGCACAGCTGTGACACCTATGGGCCATTCAGGGCAGACCTTATAGTAGTTCTGCTTGCAGCAATCCATCTCTATCACTGCTACTGTCCAGCCCACAACAAAGGGTGACAAATCCTACTGTTTGATGGGCCTAGTAGCAGAATAGTAATTGTGGGCAAGACCAAGGCTATTGGAGTGAGCTATACAGTGTCACCAAGTGCATATGCACATACTGTAAGAGCTGCCTTACTGCTATACAGACCATACACACACTGACAGGGTGTAATGATATGTGATGATACCTGATTAGGGGACAGGACTATACACTATCACTGCAGTACATACACAGTTCAGACACACAGGGATTCATTTCACACAACATTGCAGGACAGTCATCAATACATACAGGGCACATGTAAAGTACTAGGTGCATAGCCTCATAAGATGATACCAGGCTATTGGCCCTGATGCCCTCATAAGCCTGGCCCAGACTTTTGCCCATGCACCTTCCAAGCCAGCACCTGTTTCCCCTGTCCATCTGGAACACATGCAGGATCCCAGGGTTGTCTCATCCATTTCCTATGCAGTCATCTGTCTTCCTCTTCCGGACAGCTATACATGTACTCTACCAGACATGGGGAGGGAGTGTATGTTACAGACAGTGTATTGTGTGGAACACCACACTATCCTGCCAACAAGTACATGTCACAGACCAGGTGAGGACTTTGTGTGCATAATGCATGAGTGCAATATGTCTGACAGATAAGCAGAAATGCCAACAAGGCTGGTTTGGACATGGCCTTGTATGCCAGACACAGGTCACCTATGATCAGTCTGTATGAGACTGAGTACAGGGACAGGGCTTTCAGCCTACCTGTATAGGGTAGGTGTTGCAGACCCTGGAATTGCCTGGTCAGGAACCTTAGTTGTCCCTGCAACTGCTGCATTTGCTTGACAATGTACATACCAAAGGAGCCATTGTACTTGGTAGTGCATCTGGTAATGGTGGAGTACAGGGATATTGTGGCCTCCTGGTCCATGGATGACATACCCATATTTGTGAGGTGGGTCATGAAGATGGCCTTCTGTATAATGGTGCCCACATGGTGGGAAACTGTCAGGTTGTTACCAACCTCGGTGCACAACTCGCCTCACACCTGATTGCATGCTCAGTACATTATTACTGTCATACTTAGTGTGGATGACATCTGCCATAGCAGGGGCAATGATGCCTCTCCTGGCATTCAGTTTGCAGTAATGTTTCTTGTACCAGTCAGTAATTAGGTGAGTACCTCTTGGGGGATGCTCACATCAGTAGGAGAATGTAAGACAGTGGCCAGCTTGCAAGCATCTGTACACAAACCACTGCTTTTGTCCTGTACCTTAGATACGTATATCTCAAACAGTACATGCCCCCAGACCAATCCTTGGGGTACACTGTTGTGGAAGAATCTACTACTAGAGGTGGGTTCTCCTACTTTGAGTGGGTACTATCATTGGGCCAGTTAGCTACCCATCTGGTAACCTACAGGTTGTTGTCTAGTTGTGTAGGTGTAGGTATCCTGTCTGCCTGGGGATAGTGTGAGAGGATTGGGCTAGGTGAAGTTAGGCATTGTTCACCATCTTCTACTCATCCCTATGTTTGCTGACCACTTCAGTGAGGTCGACCAAGTTTAACAGGCCTGATCTTCCTTTGACAATACCATGGTGTGTGGGCCCAGGCATTTTGATGTTGCCGATGTCCCTGTTCATAATGTCCTTGATATTGCCTTCCATGCCCTTGCAGAGCAGGCTAGTTAGGCTGACATGCATAATATTGACTGGGTCACTGGATTGCTCCGCATTTGTGCATAGGGATGACAGTGACTGTCCAGTGTGCAGATGAGATGACACCGGTGCTCAGGCTGTGGTTGACTACAGTGCAGAATGGATCTTAGATCCCATGCCTGTGTCCATGTAGGATGCAGTCAGGGATGGTATCAGACATATGGAGACTTCTGTATGTTGCCTGTGAGATGGCATTACAGACCTGCTTCCTGATGATGAGGGGAGGGGGCCGGTGCTGTGTATGCACACGTGTACCAATGGGGGAACAGGAGGATGATGTTTACACGTCACCTGTCTGCAGCCGGTTGCCTATATCTATGCCATATGTATATGTGGTGTTACTGACCACCACTACAGAGCAGATTTGTGTGTTGCTTCTGGAACTGTAGACACATGTGTGGAAGGCCTAGTGATTGGCCTTGGTGGATCTGTCCAATATGCACTCAAAGACAGCCTTAGGGTACATCACCTGTGACCTTATTTGATTGTGAAGACCAAGGGGACATTGCTTACAATGAGGCACCTTTTCCATCTTGGCCCATCCAGCAATTGTTTGCACCTATTATGGTACTTGTGTATTGCTGCTGTCCATCACAGGTGTTTATCCTACCTTGAGGGAGATGATGTTGTCCTGTCAGGTATTGCTAAGTCCATACAGCTATGTAGGTGCCCACATAGTATTGTGGTGTGGGGCCTGGACACTTCTGCTAATTCCAACAAATGGGACATTGGATGTATAGCTACTTCTACCTGCTCTGTGGGGATTTACAGTCATCTGTGTACAGTTCAATCTGTTTGACACTGTAAGGGGTGGCAGGGAAGATGGTGACCTGAAAGGTGATGGCTATGTGGTCAGATATTACCAAGGAGGATGGCACTGTAGGTGTGCTACAGTGGCTACTCATGTTGGTTGGGACTAGGTACAGGATATTTCCACCTGTCATAGGAGTGTTGACCGGCTGATCCACTGCATTTCCATTGACAAAGCCAAGGAATCTATGTGCATTCATGTTCAAGTGGCACAGGTCATGCATACCATGACTGGGTATTTGAAGTCACCCAGGAGCAGGGTAGACAACTGAATCTCGACAGATTCCAGCAGGTCCCAATAGGTATGGTGGGTGTCCATAGTCATGGTTGGAGGCCTGTAGATAGCTATGATTTGAGTAGGTGTTTTGTCAACTGTTATTTGCATTCGGGATGTCACCCATGTGTCATACTGTTTGGCCAGCGTGGATGTGTGTAGGTATATGCTAATGTTCAACACTCCACCTCCTGTGGCTTTGCAGGCCTCCATTTGGTGTCTAAACATATGATGGGATGAGTGACCTGGTAAGGTCGGTGTGCTCTCCACAGCTACAAAACAGGTGTCAGTGACTGCACAAATGTTGGCATCCTACAGGACAAGGTACGACTGCATTGACATGGGTTTCATGGTAAGACACCTAGCTCCTGTTAGAGCAAGACATCTGCACAAAGGCATACATTAGTGGTGGGCAAACACCAGTAAATAGTGCTACTTTATGAATCTTGATGAAACACACTTATTTGCCAGCAATGACGGTATCACATTTACAGGTCTACTTTGCAGGATATGACATTTGACAATCAAATTTATGCTAATATGTTATTACTTCAGTCTTTAATGGGTTGCCAGTGATGTGCCAGACAATACACAACTGTCAGAGGCATTGACTATACATATGAGGCAGACATGTGGTCAGTCTACAAAACTCTGGACATTTGCCAGATATGGGATCAGTATATCACATACAGTTCAACACACACATCATCACCTGCTGTGTAGTATGCACATACCCTATACATGTTTCTTACATTAGTAAGACAACCATATGTATCAGAGTAGCATTCACAGGTAACATATAAATAATTACAACATCCCAGGTAGCTGGCCTATCAGTGACATGCCCAATATTGGACAACAGACAATCCAGTAGTAGTCATACATGAGCTGACCTTTGCTGGGGTGACTCAGGGGGCAGAGATGTGCTCCATGTCAATGCAGACAATGCAAGCAGGAATGGCCATAGATTGCTGGACAGCAGCATTTGAGTCCAGCCTATTGTTTAATGTCCCATTTGACATCATTGCATCCCACCTTCTTCATTCCTTTACAAGCTTACGTGATTGACATACCTATTATAGTGCTGAAGAGTTTCCTCACAACAATGCAAATGGTTAGGTTTGTGTAGTCACAGTCTGTCTTTGTGTAGATGGGTTGAGACCTGTGTTGCACCAG
This sequence comes from Protopterus annectens, assembly GCF_019279795.1. Taxonomy (NCBI): domain Eukaryota; kingdom Metazoa; phylum Chordata; order Ceratodontiformes; family Protopteridae; genus Protopterus; species Protopterus annectens. The sequence goes on along the minus strand of NC_056751.1, from coordinate 429,114,248 downwards.
TTGGTGTCTCCCACTTGCTACTTACATCCAGAACACCTGTGTTGTCTTTCCATTTGCTAATGCCATAGCAACACAGTGCTATAATTATGTCCTTTATGTGGCCTTGCCACTTTTCCTTGCCTCTGTGGAGGACATTATGGAGGTGTGAGGGCTACAGCTTCACAGACACTTAGTGGGAATACCCCTCAGGACAGGACATGTGGAGACAGCTCAACAACATGAGAGACAAAGCTCCAGAAATGGGTACAGCTTGTAAGTCAGTAGTGCTGTTATACACACAGAGGGTTGCTAGATTAACATGGTTCATCTGGACATGCATTTTCTGCGTGACTTGACATCTGATAGTGATGCCCACAGACTGGCCTGAGGTTTGCCTGTTATGTTTGGTCTATTCCTCAGACAATGTCTGTTTTGTGGAATCAGTAGGGTAATGTGAGGATTGTAGTCAGTAACTGCTGACATGCATTGGTGTTTCAGACATCATATCCTTCAGGGATGTTATGTTACAACAAAGCCTATGACACCAGCAACTGTTTCAGTTTGTAACACCATTGTGTGAGATATGTCCCTCTTTCTGGTCCCTGTACCCTAAGTATGTCATGCTTTGTCCAGATGTCTTGCAGTAAGAGGTTCAGAGGTATGTTATATCATTATTTAGCAAATGCACTCCAGGTATCATCCCATTGACATAGCAGACTCCTAGAAGTGGTATGCAGCAGTGGCCATAAATATGGTCTCACACCCTGGACATTCAGTGGAAATCTGTACATATTAGAGTTATGTATGCCTGGCAACTGTGAACAGACTGCCAAGATTATATAGCAGAGTTGTGTGTAGATGTTTGTTGGGCTCAGTAGGGAGGGTAGCAGATGTGAGTGTCATAGATCGTTTTTCTATCTGACTGTACATGCTGCTATGGCTGCTGGTGGTCTATCGGGTATGTATGTTTGTAGGGGCAGACTAAAAAATGTCCTGTTACCCCTCAGGATTCCCAGTACACTGTGAGTTGGGCCAGTATATGTTGGTGTAGTGTGCGACTGGCAATCAGGATATGTTTGCTCAAACAGTCGTTCTACTCTAGAGGTACTGGTATGTTGCTGTGACTGTGATGCAAATGGTTGTGGATGGACATTTTTGCATCACTATCTGCTTTTCCCTAGAGTTCCATCCCTGTAGTGCATGACATATTTGGATATACATGGGTAATTGCCCAGAGCTGATTTGTGGTAGTGTCATGTTGGTCTTACTGTGGTTCAAAAGATACTGGGTGACATGGTTTGCAGCTGTCATAGATTTTTCCACTCTATTACATGACTGCAGTCAAACCTCTTCACTGTCCACTGTCCAGATTTCTACACACTGTCTAAATGTGTGGCTCATATGTTTGGTCTGTTGCCCATAACAGTTTGGGTTTCTGAGAAATCACTAGGATGATATAAGCATTGACATCAGTAAATACTAACATTCATTTGTGTTTTAGACCTGGAATATATCTGGAATTGTATGTTAAAGCAAACCATGCCACTCTAGCTGACTTCTAAGTGTATGACAGCCATATTTTAAAGATGTCACTATTGTTTGCCCTTTATCCCACCACTTTGTTGGGCTTTTTGCAGATGTCTTGCAGTAACAAGTTGGTTATCTATAAATATATCTATGTATGAATATATATAGACACACACACACATATATATATATATATATATATATATATATATATATATATATATATGTCTATCTATATATATATATGTCTATCTATATATATATATATATATATATATATATATATGTATATGAGTACTACAGATTTATAATTTACCCTTATGTCAATTGACTGTTGTGCATGAAATGTTTGTAAAAACATTGCAAAGTCCTGTAGGTCAGATGGTGTAGAGGCATGTTGCTGTGATTGTAATGCACATGGTCCTGTGTTCCAGAATTAGAAGTGATGACTTTTTTTATTAATGTTAAATGACCAGAATGCATGATATGTTTGTAAAAGTATTATCACTTCCCACAGCTCAGATGGTGTAGTGGTATGTTGGTGTAATTGTAGTGTACAGTGTCCTGGGTTTGAGACTTGGCATGGCTGATTAGTTTGTTGCTGGGCAAAACAAAGTTGATAGAGTCAGAGTGATTAAGCACTTTTAAACAGTTGTAAGTGGGTTTGCGTGGTTTTGCCCAGAGCTGAGCGATGCTAACAGACGGTTAAGCCCTGTTAGCATCGCTTAACACCACTTACTCCCACTTACACCTGCACTAATTTTCATTAAATAAAAAAAGGGTGATAGGAAAGTGACGAAATGGGGGCAAGCGTGGGTAAAACATTAGGAAAAGCAGCTAGGGATGTGCAGTATGGGTGTAGGAAATGACCATAGCTCTACATTTCTTCTGCAGCAACAGTTGTGAATAATGTGTAGAATTTGGAATTTACAGACTCACACCCCACAGGGAGGGGTGATGGTGATAGACATTTGCAGAGTAATCTGTGAGTTGATTGATTAGTTTCACTGTACATGGGGGTGAAATGTAGAGCTATGTAAGGGGCAATATTTTTTTCCAGGACAGATGCCCTATTTTTTTAAGGTGAGAGTGGGATGTTGGGGAAGGGCTGTAGGTATGTTTGGGGAGGTAGGTTTGGTAGGAAAGGTTGAATTAGCAGACAGACAAGACAGACAAGACAGTAGACAGGGGTGGTATATGACACATGAGGGGGGTAAACACCTTTTATGGGGTGGGTGGTTGGAAATCCAAAGCCCATGAGTCACCAAATTGATACAGTGGGACTGAGGTCCCCATCCATGGGCAGTCACCACTGCACCTTCATGGCCCTGAAGGTGGCTGTACTGAGGGCTGGACAGGAGGGATGGCCTATCCCTTGAGGTGCGCCAGGCAGCCCTCAATCTGGTGCAGCTGCCCACCCAACTCTGCTTGGATGGTGCTGTGCACTAAACCCCGAAGCTGACTGAAGGTGCTGCAGGACCAACAAACAAAGAAGTCCCAGGTTGGGTCCCAGATGTGCTGGGGCCCGGTGCCATGGCCAGATAAGGCAGGACAGGCAGATCCATTGGATTTGCCTTCCCAAAAATGTTATGGTGTTGACATTTTACAAATATGTTGGTTAGTCATGAACAACACATTTCAGGATTAGTTATAACAGCCTGCATGGGTGTTCCAATTAACCCCATAAAACAAATTTGAAACAGTAGCATAGCAAACAAAACACATACATAAATGGAACAACAGTATGCATCTTAACAGCATGCTAGTAACATTGACAGCAACAGGCTGCCGACAATGGTATTTGAACAAGGTATGTTAACATGCAACCAATCAAATATATAAACAATAATAGAACACAAGTCCCAACATTAGGTTTGGAGAACAGTATACCCATAGTATATGAATAATAGTTATTGATGCAGATGAGGGGTGGAGGGAGAGACAAAAAGTCCATTAACAACTGTTTATGCTTCTGTTTTCCACAACAGTACTGCTCAATACTTTATGGGTCTGCCTCACTTTACATCTGCCTATGGCCCATAGCTTCTGTAGCCCAAACATACCTATTAAACTGTCAGCCTGGAATGGTATGGGGCAAACTGTGGCAGCTCTGGGTACATGACTAAAGGGGACTTGTACATCTCAGAGTTACATATCTAGCACAGGAGGGGTACCCTGAACTGCTGTTATGTGTGTGTGCTACTGGCATACTTAAACTGGTTTCCTATCTGTGTCCAGGGTTATTGGCAGCAGTAACCACTAGCCATGACAGCATTACACTTGAGAGACATGTATCAGGAAGTGTGCATGTTGTATGTACCTATCCTGCTGTCATTTGCAGGCATGTGGTGGGACAGTTGGACAGTTGTAGACGGTTTATTAGTATACCCTTCATACAGCTACTACCAACCTTTCCTTACCTGTAAAACCTGTGGAGAAAATATCTGTTAACACTACCTGACTGTTTTTAAATATATTCCTGATTCCTTATGTGTAGATATGCACACATCTTAGTACCACTCCCTGGATTTGAACTGTGTCTGGGTGTGCAAAATAACAACTAAGCTATTTCTCATCACACTGAGCTAGTGGGGAACTGCTACTTCTTGTTTCACTGATTTCTGCCTATTAGTCTCTTGGTTAGACAGTCTGAACTTGTACTCCTGTGATGCATGCATGACAGATAGTTAGTGTACTGTGCATTAATCCTTTGAATTACTACAATCTGGAATACAAAGGTTAACACAGGACATTTATCTTGTTTTACAGCTCCATTCTAAGTCTACAACAACATATCAGAGTAAACACAACAGTTTGTGCTATAGATGTTTATTTTAGATCACTATTAGTCGGACATACTTTATTTATTCCGTTAACACAGCTACAGTATACCTACTAGCACTACACAATGTATTCTTCTTAGTTATTTGCTCAATATACCACAAAATAGATTTTTACTCACCAGCCTCAGCAGTTTGTCGGCAAGGGCTTCGATGTTACTAGCCCTCTTTGCTGCAGCTGAAGGGGAGAAAAACAAACATCATGCATACCTGTCTATCACATCCTCAGGTCAGAATTTGGTACACCTAAATCTGTGATACTTAGAAACTGCTGGAGCACGGTTGTCCCTGACATCTTGTATCCACTGGTCCAAGAGCACCCCCTTCCTCCGCTTTAGGTCAGCATAGTGGTTCCAGACTTGCTCACCAGTTTGGGGGATGCCAGTAGCATTGGTGAGATCACAGATGAGATGGTCCCAGGCCTCCATTTTGTATTGTGAGCCCTGGTACTGGCCCTGCAGAAGTGTCTTGTCATGGTTACTTAGGAGGAGTCCAGCCATGACCCAGGACTCCATGATGCCCAAGCACTGCGCCCTAAACCACGAACCGTCACCTACACCAGCCATGGTTCCTGCACAGGTTGAACTATAACAGGTACTGGGTGTGTTCCCACCTGTGTGGTTTAAATAAGGCCATATTCCCTCCCTTTGCCATCATTGGTTGATTTTGAAAATGTTGAGCACAGCTTAGTGGTTCGCAAGTCCGCTAAGACAGTTTTAGCAATGCTTAAAGGGAAAATTGTTGAGCACTGCTTAACAGTGCCCAAATCTGCTTTGCTGATTTGACTGTTGCTTAGCAATCATGTCTAAGCATTGCTTAAACCGGCTAAGCATAACTGAGCACTGCTAATCATTGCTCACTTTTAATCTTTAGATATATTATAACAATGACTTCATTAAGTAAGTGTATATGATTTACTTTACATGACATCCCTCTAAGTGCTTTCTTTATAGTACCAAGGGGTGTGACTGTACTGTATAGGACACTTGTGTATACATGGGTGGTTTCACATGTTATATGCACTCAAAGTTCCATTTTAGACCAGCTGCACTACCCTGGTTGACAAATATCACTTAGTGCACCATTTACTAAAAAAAAAAATAACACTGCTTTCCTATGTAAAAAAACAAGTGCCTGGCTTGGTACTCAAACCATGATCACCTGCATACAAAGCCAGGACTCTAACCACTACACTATCTCAGTGTTAGGATTTTAGCTGTATATTTTATTTATCTCCTCTGGGGTGTTTAAGCAATTCTGGGCAGTGGGTCATAACACACACGCACACCCACTCAGCTATGCTTAAACATACCTTAGTAGGGGAAAAAAATATTTTTAATTATTTATGGCCTTGTGCAGCTTTGTTACTCTAGGAGGTTGACAGGAATGTGAGGCAGGCATCTAGACATTCTTCAGACACCTGTACAGTTGAGGGGTATGGCCGTACAGCACTTTCAGATGGCAGGCATTTGTGTTTCAGCCTTCATACCCTTCAAGAGGGCCGTGCTAATGTTAGCCTTTTATTCTATCAGCTTTCGGGTTTGTCAGTGCAATGTTTAAAACATGCCCCTATTTTTGTGGCTTTGTTCCACCATTATTTATGGCTTTGTACTGCTTTATTGCTCTGGGGGGGGGGTGAGATGTATGTGAGGCAGGCATCTGGGCATTCTGCAGAAACCTGTACAGCTAACGGCTATGGCCGTACGGTGTTTTCTCATGGCAGATATTTGTGTTTCAGTCTTCATACCCTGCAGGAAGTCTGTGCTACTGCAAACCTTTTATTCTGTCAGCTTTTGTTTTTGTCAGTGTAATATTTAGGATGTGTCCCTATTTTTGTGGCTTTATCCTGCCATTATTTATGGCTTTGTACTGCTTTATTCCTCTGGGATGTGTGCAAGGCAGGCATCTGTGCATTCTGCAGAAACCTGTACAGTTAATGGCTATGGCCTTACAGCACTTTTACAATGCAGGGGTTATGTGACAGAACCTGTCACACACCCCTGCATTGTTTCTTGCTCCCCTAGCTATTTCAGTGTCTGCAGACACTGAAATGTTCATTTTAATTTCATTTCAGTGTCCGCGGACACTGAAATACTGTTTGAAAGTACTGTGTGGCACTTTCTGAGTACAGGGGGAATGTTCAATGTCAGTGCACTACTTAAACATCCCCCTGCACTCGTTCACTGTGTCCATTTAGCCTTAACAGCAGTGCGCCTTCATGAGTATGTAAGACGCGCTACTGTTAAAGCTAAGGCTACACATACATGAACCACTCTGTGCACGAATAGCACTATTCCTGCATGGAGTTTATTGAATCCAGCGGAGTTTGTATCACCTCAGCAATTTATAGTCAGATACCAGAATTTTAATCATAATTCCTATGTGATGGCAAGGATTGAAATATGATTATGCATCCAAAGATCTCTTTATCCACGTGTTTTGTGGCATGCCATAAACACTCTATCACAAATTGGATGTGGGATGAGTAAAGAAGAGGATACTGCTTTCAGGAGTAACAAATAATATATTTCTCCTAGCAGTTTTAATGAGAATATATGCAAATTATAAAATAACATTAAAGAAAATGCTGCTGATGTGATTAACAAAGTGGAGAATTTCATCAAGATGCAAGTTATGCACATTGTAATGTCTCTGTTGACTGTGTTGTTGAAATTGTTTCAAAATGTCATCCACAGGAAAAAAAATGTTTCTATGTTAGAACAGCATGACACTGCTGAATAGTTAATGCAGATTCAAGTGTTTGCTTCCACAATAGAATATCCTTTTCATCCATGCAATTCCAAGAATAATTCAGCTTTACATACTTTCACATACTGTGTGATATTTTTTCTGATCCTAAAACAAACTTCTGTAAGGATAGTACTAACAGTTATATGCTCTCGTAATTTCCTTTTAGTCTGTCTTTGCTGATGAATAGTCACTTACTTATAGAGTTTTAAGAGTGTCAGTGTTTTCTTTCCTATACACTTGTTTTTTTCATCATGCTAAAATTTTCAGGTGACTCACCAATTTAAGTTTGCAAGACTACATTCTTTAGAAACATACAGAAACTGTGTTTCAACCAATGGTTACATAAATTGTAAAAATATATATATATAATTTTAACAACAAAAGAAATGCATTCTTCACGCCTTCTGTTAACATGTAGATTGAAAAAAGGGACATACAATGGGGAAGCCTATTTGATAATGGAACACTAAAAGGAGGCAAGACTTTTTGTAGCTGTAGGTGACAGCATAATACTATATAAAATAAGGTGAAAAATAGAACAACAAGCTCAATGGTTTATTTGAGTGAGGAGCAAATGGGTTACACCCTTACAGGGCTTAGCCACAGTTTTTAAGTTCAAGCTGTGATGACAAATAAAACCTTGTTTTTAAAATATGTCTTCATTTTTTATTCCAATTTTCTGTCATTTTGCAACACACAAATATTGCTTTTGTATGAGTCTTAGTATGAGATCCAAATAGCTGGACCTGGACTTCGTAATACTTAATAATCCTTTTTGTCTAATAATGTGAGTGGAGGCTTAAAGGAATTTTCCTTAATAGTTGTATACCTACCTGTCTTGCACTGACATACAACTCAGAATATATAAATATTAGACAACAATATTGTCTGTAAGCTCAAAAGACACAAAGTGCTAAAATGAAATGCTCACCTCTATTCTGATAACTTGGGATGATACATACAAATGTGAATTGAATCTAATGTTCTCATGGAAGAAAAGTGCTTACTTCAGTGTAACATATTAGGCTCCTGGGCAATTTAACAATCATTTGAAACATTAGTGATAGTTTCTATGTAGTGAAGGCTTTCAGTTTAACATTTTATAACACCATAAACTACACTATGTCAGAATACAAATAACTGGATGCATGTTATGTATTTCATGATTAATATATTAACAAATGACATAGCAAGGAAGTGATACACATTCTAGAAACACTCTTCTTTCACACCATGGGCCTAGGAGGTATGGTCTTCAAAGTACCTCTCATCCTGGGTGCAGAAGGCTTATCTGTCACTTTCCTACAGCAGCATTATACGCAATCAGGCCAAGAGACATCTGATGCAATATAGATCAGCAATATAGATCTCTAGGCTGTCATTATGTGAACAATCATCATCATCATCATCATCAAATGTCTTTTCCCATTTTCTACATGGGCTCAAGGTGTCGTGTCAACTGTCTCTATCTCTCTCTCTATTCAGTGCAACTCTCCTGCCTTCTTTGACACTTATGTCTGACTGTCATAGGTCTTCTGTCACACAATCCATCCACCTCTTTGCTGGATGTCCTTGTTTCCTCTTACCTTCTTCCTGTCTGTCCCAAATCTTATTAATCAGATTGTCTTCGTTTTTTCTGCACATGGGACCAAACTACCATACACTATTTTTTTTACCTTTTCTGCAATTGGAGCTACTTTGGCTTCTGCTCTGCAGTCCTCATTCCTTCATCTGTCCCACAGCATGCATCCTATCACCCATCTCAGGCACTTTGTCTCCATTATTTCTAGCTTCCTCAGCTGCTCTGCCTTTACCGCCCAGGTTTCTGTACCATACAGTAGTACTGGTCAAAACACTGTTTTGTACACCTTACTTTTCAGCTTTTTTGGCATTCTTCTGTCATACACTACACCTGACACTCTGGGCCAATTGACTGCAGCCCCTCTGATTCTAGCTTTGACATCTTCATTCATCCTTCCTTTCTCCTCAACCACCCCTCCCAGATACTTGCTGTTAATTTTTTCCACTATTTTCCTTTCTGTCTCAGTTCTCAGCTTCTTCTGAACTCCACCATATGCTGCCATTACAACTGTCGTATCTGTACTCAGTTTCATTTCATGTGCCTTCAGTTTTGCATTCCATTCCCTTATCCTTTGCTGAATTATTGCTCAGAGTCTGCCTGTAATGCCACATTGTCTGCAGATGGCCATTTATTTGATCTGTCCCCTCCGACGTGTTTGCTAATGTAGTCCATCACCTGTATGAACAGCAGTGGGCTCATCGCTGAACCTTGGTTAACACTCACTCCCACTGGGAACCCATCTGTGAGACCAAGCACCACTTGCATTTGAGTCAATGGGTCCTTGTACATAGTCTGCACTAATTCTACCAGTGTTTCTGGGACTTCAACAAACTACAGGACTGCCCAAATCAGCTTTCTTGGTACTTTCTCATATGCTTTCTCCAAGTCTAAGAATGCCCACTTGGACTCTTTCCTCATCTCTTGCTTCTTCTTAAGTATCTGTCTCACTGCAAACATCAGGTCAGTTGTGCTGCATCCTGATCTGAATCTGAACTGCTCATCTCCCATTGTACTCTCTACTACTCTGCATAATCATTTATCAAGCACCAAATATTTGTGAACAGATATGCAACTTATTTCTCAGCTCACTATCACATTCTGACTCAGTCCCTGCAGCAGTGCTGCTACTACATCAGTCCCATGGTCCATCTCCAAAATCCCTGTTACCTTTAATCATGAGCAAGATCCCATGATACTTAAATGTCGCAGAGGAATCTGCTCATTGACTCACCTGTAGAGAGTAATCTACTCTTATCAAGAAGGAAATCATGCACTGTGATATGGAAGTACTGACTTTTATCCCATCCATGATTTCTGATATCTGATATGGAGGTGTTGACTTTTATCCCACCCATGATGTCTGATATGGATGTGCTGACTCTTATGTCATCCATGATATTTGGTATTGGGATACTGATTTGTATCCCATTCATGATCTCTGATATGGAGGTGCTGACTTTTATCCCATCTATAGTCTTATGATGTGGAGATGTTGACTCTTATCCCATCCATGATCTCTGATTTGGATCTGCTGGCTCTTATCCCATCTGTGATGTCTGATGTGGCTATGCTAACTTATATCACATGCATGATCTCGGATAACTTGGCTAGGCTTGGAGATTCAGACTTTTATCCCATCCATAATCTTGCGAAATGAAGGTGTTGACTCTTATCACAACAATGATGTTTGATTTAAAAGTGCTGATTTTTATCACATCTATGATCTCTGATATGGAAGAGATGACTTTTATCCCATTTGTGATGTGTTTTATTGAGATACTTATTCTTATCCCATTCATGATCTCTGATACTGATGTGCTTACTCTTATGGAGGTGCAGACTTTTATCCCATCTGCGATCTTGTGATATGAAGATGCTGACTCTTGTCTAATCCATGATCTGTGATACAGAGTAGTGATTTTTATCCCATTCATCCCACACTCAATAGCAAGCTGTTCCACTACTTGCTGAAGATGAGAGCCATTTAAACTAAGTAACACGTCATCATCTGTGAACAACAAAGTTGTAACCCTCATATCTCCAAGATGAATATTGTACAGATCCTGGCTTTGCCTTATTATCCCATTGATGGAAAAAGCATACAATGGAGTGCAGGCAAGATCTGCAAATGTTGGGACCCCATGCCCACCTTGACCATGTTTTGTTAAATGCCAATAATGTGCAGATGATGTTTACTTCTCATATTCAAGCACCTAATGGCATGGAGCATGGAATGTTGTAGCAGCCTCTATACTCTGTTCATATTGAGCGGGTATGCAGTCATATTCTTTCCCCAGGTCTACAAAAATACATTAATCATTTTGGGCATATCTTACAACTATAATGTATGTGATGCATGTGCAGAGTTACTGTATTAGAGGATTTTGTAAGGGCTGAGGGCACACAAATAGGAAATAATATTTGTGATGCATGTGCAGGGTCATGATATTAGAGAATTGTTTAGGTTCATAGGTAGGTACTAGGCTATTGGCCCAAGGGCCTACATAAACCTAGCCAACAAGATTTCCTGGCTTACGCCACCCAAGAAAGTTATTTTCCTGTGCCACTGTTGAGCAGAGACACAGAAGTGATCCCCGGGGTTTATTTCATATTTCCCATCCACTCATCAAGATTTTTCTTGAAGAGTGCTAATGAAGAACTTTGCTTGACATAGACGGGTAGCCTGTTCCAGAGTATGGGAAGTCTCTGGGACAGGAATCTATTCCTCCAGCATCTCCTGTTTGTTGTGGTGACAAGGTTTAGGTCCCTAGAGCATGCAGCTAGGAGGGATTGGGATTTCTTTAGGTGCAGCATGTCCAACAGCTCTGGGTTTGACATAGCTTTATATGTTAGGCAGAGATCACCTAATGTGCAGATGATGAAGAAGTAGGTGATATGCTATGGAGTAAAACTGGAGTTTTTTCAGGCGGTCAGTGTAGGGTATTTGTTTGAGGCCAGTAATCCTCTTTGTGTGGTACTTCTGTGGCCTTTCCAGCTGCTGCAGATGTCTTGTGAGGTACATTCTAAAAGGGGCATTGTACTCTATAATGGGTCTAATGAGTGTCGAGTAGAGGGGAACAATGACCTCTTTTTTCCTGGATGAGAACCCTTTTATGATGAGGTGTGCCACATAGAAAGACTTCCTGACTACTGTGGCGATGTGACTATCAAAGGAGAGACTACTGTCCACCTGGGTCCCAAGGTCTCTTATCAAGCATTCAGAGTTAAGTAGATTGCTGCCTATGTGGTAGTTCATGGGTACAGAGCTTTTACCAAAGGGGATGACACTACACTTTTTGGCATCGAACTTGAGGCCATGGCTCTGACACCAGGCATCTGTCTCAGAGAGGCCCTTCTGTAGGATGTCCACATCATTTGGGGACTTGACTATGGCTCCTAGTTTGCAGTCATCTGCAAACTTCATTAGCCAGAGGCTTTCTGTGTTAGCCTGTACTTCAGAGAAGTAGATACCAAACAGGAGTGGTCCCAGGACGGAACCCTATGGTACTCCACTTGTCACTGCTTTGAGGTCAGATTTGGAGTCTGCAACTTTTACAATGTGTGTTCTGTCAGTGAGCCAGTTGGCAACCCATCTTGTGACATAGGGATTTATACCTAGTTTAGTGAGTTTAGCTATAATTCCTGAATGGGGGATGGTATTGCAAGCCTTAGCGAGGTCAAGATAGGCTGTGTGAACCACCTTTCCCTCATCCACGGCTTTGGTGACTACCTCAAAGAAGTCAATCAGGTTCAGGTGGCATGATCTGCCTTTCACAAACCCGAACTGGGTAGTATCCAGAGTTTGGAGGTTACCAATGTCCTTGTTGATGAGTTCCATGATGATACGTTCCATGGCCTTCCAGACCAGGCTTGTAAGGCTAATAGGTCAATAGTTCCCGGGATCAGTGGTGCTCCCCCTTTTTGGAGTGGGATAACTGTTGCTGTGCATCATTCAGTGGGCACAATGCCTGATGCAAGGCTATTATTGAACATGGTGCTTATGTGGGAAGCCAATTAGTTCTGAAGTTCATGTAAAACGCAGCCTGGGATGCTGTCCGGTCCCATGGATGCTGTGTTTTTGGCTTTAGAGAGTGCAGCTTTTACCTGCGTAGTTGTGATTACAGGGACTCTGCATTCTTCCTGTATAGATATGGGCTCTTTAGGGGGTGAGAGGGGGGTAAAGTTAGCGCTGAAACTATCTGCCAGGATGTTGGCAATATCAGTTGGTTCTGTAATTTTCTTGCCTTTGTGCTGTAACTCAGAGCAGATCTAGGTGTTGTCATCGAGATTCTTGACATAGCTATAGAATGCTTTGTGGTTGCCCTTGGAATTAGTGGTGATTTTGTTTTCATAGTTAGCTTTGGAGGATCTTATAAGGAATCCCAGCTTCTTACTGAGAGTGACCAGGTAGCTCCTCCAATCATGGGATTTTACTCTCTTTTGCAACAGTTTCTTCCTTCTGTTGTACAGTTTGTTTATGGCAGTGAGTGCATTTTGAGATTTAGACTTCTAGCATTGAGTAGCATTACCCTCAGTTTTTTCTTGCCTGTTCCTGGTATGGTGGTGAATTTGTTATTTGAACCTTTCCTAAAAAAGGCACTATAGGGGCAGCAAGAGTCTTAGCCAGTATCTGGAATCCCAGGGGCGACAGGTGCAGGCAATCTGTGGTAAAGCATCATGGCCTGTCGACCATGTCATCCCAAGCAGACAGATACTGGATCCCCTTAGAATGACACCAGAAGCTTAGCCAATTGTTGAAGTCAATCATTTTGTCCTTGTACTGCGGTATCATTCTGGGCGATGGCAGAATGCTACACAGGGCTAGGGTTATACCTGCCTGGGCTACAAGATCTGAGAGCTCTTCCATGTCTCTTTTCATGTGATCCAGGGAGGTATGTCTCAGGTCATTCACACCAACATGGACAATGACAGAGTCATATTTGTACTTGTTGTGGAGTGACCTGAGTGCGTGGGTTATGTGGCAGATCCTGTCACCCAACAGGCAGCTGACAGTAACCTTCTCCTTGTTTAGCTTGGTGAGTGGGACATCAGTGTGCCTGACTATAGAGTCACCTATGATTAGTGTGTTGGGTACATTGTTTTGCTTTATTGGCTGTGGTTGAGTGGCACACTGAGTCTGTGAGCTATGTGTCATTTGGGTTGTGTTGGGGGATGGAGGTTGCTTGCATTTCTGCTTTGGAGGTCTCTGCTGCTTAGACAGATTATTATTGAGAGCCTCTGCGAATGTTTTTGCGTTACTATGTGTGGATTTTGGTGGTGTAGATTTAGTGAGACTATGTGACGAGTGTGGTGTGGTGCAAATATTTACCTTCTCGTCATGACTGTCAAGTTCAGTCTTGGTTGGAGAGAGCTTTACCTCCAGTTTGGCTACATAAATGCATCTCTCACAGGTTGTAGTGCTGGGTGGTAGGAGGAGAGGGTTGTCTATGTACATGAGGCAATTTGTACATTGCCTCAAGATGCCCAGATTCATCAGATAGACAGGAGAGAACACTGGGAGCTGACCCTTGGACATGCCTGTATAAAAAACTATTTTCCTCTAGATAAGTGAGGAAAGTGAGTACAAGAGCTGTTTTTCTCTAAGCAAGTGAGAAAAGTAAGTACAAAAACTGTTTTCCTCTAGGTAATGAGGAAGACTGAGTGCTACAGTAATTAGTAGCTTATTTAGTGCTTACAAGTTCTGAACAAGTGCTGAGCATGAATAAGCAAATTTAAGTGCTAAAACTAAGAATCTGTATCTGCACTAGACGAGTTACAGGACAGAAACAAGTGCAAATGCAGGCTTTCAAATCAGAAAGTTGAGAGAGATGGAAGAGATTGCCCAAATGGCCAATAACTATAATTTCTGGGCCAGAACCACTCCTTATGTGGTAGACAGGTTACCCAGTGCTTACCACTCCCACTGATATGCTAGAAGGCTTCCCTCCAGCACAGAAAGACTTGGGGGGCTTAGAAGCTTACATGCAGTCCTGTATACAGCAAATCTGTATCTGGAACACTAGTTACAGGAAAGGTAGGAAACCGGCTTAGTTTAGGGGTTGAAGACACACTTAACAGGGATATAATAACTGTAATCTATGGGGGGAATGTCTCAGAGGAGTTTGTAGGGGCATGCATAGATAGAATTTGGGGTTAGAAGGCACATTTTGACATGAATTTTAAGGGGTAGAAAGCAGACATAAAGGGATTTTGTGGTGGTAGAAGATACACTGATGTAAAATGCATTGTTTACATACTGCAGGTGCTGTTTCAGTTCTAGTTTCTTTTTGATGCAGGATGCTGCATTTGAAAAGAGGGAACAGTTTTCCTTCTCATGGTGTCTCCATTTTCCCTGCATTTATATAACAGTTTATTTTCATTTTGTTCAATGTTTGTAGTAATTTCTGTTTACTTTATTCATTTAGACATTCTTGTTTCTGTGTTGCTGTGTGCTAAGGTTCTCTTACTATTGTTTTAATGCAGATTCTGTTATAATTTTGTTCATTTGAAGTGAATCATTTAACAGTCCATTATACTGCTAGCAATTGTGTCCAGCAGTCAAAGCAACTGGAGTTTTCTTTTACTCAGCCTAGATGGCTGTGACATGGCTTGATTTTATTTTAATATGTCTGAATTGATTTTAAGTGTGCTGCTTTGTGATCCATTGTATATGAATGGTGCTGAACAGTTATGTATTTTGTGATAAGTTTGCTAATTAGCAGTTTATTCTGATCTATATTAGCGTATTGAATGGACTAAATAGCAAAAGTTATTTAGTTGATCCGATACTGTCGAAATGGCAAAATAGCAAAGACACGGAACATTGAATTTTTTCCCAGGGAAAAAATTTGGCGGGCCATCTTTGGGACTTTGCCATTTCCTCCACTATGGTGCAATCTCGGAGTTGGTATATTTAAGTAGCGGGGTGTGGGGGCGAAGCCTCCCACTTATCTTTGTGTTTAAGCCTTTTCATGTTTTTTTTTTTTTTTTTTTTTGTGTGGAGCAGCAAATTTTATCCCTGGGAAAAAATTTGCTGTTCCATATGTTCGATATTTTGTGGTTTAGACATTATCGGTATGATGAAATGGCATTCGCTATTTTCTTCATACGATAAGGTAATATAGATGCATTTATTCACTTGACCTGATTGCTTTTCCGTTTAGTTTGTAATAATATTTACTAGTTTACTGTTAACTATTAGTTTAATTCTATACTCATATTTGGGTTTGATTTGTAAAGTTCTTAGAGAGCAAGCTCGAACCTACTTGTCCAGTTATAGATACAGTTTTAATGATCTCACTACAAAGTAGGTCTTTGACCTTTATCTCAAGGTGGCTGAGAATCCAATACACGTATATGTTTCTTTGTGTTTGGACATGGTGTTTATGCTGGCTATAGATAGTCCATGACTAGTACAGAATTCCAAAAATATAGCTAGTCTATTTCAGATCAAGGAAGCAGTTTCCCCCCATAACATTCCTCCAGGTATTTCTATCATTCACTGTGAGTGTTGAAGTCTGCTAGTAGAATTACAGAATCAGTAAGTGTCATCCTATTGAGCTCTCTGCACCCACTTTCTTTATGAAGGCTGAATACTCTGAACTGTTCTTAGATGCTTATCTAAAAACTTCAGGATGTTATTACTCTGTGCAACTTGCAGTTGTATTGAGGTGAGGCTCTCATTTATTGGCACAAATCTCATCTGGATTGCACATATCTCTTTGTTTTGGGACTTCTCCTCATTTAACCATCAGGAAGGTTAGCAATAGAGCTGGAAGGAGAGAGATCACTAACAGTCAATACCCTTGTTCCATAACCACTGTTGTGTGCAAAGGTAAGACAAAACAAATCTGTCTCTTACTTCTTAACTTCTGACACTAGCTCAAATTGCATTGCATTACAGTAAAGTGATATTTCTTGTTGCAAAAGCAAGTCTCTATTACTGGGTCTAAAACCACCTTAATCTAACTTACTACTGTTTGCTAAGTCACTAACATAGCACTCATTTCTCCTTCAACTTACAGGTCATAAATCCACACTGCAGCTCCAAACATTTTTCTCACTCTGAGCTCAAAAAGCCTATGAGTGATGGGTGTCCTGGCCATCTAGTATTTGTGGTAAACAGCCTCCCTAAATCTGACTTTGGAGAAGTCTCAGTATCCGTGCTCTAGGATGAGGGTCTCTGAATCTTTCAGAGAACCATCATGAGGACATCTTGGGTGATTCTTTGCCCAACTCCAAATAATTATATTAGTTTACCAAATTGCATCAAGATGATTAACCTAAATGCAAATTTGATTTCAGGAAAAAATAGGTAACATTCAGAAACCACTGGTTTGAATTTCCATTCTAGTATGTTTGATGAAAAAATATATTGATAATTCTTGGAGAAAATATAGATGAACTTGTCCACATATTCATAAAGTTAAAGGAGAGTTGCTTATATATCTATGTGCAGTATTTTTTTTCTCCTTAGCTATGACAAGAATGCAGTTCATGGATATGAATCATGCCATTGATGAGAGGTCACACTATTTTTAAGAATGGCACAATAATGCACATGTACTACACATATAAATATGAGAGGAATGGTAAGGTGAATCTAACAGATTATTATTGATCAGCCCTACCTACAAGCACCATAATACACAGCCATCATTATTGTGAATAAAATAACAGAAACAAAAGTGATTGCAAAATAACAATCAGTGTGATGTCACTGCCGGTATGCCCCAGTCATATTAAATACAACCTCTAACACAGTAGGCAGATAGCGAACCTATACTGAGAGGTGAGGACACAGTAGTATGTCATGGGAAAGAGTGATTCATAAACATTTCACCTTATGTTGACATGACAAGGTTACCGTAATCTCCTCATGTGGGAAACCCTTTCAACAGGTGTACTGATTGGCTGGATCACTGTTACATCCTACTTTGGGGGAGACATTGTATACTTGTGGTTTTAAGTTACACTTCAGCACACAGGTGTTATAACAGGTAATTGTTTTCTACCAGACAAAAACGATTTGCTCTTGGAATTTTCACCTGTTATTGGTGCTGCTTTTTTGCTCAGCTAGTTAATGCTAGGAAACATATCTGTGTATTAAGGCCTTACTGCTGTAACACACATCAGCATGTAGATCTATTCCCATACACAGCTTTCTCTACATTTATCAGCTGTAGACCATCATCAAGGGTCATTTTCATAGACAGTCTGTGTATGGAATAATAAGGCTACATAACTGCGTAATAAGACACATGGTGAGGTATACTGCTATATAGTGGTGGTCATGAATCACCCCGGACTTTGGTATGTGTTTTCACTGTACACTAAAATTATACTTTATAACACTAGTTTTAGGTATTATTGGTTTCTCACCAGTTTTCATTATCAAGAATTATTAGCTTTTATTTCAGCATTTCAAACTTCTACTAAATATTTGAGCCATGCCACTTTATAAAATTAACTCTTTAACAACTGAATTTGCACACCACATTTAAATGATAATTGTCAAGATACCTATGGCATTGTTCCTCAAAATGAAGGCAGAACTGATGGAAAGACATTTAGTTACTACAGATCAATTTAAAAGGTGTTCATCTTCCTTTTTTGTACATAAAGGTTTGCACATATGAATGTAGACTTACGTAGGGTATAGCAGTTTTAAACATCTAATTGCTTTTTTTTTGCATACTTTGCAGTTTGCTACAGTTGCACTGCTTTTTCCACACACCATAATGTTTTATCCCAGCACAATGTCTAGTGTATACCACTGTTCAGATAGCTGCAGAGCCTGCAGTCAGCTTCTGCATTCACCAGAAGTACTATACAGACTCTCATGAGATAAGCTACTTATGATTTATAACTTTCTTATAGATGTATAGACATACTATAGTGGTAATAGAAAAAATTATTGTGAACTATGTTCTGCTAAGTTATGCCAGTTACTGTGGGAACTGTCAAGTTACAATGGATACGAAATTTCTAGACATCAGTCTGACGTGATATTGTGTACTGATGAATGACAGGTTATGTTGGTTGTTGGTGACAAATTACACCATGGTCTTTAAATTCATGCCATCATTATGAGTAGAAAATTTGTTTGTACAAGAAGTAAACGTGCATACAAAATGTTTGAAATATGTTATACAGTTCATATGAATAAGTATTTAATTTTTCATACATGGTTTCAAA
>NC_056751.1:429065372-429092872 GCF_019279795.1 Protopterus annectens | reverse complement strand
GTTTCTTAACTTTAAAAAAAATCAACAAAAAAACTGTGTTTATGCAGGGAAAAGCCCCCTCACCCCACATCTCCCATGCCATCTGAGAATTATATATATATCAACTGTGAGATCTCACTATAGTGAGAAGGGGTGCATTCCCTGATCCCCACTGTACTATTCCAAGTAAATTCCCCACTTCTTCACTGCAGAGCTACTAATAACCTTTCTAAAACTTAATGATTGCAAAAGCCTCTGCATTATAGTCATATACTGTACATTCCCCCAGGCAATAATACTCCTTTTCTCAAAGAAATGCTTGCTTGGACAACAAACAATATAACAAATGAAACCATCATCCTAGGTGACATCAGTATTAACTGGCTAGATATATCCACTAAAAACCTCTCTATAGATATTAATCTTTACATCTATACTCAGCTAATCTCCTACATTACTAGACCCAACATCAAAGAAAACAAAGGCTGAGTCTTTGATTGGTTCTTGGTCTCTGGCCCAGAAAAAATTACCACCTCCGGGACTCTCCCAAATACCATTAGTGCTCACTCTCCAGCATTCATAATACGTAAGCCCACCTCCATACCAAACTTATACCAATATGGATATACCAGAGATCTATCCCATTTCTCCTCAAAGACATTCAATGTCACCCTGCATAACATAAACTGGAGCTCACTAAAACTTCTCCCACTAAACAGAGCTGTGGAATTCTTCAGTTCTACCTTTTTTAGAATCCTAAATAGTCTTGCCCCACTCCAGTTAAAAAGGATCAAGTCAAAACATGCAAATTGCCTTACAAAGTTCACAAAGCAAGTTATGTCTTCTAGGGACAAAACCTGGAAAGCCTGGAAAAAAAACAAAACATTGTCTAACCTCAATTAATACAAACATCTTTGCAATCAGGCTAAACGCCTAGTTATCAAAAACAAAAAAGAATATTTCCAGTCTATCCAAGACCAACATAGACTAAACCCCAAAACTTTCTGGGGAGCAATCAACTCCTTACTCCACCCTGGAACTAACAACAACCCATGTCCAAACCCAGAAAAAAACACCCTTTTAGATAGCCTCCCTCTTTAACACATACTTCATCAACACCATAAAAAGACTTACTACCACCTTCCCACCTATTACAGCTGACCCACCAGGAACACCACCTGTGCAATCCCCTTCAAATACTCTACCTCCTTTCAGACTAACACCCATACCCACCTCAACTATCAAAAAACTTCTTCACAAACTCAAACCCTGTACCAACACCTATGATAACTTACCCACAGAATACTTACAACTCTCAGCCTCCTCTATTGCATATCCTATCAGCATCTTCCTCAACAGGTCCATTCAGGAATCCTGCATACTTGATATCTGGAAAAAGGCATTTATCCTTCCACTTCACAAAGGCAGCAACAACTCTGACATCTCAAACTCTGTCCCATGACCATTCTCTCCCCATTCTCAAAAATACTGGAGAAATGTATTCACACTCAGCTCCTCAATCACCTAATACAACACCAAATCCTCTCCCACACTCAACATGGCTTTAGGCCTGGACATAGTACTAACACTGCTCTCATTTCCTTCCTCAACACAGTAAACAGAGCTCAAGATGTTGGTTCCTTATTCTCAGCACTCTTCCTTTATCTATCAAAGGTATTCAAGACTATATCCCACTACCTCCTGCTTACTAAACTCTCTAATGTTAGCCTATCTCCCCCTAGCCTACAGTGGTTTACTAACTATCTCAGTAATAGACAGCAATCTACTAAATGGTAACATTCTTCCTCCCCTTTCATAACTACAAATACAGGTGTCCCCCAAGGGTCAATACTGGGACCCCTCTTATTCAGTATATTTGTCAATAACTTTAATTCCTCTCTCATCCACAGTAATGTCATCCAGTATGCAGATGACTCTACTATCATCTGCTCTGCTAAATCTGCCCCCACACTACAGCATCTCACCCAAGAAGCTTTTACTTCCATCAGAACCTGGATGTCCCATAATCATCTAGCTCTTAACCCCAATAAAACAAAACTTTTAATATTCACCCCAAGAAAATCTAGCCCTGCTGACAAATCAATCTTCTCCATCCATTCCTAAGATAACACCATCACTGAAGTTGTCCCCAACACTAAATTACTAGTTGTCATCATTGATGACAAATTAACTTTCGACCTCCACATCTACAGTAACATAAAAAAAAAAATCACAAACTAGATGCCCTGTACAGGCACAACTATTTTCTTAGTCTCTCTGCAAAAAAGGCTCTGGCCTCATCCTTCCTGCCTCCAACACTTCTGTATGGTGCTCCCATCCTCACCAATTTACAGTCCTCCTTAAGAATAAAACTAGACTCGTGCTGCAACAAAGTTGCTAAATATGCTACCAATGCAAAATATTCTAGCCATCACTGTTCCCCTCTGCATCAACTAAATTGGCTAGAATCCCCACACTATCTCACATTTTTACAGTTAACTACAGCCCATAAGCTTATCTACCATCCAGACACCTGCCCTTCCTTCTCCTCCATACTGACCATGTACCAACAGCTTAGGTCTGAAAACAAAATGTTGCTATCCATAGAGAAAACTAAACTCTCAGCTGGTCAAATGCTGTATTCCTATACTGTCTCTAAGGCATGGAATAAGCTCTCCCTTCACTTAGAACTATCAGCAAATTGGCCTCCTTTAAAAAAATCCCTCAAACTATCTCTCCTCGTGATGGTTATGCTCCTGTTCTCCAACACACAATCCCAACTCCTGATTTTCCCTTCCTTGTATTATACCTCTAACTATCACTTCCTTCCCTTCATGTGGTCTACTTACTGCTTCCCTATCACTCCTACCTGTCCTTACCTTCCTTCCATCTCCTACTATTCTCACACAACTATGAACCTGCAGATATATCAGATTTATGTGTTATTTTAATACACACTGTGAACCTTGTGGACATATTTCACTCATGTCATCTGACTATAAGACATTTATTACTTCTATATGTCCATGACTGTGACTTTTTCACTGTTGTTTTATTATCAGATTCATTCAATGTAATAGTACTGCTCAATTTTTTTGTCATCTGTAATAATATTTATCTGTAATATTATTTTTCTTTGTATGTAATTTTGTGGAGCTTCTCTCCCTGGGCATCCACTGAAAATGGGCTCATTCAGGCCCAGTGGACTTTCCTGGTTAACAAATGCAATAAATAAATATAAATAATACTGTGAACACCCTATAAAATTTTATTTTTTGGAAAGTCAGTCATATGGTCTTGACGATATAACGTTGGACTTTCCAAAGAGTCAGGCTACTGGAGGCGACCTACACACACACACACACACACACACACACACACACATATATATATATATATATATATATATATATATATATATATATATATATATACACACACACACACACACACACACACACACACACACACACACACACACACACACATATATATATATATATATATATATATATATATATATAAAACTATAGATATATGTTTATGCATATAAAGGGTTCTATTCATTTAGGCTGTTCATCTGTAATGCTGATGATCTCTGTGTTGACATAGCAGCATCACCAGCAAAATGTTGGCACGCTTCTCTGTATGTTCTGAGGTTAAACTCAGAACAGGAAAATAACAGACATCTTTTTGGCAAGAGTCAAGTCCCCTGCATACCCTTATCAGGGATATGATTCCACCACAACATTTCATAATTATATATACTAGCTCTGTGATCACACAGTTCCTCTGGGATAACAGCATATTCCCCTTCTCCAGAGACTGTCAATTTTAAACACCTGTTAAGCATCAGTTCTGCCTACCAAATGTGTCAACAACATAGATATTAACATTAGAATGATTTTTCTCAAACTTACCACTTCCATATATAAATATATCTCTCTATACAGTATAGAGAGATAGACAGCTATAGATCTAAATATAGATATACAGATATACTAAATGTATTATATAATTATATGTTAAATTTGATCTAAACCTGAAAACAATCAATACTCAAATCACTGACCACTTACAATCTGGAAAAAATGGAATTTGTGTACTCCAAGACATAAGCTTCGAGAATGTAAAATAAAATGAATGTTTTTTTGTCTGCATGCATGCCTCAGACCCCAACTAATTAAATATACTATTTCCAAGATCGCACAATACTGGGGGAAAGGGCACATTCCCCAACTCTAGTATTATGTCTATCATGCTAAAAGGTCATTCAGTTTTCTTTTGGATCAAATTCAACAGTTAGGGAAGGTGTCGGTATCCCTGCATCTTACAAAAATGTGGATAACCCTCCTTATTGCTCAGTGGCAGCAGAAGGTAGTTCAACCACTGCACCTTTTTCCATTTATATGTAATTTAAGATTAAACAACTCATTAGGAGTGCTCCTTCCTTTATTTTGGACTCACTCAATTTCCTGAAAAAATTAGAGAAATAAAAATACAACAGGAAGGAATACTAGTCAGGAAAGCCCTATACACTGATCTTCCCCATAACTACTGCACTGATGCTGTGAAAGAGTACGTAGGACTGAAGGACAGACACCAATCATAGAAAAATTAAAGCTATTGGGAATCTGCGTGACATCATAACCAGCAATAACTACTTTTACTTCAGTCAGAAATGGTACAATCAAACAAGGGGGGATAGTTATGGGAACTGCTATGCCCCCCAGCATAGCCAATATATCATTAGTTAGATGGGAAGAGAACACCATATTTTCTTCAGAATTCTATCAATACATGGATTATTACTAATGTTTTATTGACAACATCTCTTTCACATGGATAGGGTCCCTGGAGAAGCTGCATAACTTCTTATTCTACAGTAAAAACACTGCAGAATTGTTGCACCTCACCAATCACTATAGTTATGATAAGGTGGAATTCCTGGACATCATCATTATCTATAAGGAAGTACTAGTCCACAAAAATCAGAAAAATTGATAGGCCAAAAAAGAGACATAAAGACAACAGAGTGGACTATTGATGATAAGAAAGAAATTATGTATTGTTGCTATTATGTAAGAAGCCGAGAATTTCCAGATAGAAGATATACAAAAAGATTAGGAGAGAAATTAGAGGAAAGAAAAATACTTGCACAAGAAAAACTGTCAGAAGCTTCAAATAACAATTTGTGTTCATTAATACAACAGATTTATGAAAAACAGTATAAAGACCAAGAAACCCTGGACCCTTTGGAAAAAGAAACAACTGCAGAAGTTCAAAAGTATGAAGAACCAACTTTATAGATTTTTGAAATGTATAAAAAAGAAATATGGACAACGGAAGGAGAGATCTTATATGGTGCAATATTTGTGCAAAGGAGAAAGTCAAATTAATCAATACAAAAAACAGCCCTCCAACGATATTTGAAGAAAAATACAGGTAAAGGCATCTAGATATGTAAAATTTGGGTTCATATTACATTATCGAAAGATAAAGTAATCAAATGGCCAAAACATCGAAATGGCTGCATTTCGAAACTTTTATTGTGGGGGGGCTGCCACATCCTCCGCTAAATATATATTCCAACTCCAAGATCACACTACAATGAGGAAAGGGCAAATATCCCAATTTTCATTATACTGCAATCCCACAATTCAAATTTTGAAATGTGGCCATTTCAATGTTTCGGCCATTCGATTATGTTATTTTTCGATAACGTAATAGGAACCCATAAATTTTACCATATGAAAAATAAAATCACAAAGAGGGAATGTAGAATAGAAGATTAGTAAAGCAGAAGTTAAAAAATAGAAGTTGAAGTCATGGAATACCTGCAAAGTGAAGGATTTAGTGTAGAAAGTCTAACACAGGTTATATCACAGCATGATGGAACAATGAGTCCCACAGGTAAGGAGAAACAAGAGGAGCAGGAGACATCTGAAGAAGAAATACAGACATGGAAAGATAAAGAGATTTAATTTGGTGTAATATTTATGCAAAGGAGAAAGCAAAACTAATCAATACAAAAAGAGCCACACCAAAGATATTTGAAGAGAAATACAGGTAAAGCCATCTAGATATGGAAAATTTTACAATACAAAAAATAAGAAAACACAGAGCCAAAGTAGAGAAGAAGGTTAGCAATGGAGAAGTTAAAGAAATAGAAACTTAGGTTATGGAGTACCTGCAAAGTGAAGGATTTAGTGTAGAAAATCTAACTTTGATAACATCACAGCAGAATACAGTAATAGATCCCCAAATTAGGGAAAAACCAGTGTTCAGGAGACATCTGATCAGTTGCCATATGAAGATACTTTGAAGCCTTCCATAGGAAACCAGTATAAAAGTTCAGCTGGAGCTGAACAGCATGAGAATGAACAGGAAACCGACAACTCTAACACAGTCAATGTTGTGGAGTGATAGGCCAGTGAGTTCCTATATGAAAGAGAAACGGATGACACAGGATGAAGCTGAAAAGAATGTGCCACAGGAAGATACTGTGGAACTTTCTATGGAATGCCCACAGGAAATGGAAAACAAAGAATGTGTCCTCAATTTAGAGGAAAATGACCTAAGATAAAGGTTGCTTGATTTAATAGAGATGGACAGACATATTAAGATCAATGAAAGAAATAACTACAAAAAGTCAATAAAACCCCAAAAGTTAGAAGTTTGATAAAACAAATTAACGTAATAATTAGGACTGCTCAGAGGTTCATGTGATATAAAAGAAGTATGTAGGTATATTACTGTGCAGCTAAATTAATAACAGATAAAGTCTTACCACAAAAATACAGGGTAGTAAGGGAAAGGAAAGGGAGATATCAAATGCCATCATGGAAGTATCAAACATAAAAAAACTCTAAAGCAATTATGACAAGAGGTGTCACTGTTAGTAGAGAATAGAAGATGGAACAGGTCAACAAAAATACTCAGAAAGGTAGATGTGATAAAAGCAATGCACATTATCAGAACAGATTAGGATCTATTGTGCACAATCACAAACAAACTAAAAATATTAGCACAGGCAGAAAAAGTCAGAAGATATGCAAATAAATATAAAGTAAAAGTACGAAATAAGCAATGTATTGATGGCCCAAAATGTTTTGTAGAGAACTGGGGAACAAGGCAAAAGGAACTGAAAAACCACCAAAAAAGAAGAAATAGATACATTTTGGAGAAATATCTATGAAGATCCTGTGGAACAACAAAGATTCTAAATGGATAGAAGAAGTAAAAGAAAGAATAAGAAGTTCAAATGTACAGGATATGAAATAGGATAAAGTAATGGCCAGAGAGAATGAAACAAAGTGAAGAAAAGCTCCTAACTGGAAAACCCCAGGCCCAGATACAGCATCTAACTTCTGGCTCAAAGTATTAACTGGTTTATATAAGGATTTAGCCATGAGTAAGAACTGTTTGTGTGCACACCCAAAACGGATACCAACCTGGTTAACAAACCAACCTGCTTAACAAGAGAAGAAACAATGCTCCTTACTTAAGAGTGTACCTGCAAGCTATCCTAAAAACTTTAGACCGATAACTTGCCTTCTGACAACGTATAAACTATACACTGGAATTGATGTCAACAGAATTTATAATATATTAGAAGAAAACTCAGTCATGGCAATAGAGCAAAAGGGTAATAAAAGAAAGTTGTATGGAACAAAGGAGCATTTTTTGTTAAAGTCATAATGGAGAACTGTAAAAGGGGGAAGAATCTGAGTATGTCATTTATAGACTACAGTAAAGCATTTGACAGTATCCCACATTCATGGATAAAAGAGTAATTACAAATGTATAACATACACCCTACAGTGATCGCTACATCAACCATGAAACAGTGGCAAGCCACTTTGCAGTTAAGCCATGATAAAGGACAAATTATTATTCCAGGGATAAAATTCAATGGGGGATATTTCAGGATGACTCTGTCACCACTGCTCTGTTGTCTTGCCCTTAACCCATTAAGCTGTCTACTTAACAGATTTGGTCATGGATATAATCTGGCTCCCAGAAAAAAAAAAGTATAAAGACTTCTCATCTTCTTTTTGTGGATGATTTAAAACTTTATAGTTCATATGAGGAACTGAAAGCACAACTGCAAATGGTCAAAACTTTTTCAGATGAAATAAAAATATCACTTGGTCTTGATAAATCTGCAAAAACAACATTTAAAACAGGAAAGCTGCAACACCTAGAAAACATCAATTCTGGACAGGAATGTGATATAAAAGAACTTGCAAGAGGGAGTATATAAATATTTGGGAACTGATGAAGGATCAGCAATAAAACATGAACAAATGTGAATAAAACTTAGTAAGGAATATTTTAGAAATTTTACAAAATACTGAAAACGGCACTGACATCTAGGAACAAAGTCTAAGCTATAAATCAATTTGCTCTTTCTCTCCTAACTTACAGTTTTGGTGTGACTGACTGGCACCCAAAAGGTGTTGGATAGGTTGCATAGGAAAACAATAAGGATGCTTCATGCTCATCGAATGATTTATAAAAATCAGTGTATACCAAGACTATACATTCCCCATTCTGAAGGAGGTATGGGCCTCCTCGAAATTGATTACATATAAAGATCTGCAATCGTACGACTGCATATATATCTGCTGACCTCACAAGACCCAAACATAGTGAAAGTTTTTAAACATGAAGAGAATAAGTCTAAGATGACTTGCCTGCTTAGTTTAGCAGAAGAATACTGGCATCAAGCAAGAATGGAAATCAAACTAGAAGCAGGTAAAAATCAGTAAGCAACTGAATGTCTCAAAAAGCAAAAGAAAGACTATAAGGTGGAGTATCAGATGAGAAGGCAAGAAATGTGAAAAATGCATAAATATAGTTGCAAGTATAGAAAATCCCTAGAACAACCTTTTGTTGATCAGGATCAAATGTAGGAATGGTTAAGGAGAGATTAATTTAAACCAAAAGACGAAAGGATAATATTGTCATTTCAAGATAGTGGATTATGTACATGTTGGTTTACAAAGTCCATTGAACATGTGGGAAGAAGAGGTTATGTAAAACAGAACTGGAAACAGTCACACATCTTGTTGCTGGTTGTGATATTCTAATGACAGAAGGACTGTATACAGAAAGGCATAGCAATGCAGCAAGACTGTTGCATTAGGGGTTATGGAGACATTAGAATACTGAAGTAGCTGAAAAAGATTGAAAACATGAGCCACAAAGCATTATAGAAAATGATGAAATTCTTATTACATGGGATCACACTTTAGCAACAGTTCAAAAACATGGAAAAAAAACAGAGATAGTAGTCCATGAAAAAAAGACAAAAGTAGCATTCATCATTGAAATTGATACACCCAGTGACTACTGTGTCTTATATGCAGAAAGACACAAAGTCATAAAATACCAGGATTTGTAGGAAGAAACAAGGGCAATGTGGAAGAAGGATACCCAGACAGTTCCAATAGTAGTAGGAGCAACGGGTCTTATAAAAAAGAATTTATAATCATATTTAGATATGTTACCGATACATGTAACTCCAAACAAACTGCAGAGTCATTACTGGGCACATTGCGGGTGCTGCGAAGAGCACTTCTGGCTAATGTCAAAGATTGAAACAATACTAATTTCACAAACTTTAATCATACTTAGGAATGCAGCCCATTCTGGTCATGGTATTAGAAACCCAAAAGACTTGGAGAAATGAAAAAAGACAGAAATGAGACGAAGCTCAAGAGTGAGCTTAACAGAAAACCTGCACAAGTGAGTCTACTTCTACATGCTAACAGCATGAACCCCAAAACTAGTCAGAAAAATGTCATGAAATCACAACGGATGAGAACAACTTGAGTCTTTGAAGAGCTGGACCGATTTCTCACCAGCCTAGATCAACTGCAGCAAAGTTTGTTGAATAGAGAATAAAATGAGAATTCGGAGGCCAACATACTGAAACCCAAAATACTCCTCAAACAACATAATGATCTAGTTCTGTTAACCCCCCCCCCACCCCCAGAAGGAAACCATTACAAGCCACACAACCAAGTAGCAATGAAGGAAATTGATGACTCAATTAATGGAAAATAGCAGCATTTATCCCTCTGCGCAAAGGTGGGCCTTCTACAGACCATGGAAACTACAGATCCATAAGTCTCACTAGCCTCATATGCAAAGCCACAGAAAGAATTATCATGGAAATGATCAATAATGACATAGAAAACCTCCAGATGCTGGACACAACCCAAACTGGCTTTGACAAGGACAGGTCATGCCTAGTCAACCTGGTGGACTTCTTTGAGAAAACCACCAAAGCAACGGATGAGGGCAAAATGGGTCACACTGCCAACCCTGACCTGGCCAAGGCATTTGACACAATACCCTACTCAGGCATTGCTGAAAAACTTGGGTATAAAGCCTTATGCTACCTGGTGGACAGCCAGCTGGATCACAGCCAGGACCCAGGAACTTAGAATTGAGGAGTCCACCTCTACAAAGAGGCCAGTCACAAGCACAGTCCCTCAGGGATCAGTCCTGGGACTTCTTCATTTTGGCATTTAATTCTCTGAAGTTAAAGCCAACATCAGTGGTCTCAAGATGACTAAATGTGCAGATGACAAATTAGGAGTGGTCATTAAATCCCCCCATTGACACAAATCTTCTTCCGGAAGGGCTGACACAGACAAATTACTGGTGTCAGAGCCATGGACTAAAAGTAAATGGTAAGAAATGTATAATAGTATCCTTCAGGAAGTCATCTAACTATCATACTTGCAACACACCTCTAAGAGATGACCTGGTAGTCAAGGACTTGGGGACACAGATAGACAGTAATCTAGTCTTTGACCATCACTTGTCTATAGTAGTGAGAAATCATTCTTTGTTGTAGAACTTTTAAAGAAAGGTATGGCATCTGGATGCAGGGATATCATTGTTCTACTGTATTCAGCATTCATCAGACCTATCATTCAGTACAATGACCCTTTGGTATGTACATAATGAGGCATATCCAACACACTGAATATCCACAGAGGCTTCTCACTAAAAGGATAGAGAGCATTATGTCTGTGCTTGAGTTGGATTTTCATTTTTTTATCCTTAGTACCTGAAGTTTAATTGTATATTTTATTATTTGTATTTAGTTTAGATTAGACTTTGGATTCTTACTTTTACTTCTGCTTAGCTTTTTATTTATATTTGGTATCTGAGGATTAATTTAATGTCAATTTGAATTGTTCATATTATGATGTGTCTAATCAGTAGTATGAACTACCATGTTGGTACTAGCTAGCATAGTGAGATCTAAGGAAGCTTTTTAAAATTTTCTTTTTTTGGTCAGCACAAGCTGAGACATACAAATTTGCTTAACAAAACTACCCATACGTATTACTTGGTAATTCACCATATTTTATGTAGATATGTGTGTGGAATGTGTGTGTGTGTGTGTGTGTGTGTGTGTGTGTGTGTGTGTGTGTGTGTGTGTGTGTGTGTGTGTGCGCACGCGCGTGTCTGTGCATATGTGTGTGTGTGTGTAAAAAAATATGTATATCTTGACCTATATAACTATATATATATGTATATGTATATGTATATGTATATATATATATATATATATATATATATATATATATATATATTTAGCTATATAGGTAGATAGATCATAACGCACAATGAATGAGGGACAAAACTCAACAAAATCAGGGATAAATCCAGAAATAATCAGGGACAATCAGGAACACTGTTAACATTTTAGTACTATGAACTTGCAACATTGATAAAATAAAAGAATGTGAATTAAAATACATTTTCTGAACAAAAAAGAAATCTATAAATCTAATTATTATCATTATTTATTATGTGTAATCCAATACCTTTTCCCAAAGAGTCACCAGTTTTAGGAGGGATTAAGAGAGACAGCTAAATTCAGGGACATTTGAAATGTAGGACACAGATATATATTATATATTGTTTGTTTGTTTTTCATGACTCTGTCCTTATACGTGCCCCATCTCTGTCCCTTTCCCCCTCCCCTCCCCTATCATTTTTTCTGAGCCTAGCAATTTTCTACCACATACACATCTTCATACTTGATTTTTTGCTTTAGCTTGTCTTACTACTAGCTCTAAGGGCAATTTGTTCTCTTGTCTCTTTTGTCAAAGGCTTCCCAGACTCGAACAGAGTTGCTAAATCCTAATTACACCTCTGCCTTTAGCAGATGAGTTATTTTTGAGTTTTGAAAAGCACCATAGTCTTGTCTTCTCCCATCACAACATTTCACACAGAGTTTAGTCTCACTGCCATTTTTTTATAAACTATAGTAATATAACAACAATGCAGGTCTAGCCCCTTA
The DNA here is from genome assembly GCF_019279795.1 of Protopterus annectens. Taxonomy (NCBI): domain Eukaryota; kingdom Metazoa; phylum Chordata; order Ceratodontiformes; family Protopteridae; genus Protopterus; species Protopterus annectens. Next base: position 429,080,559 of record NC_056751.1, on the reverse strand, counting down.
CTGTTGATTTACATTATACCTACAAATCTGATCAACAGCTAGATACACGTACTTACTCACTTGGGTAAGGAGTACACAGCACTGACCACAATAAATATGCAAACTAGGTAAGTACCACTGTTCTATTCCCTGTCATTGAATGTGTGCTGTTTAAGTGCTCTTGGATTAATGCCTTCATTGCAATTTGCATGGCTTTTTATATGGAAAATAAAAGAGTATATATTTATTGTCACTGCCGTGTATAACATAGGTCTGATTATGCTCTAGCAGGGGCAAAAACACTTATATGTTGTTTTCATTTGGTTTAAACAAGGAATCATTGCTGGAATCCTGTTTTATTTTTAATAAGAATGCAAAGTGATTTTTGACATGGATCTTCTATAAGAAGTTATAACAACAGTCTGGTTTATTAATTTGCATACCAATATCAATCCTATACAACCACCTTTCCCTATTTTTTGCTTTCTATATATATCTGTATCTATCATAGGTTCATTGGGTCATAGGTATATAGTAGACTAATGACCACTAGGGCCCTTATAATGCTATCTGCCCAACCCGAATGTGACCTACAAATTTGATTTATGTAGGTGGTGATTTAGTGACTACATCTGCCCATCAGAGACATAGGAGTCAGACCAGGGGTGAATGTCCAATTACTCATCCATTGGTCCAACCTGCACTTAAACAGGGATAGGGCAGAATTCTGCTTCACATGGATGGGGAGCATGTTCAGAGGATGGGAATTCTCTGAGAAATATATCTGTCTCTCCAAAATGTCTGATTTATATAGCAAGCAAAATGTAGGTCTTTTAATCTAGTAGTTCTGATGTTGTTTGTTTTGCAGATGTGCAAACAGTTTATCAGAACAGTGTGCAGGGTTGCCTTGTATGCCAGGTAAAATGTTCACCAAATTCAACAAACATGGCCATGCTTTATCAAACCCAAACTGGGGTGGATTCATTATCTGTAGGTCTCCTACGTCCTTGTTGATAATTTCCATGATCATTTTTTTCCTTAGTTTTACAAATACAACTAGTCAGACTAATGGGTCTGTATTTTCCAGGATTTGTTGAAGGTCCTCCCTTAAGAAGGGGGTTGACCACTGCAGTCCTCCATTCACATGGCACAAAACCTGTTTTAACACTGTAGTTAAATAATGACTCCAGGGGTCCTGATAAGTCATATAAAAGACTGTTTAGGAGACATCCTGGGATACTATTAGGGCCGATTGTGGCTGTGTTCTTGGCTTTAGCTAGTGCAACTAGTACATGTTCTCTAGTTATAGTTGTACGAGTTATGTTTGAGGGTATTTTCTGAGAGGTGGTTGTGGATGAGAAGCAGGTAAGGTTGGAACTGAATTTTTCTGCTAACAGGTTCCCTGTACTGCCAGGCTTGGTGAATGTGGCACCATTAGCCACAGGTTCAGCAAATTGCTATGTGCTACCTTGAGGTTTCTTACATAAATGAAGAAGGCCTTATGGTTCTCTTTCACCTGTGATGCTATCTTAACCTCAAAATTGGCTTTGCGTGACCTAATTAGCCCCCTTGTTTGCCTATTATGTTTGATGAGAGAATTTTTATCTTGATGGAAATTACCTTGCCTGAATTTTGCCATATCTTTTTCCTTTTTCTTTTTGCTAATCCCATTTAATTTGGGATGCCACCAGGGCAGTTTGTTTCTGGGGTTAGTACTGGGCTCACTTCAGGTAGGCTGTGCAGTCATTGACATGGTTATTCAGAGTTTCTGAAATCAATTCAGCAAAAAACTGCTGTGTTCTTTGGGTTTGGAGGGGCATTGAACTTTGACAAAGCATCACTTAATAAAATTAATTTGTGTTGAATAGTTTCTAACTGTTACTGGTTTTAATGGGATTACAGAGTTAATTCTGAGTTTGAAGGAAACAGCTTTATGGTCTGACAATGCCAAGGAGGTGGAGGCATTGGTGTGGGGGTGCATGTTTTCCCATATTTGTGAGCTAGAAGTTCAGTATGTTGGTGCACAAGTGGACACATTGAGTATTTGGTCAAGGCTATTTATATTTACAAAGTCCAGGAATCTCTGTGCCTGTATATTTGAGGCTGTGCAGGATTCACAGTCTGTAGAGGGGTAATTAAAGTCTCCCAGGGCTAAGGTGTTAGGTTGGATGGTAGGTGTACCCAGTAGCTTTACGTATGCATTGTGAGCTTCATGAGACATGGAGGGTGACATATAGCTGGCAAGGATATGGTACAGGATTTTTGTCCATGGTGATCCGCAAATGGAGAAACTTCAGCATGTCATACAGTCTGACCAGCCTAGAGGTGTGTTTATTACTGATGTATATTGAGGTAAGTCCACCTTTAATCCTTGTCTGTGAAGCTACTGATCTAGGTGCAGAAGGCTTTGAAACCTTGTACTGCCTGAGTACTCTCTGCCACTTTAAACCATGTCTCAGTAACTGCACAGATGTTTATATTCTTGAACTGAGGAGTGCTTGGAGGGATTATAGTTTTTATTTAGGCTCCTAGCATTGAGCAGTAACATCTTGAGGTTCAGTTGAGTTGATTTTGCTATGTCAGTAGGTCTGTTCATTTGGCACTGCTTAAAATAGGCAATATGTGAGTGGATAAAGTTTTAGCCAGTATTCAAAAGCTGAGAGGGGAAAGTTGCATACCATCCTTGGTAGAGCAGCATGGTTTATTAACATTGTCATCCCAAGCTGACAAATATTGGATCCTTTTAGAATGACATTTAATGACATTTGTTGAAATCATTCATGTTTTGCTCATATTGTGGCATCTTCCATGGTGATGATAATATGCTACTCAAATGCTAGGCTCATACCAGCCTGAGGCACACAGTCTGAAAGCTCCATAATGTCTGTCTTAACATACCTCTCCAAACCTTGCACAAAAGACCCCGGGCAGTGTAGTTCTTTGCTAGAAATAGCAGGCTAGCTAGACAGGCATCCATTCAAACTAAGCCAATATTGGAGTTTTTCAGAAACGTTAGTTTAACATGTTAGTGGGGGATGAAGCAGACATAAAATGTGAAATTAACAGATAAATAATAAGCAGAATGGCTGCAATGGTGCAGCAGTTAACATTGTTGCCTCACAACAAGATGTTCTCTGGTTTGATTCTCGGCTGGGGTGCCTTCTGTGCAGAGTCTGCATGTCCTCTCTGCAGTCATGTGGGTTGCCTCCAGGTACTCCAGTTTCCTCTCACATTCCAAAGACATGCAGTAGGTGGATTAGACACTCTAAATTGGTTATAGATTAGAGTGTGTGGTGTGAATGAACTATTGTGGCAGGTCTAGCCACCTGGCAGTGTAAACCTTGGCTCAAAATGATTGTCACTGTGGAAGAGACACTCTGACCCCATGTGCAAAATGGAAAAAGGGGTTGAGGATGGAAATAATAAGGAGAACATTAACATACTGAAACACAAACTGTAACAGAGACAATTCTTTCACTATTGAACTTCTACTATAGTTTAAGGCACCAGACTATGCAGATATTTACCAGTAATACTGTTTATGGGGAAAAATGCAATAACACATAAGGTACAAATCTGGTACTAGTATGCAGTTCTGCCACAACTGTGAATTAAGCTACAAGACTTTGGCCCAACAGGATTTAAGATACAAATAGATAGCTTTTACAAGTAATTCCACATGTAGAAATATGTCTGGAATGATGAAGAAGCACGGTCTTCCCACAACTGCTAATTAAAATACAAGATTAAAGTCTCAGAACAAAGTAAAAATGCAAACAGATCATTTTGCTAGCTAAAACATGGAAAAAAACAGAAAAGTACAAAGACGTATCACCACTCAGATCACAATAAGTGCAACTTAAACATTTAAGCAGAATTAAGCAGAATTAAAAAAAATACTCTTTTTTGATGAAAAGCTAGTTCCTCACAGTTCCACTCCTCTTCAAGTTTTGCATAAAACACACCATCCATCCATCCATCCATCCATCCATCCATCCATCCATCCATCCATCCATCCAACTGTCTATCTACATAAATATCTCAGATCAAGACTTTATACAATTCTTATACAATTCTTCAACAATTAAGGAGAAATTTAGAAATTTGCATGATCTTATACTCTATCATCATTAGCATGTAATCTACAGGGAAAAGATTAAATGAAAGATGTAAGTCTTGTGTATAAGAATATATAGAATTAATAATAACATACCTGACTATAATGGGGCTTTTGATGAATTTGTGTCAGCTATATAGTTGGATCTTTGAACAGCTCTGCAATGATGTGGCAAATGTCTTTGGAAGTAAATTTATTTACACATTTTATTAACATTAGTTAGGAGGGTGTTTGTTAGAAAAATATGTACTTAAACACATATAAACTGTTAGAAAAATATGTACTTGAACATATATAAACTGTTAGAAAAATATGTACTTAAACATATATGTAGTGCAAGTGTAGGAACAGTATAATATGTAATGCATTTGATTCTATTTAACAATATGGCAGTAGAAATGATCTTGCATGTAATTGTTTGAAACTTAGCTGCAGTGTGGTTAACCTCTGACCCTGGCAGTAGCCAGCTCAGCAGGCTTATGTCTTTCAGCAATTATTATCTGCTGGGTTAGAGAGAAATAAATATGTATGCATGTATATCTTTCTTCCTTCCACCGAGAAGGATGGCCTTGTGAACACTATCAAAGATAGAGTGCAGCTGCTTACCAGAGAGACAAAGGAACGTATTAAGAGATGAACTGACTATTGTATTTGAACTAATCTAAAACCTTAGAAGAAGCAACATCTACAGGAAGACATTGTAATTGACCAGGTGCCTTGCAAGGCTGTGTTATTCTCATGGGAAAGTTTTTAAAAAGCATTACCTCAGCATCTTCTTATGAATGAAATATTGTGGACTATAGTGATGTAAATGCCCTGTGACTGACCACGTCAGTAAGGTGGGCAAAAGCTGATTGCAAATGGTATATAATTGAAGGTATTTCCTGTACAGAGCCAGTCAAAACTCTATACTTGTTTTGTATAGTTTTTTGCCTCCTAATGTACATTAGTAAAGAAACGTTATTTGAACCTGAGCATCCTGTGTTATTGACTGTCATTTTGAAAAGCCTAATGATTTTTACAGTCTGATTTTAACAATTTATTTGACATTTTGGTCCTTCTTAAGCCAGAATTCCCTTGGTAAGCTGCAGGTCATTGTGCATGGGTGGTAATAAATCTGCACAGGAGAAGCTGCCAAAATGGTTCTTCTTAAAGTGAAAAGACCTCCGACTGAATTGTTGTGTGTAAAGAGGCTGTCCACTTTCTGATCTGTGGCTGAAGAGCGGAAGACTGGACCCCAAGAAGAAAAATATGCAGTCATAAACGGGAGGCTCAGGTAAGAAGAATTTCCCTCTTTGTCTTTGTTTTAGATCAGGGACCAGGTTACAGTGTACTGTTGTTAGAATGTATTGAAGTACTGTATATTTGGTCATAGATCAGGGAAAAAAAAACAGAGCAAAGTAAACAGTCATTCTAGACACTACTGTGGATACAGGGAAGAAGATACCCCGTGGTACAAGAGAAGGGTTACGTAACAGTCTTTTTTAAGACATGGGAAATCAGTGCACTGAGAGATCACGAGATCCGCCCCTAACGGATAATGTGAAGTATATGCAATTGCAGCGAGCAGATAATGTGAGATATTTTGCAAAATGTGTTAACAAATATGAATTTGATAGTAAACTAGATAAACTTTCACTAGTTAAACTCCTTAAACAGCTTAAATCTGATGCAGGAGGTCAGGCAAAAAAGCAGCACCAACTAGGCATACCTCAAGCACACAGGTGGATTGAGGAAGCAAATTGTAGAAAAACAGAAGCTTAGAAATTCAAAAACATTTTTTTAGACAACATAGTGAAAGGTCTGACAGACAGAATCTCTGAGAAATGAAATCTTAGAGCAGACTGGACTTGCATTAATTAATGCATACAACAGGAAAATGAGACAATAGATGGATATTATGCTAGATTATTAGAATGCTTTAAACAACAATTAAAAAAATGCATTTTTAAAAGGTTGCATTGCCTCTATCAGTAGCTTTATTACAAAGCATATGATAGATCACTGAACAAGCAGGCTGCAAGCCTTACTTGAGTATGCTAGACATGCTGAAAGACACTTTAATAGTAAAAAGAAAAAAAAGGGCACAAGTCTTCACTGCTGAAGACGGAGCTGAAGTATTTGTATTACAGTCAGGTAAAAGGGCATCTAGCTAGGGACTGTAAACAAAATAAGAAAGCAATGACAGAAGATAAAGGAGATGAGGACTGACTATATGATAGTGATAACAACCAAAAATCATCAGGAAAGGTTAATAAACAAAAAGAAAATGTGAATGTAGTAGAGGGAATAGAGGAAGTACAAACAGATGTAGAGGATAAAAATGGAAATGAAATTTTAGATTTAGCATTGTTGAGCCTGGAGCTCTACCTAGCAAATACAAAACCAGAAGTGACACTTCTGGTGGAGGGAAGGGAAGTCAAATTCCTGTGTGACTCAGGAGCGTCACGGACTTTGATACACCCCTCCAAGTTACCAAAACATTCTGAATCACCTGATTATATATTAGTAAAAGCAGCAAATGGCTATACAGGGAACCACTCTCCCATAATATAGCAATAACTGACCCTGTTTCAGGTATGACTCAGAAAAGTAAAATTGTAGTTTCTGCAAAATGTCCAGTAAACTTACTGGGAAGAGACCTTGTGCAGATATTTGGCATAGCAGTAGTTCCTACCATGCAGGGTATGGAAGCACAAAGACAAATGGATGCTTTTGTGGTGTGATCAGAGGGTGAAGCCTATTATTGGTACAGCCAGGACCTAGTTATGACTGGTCCAGGGGCAGTAACCAAAGAACTGATGAACGTAGCCATCAGTAAGGTACCCTCCCTTGACACTGATCAGCAGCACTTGTTACATTGTACTCTATACTACTGTAGCACACCAGGACCTGATAAGAAATATGAGCAAGAATTGTTCAAAAAAAAAAAATCCTGCTGACAGATTAATATTACGAACTTTATGTTGGGATACTGAGGGAAACAGTGTAGTAAGCTGTTCATTACCTCAGGAATTCATGAAATTGTATAAGTCCAATAGACTGCCACATGTCAGTTTGACAAGAAACAAAAGTGTTAAATGGGCAGACTTAGAAAAAAAGGTAATGCACGAGCTGATGCAGCTGCAAAGCAAGCAGCCTCAGACTCAGAAACTTTACTTTTAAATGAGGAATTACAACCCTTTGAGATTTTAGATTTACATGATAAAAACAATGCAAATGCTTACTACAAAAGCAGAAAAACAAAAATGGGTAAAACAAGGTGCAATTTTTGAGAATGGACTGTACATTTCCAAAGGGAAAAAAAAAAGCAATATTGCCGTCTAATTTATTTAGATATGCAGCTTTGTTGAGCCATGGGCAGAGCCATGTCTCAACAGGGGGGATGGTACAGTTAGTAAATAGAATATTCCAAACATATGGATACATAAATTATACAACAAAATTTTGTGCAGCTTGTCATACTTGTAACAAGCACCATACACAAGGAGCATTTAAAAACAAGCAAGGAAGTTTTCCTATACCACCATACCCATTCCACACTATTTGTATGGATTTCTTAGAATTAAATAAATGTAAAGGGTTTGACTCCCTCTAAAATGTTTTTTGGGAGAGCATATTATGTGCCTCAGTGGAAAGCTCTCATGCCTGCAGAGCAGGAGGCTGACAGTTCATTAGCTAATTATATAAAGAAACTGTTAATGAATAAATCTGTTTTGCAGTTTAACTCTTTTTCAGATGAAAGACAGAACAAACCAGTAAAGAACTTTCAATTTGATACACAAGGGCAAAATGGCCAAGAGTAAAGCAAATGGAAAAGCAGAGCAACCCCAGAACTATTGCATAATTATTTTGTTGGCTGTGCATTTGTTGACTATAAGTGTGACAATTTTTCTCTTATTGTGGTTTTTTCCTGCACTCAACCACACGAGTGAAAGTGAGAAGACGTGATGAACTGTTTATAGACTGGCATCCAAATTTTAACACATACCTGGCCATGAAACATGTGTATGCAGGGACTATGAACTTTTCAAATTGCTGGGTTTGTACAGCTATACCAACAGCATATAAAAGACTGTTAATGTCCGCTGTCCCTCTGGGGATAAATGAGACTTGGGAAAATTTGTTTTTGATACAGGAACTGTGAGATCACAGGACAAAATAGCTTTATTTTTACCTGTCACACAAAAATGTGTTGTATGTTTCTACAAAAGTGATACCCTCCAGGTGGGCTGGAGTAATTGTAATATAACAATGTCTTATAAATGTTACATTAAAGTCAGAAGTGGGGGTACTGTTTGTAAACTAACTATGATTCATATCTGAGTTCAATGAAAACTACATTAAATGCAGTACGTGACAATCCAGTCTTAACTAAACAATTGTCTATTAAAGATAGGAAAATGTTTCATGCAGGGATAACACATATTAGTACCAAAGTAATGATTTTATTTGTGGGAAAAAGGCATATGAATGGTTACCTGAGAATTGGTCCAGCAGTTGTTTTTTGGGTTATCTGGTTCCAGCAATAAGACATACTGCAGAATTACCTTTGGGTAAGATACGAAATGTAAGGGAAACAGCTCGAAAATCTGAAGGTCCAGTTAAAAAACCTGTGAATCCAGTTGGGAAGATCGAAGCTGGTTGAAAAGACCATAATTCAGTAAGAGACAGAAATAAATTGACTCATATGGACTTGGGCAACAGTGTTATATCCTGGGCAGGAATACTACCAGCCTATGGAGCAGTCAAATCGATCTGGGAGCTGAGGAAGCTGTCAAGATTTCTCGAAGTAATGAGTAATGCAACTTTTTCCGCCCTAGAATTGGTGACTGATGAACTGAATGCAATGAGAACTGTTGTGCTACAAAATCGAATGGCTCTTTACTTCACCCTAGCAGCAAGAGGTGGTACACGAAGAAGAATGCTGTGCTTTTATCCCTGAGAATCGTCACGAGACCAAATAATCACCTAGAGGTAATTCAGCAAGTATCAGCAATGACTAAACCAGGCCCAAACCCACTGATGGACTTTTTCCAGAATCTGTTTGGGGGGTGGGGTTCCATCCTATTGAGCATTTTAATTGCTATTTGTGTGGGTATACTCCTAATGGGAGCATGTGTTTACTGTGGAATTTCCTGCATGAAAAGATTAATCAAAGATTTTGTTGATATATTTGTTATTGAAACTTTTTACCAAGATTTTGAAATTGAAAGATTGATTTCAGATGAAATTCTTTCTGAAATATAAAACAAATGACTTGCCTAGTTGAAAGTTCCAGAGAGGAAGACACTAGGGAATGAAATAATGTTGTTTATGTTTCTGAATAGAATAAAAAGCATTAAAAGGAGGGAGAATGTTAGAAAAATATGTACTTAAACACATATAAACTGTTAGAAAAATATGTACTTGAACATATATAAACTGTTAGAAAAATATGTACTTAAACATATATGTAGTGCAAGTGTAGGAACAGTATAATATGTAATGCATTTGATTCTATTTAACAATATGGCAGTAGAAATGATCTTGCATGTAATTGTTTGAAACTTAGCTGCAGTGTGGTTAACCTCTGACCCTGGCAGTAGCCAGCTCAGCAGGCTTATGTCTTTCAGCAATTATTATCTGCTGGGTTAGAGAGAAATAAATATGTATGCATGTATATCTTTCTTCCTTCCACCGAGAAGGATGGCCTTGTGAACACTATCAAAGATAGAGTGCAGCTGCTTACCAGAGAGACAAAGGAACGTATTAAGAGATGAACTGACTATTGTATTTGAACTAATCTAAAACCTTGGAAGAAGCAACATCTACAGGAAGACATTGTAATTGACCAGGTGCCTTGCAAGGCTGTGTTATTCTCATGGGAAAGTTTTTAAAAAGCATTACCTCAGCATCTTCTTATGAATGAAATATTGTGGACTATAGTGATGTAAATGCCCTGTGACTGACCACGTCAGTAAGGTGGGCAAAAGCTGATTGCAAATGGTATATAATTGAAGGTATTTCCTGTATAGAGCCAGTCAAAACTCTATACTTGTTTTGTATAGTTTTTTGCCTCCTAATGTACATTAGTAAAGAAACATTATTTGAACCTGAGCATCCTGTGTTATTGACTGTCATTTTGAAAAGCCTAATGATTTTTACAGTCTGATTTTAACAATTTATTTGACAGTGTTGGTATTTTGTATTAATGCAAAGTAAAGAGGGGCTGTCCATATCCAGATGTGGATCCAAGTAAATTGTTTTCAGTAACTGCAGGTCCTCATGAACTGCCAAATAGGTAAATTTATACAAGTGTTTTTCAGTTTTGCAAGTACATTACTAGAAGAAGAATTAATGTAGTGCACATAGAACAATTATGTGTCAAGCCAAAATATAAGACAATACAAGGCAGGAAATCTTCTAGAAAGAGTTGATCAGGATCACTGCTAACCCATAGCATTTGGTAATGTAGCCATTGCAAACTATCTTCTACATCTGTGCCTGTTATGATGAATACATGTTAAATCATCCCGGAGACCATTTGGAAACATTTCTAGGAAGCCACTGTCATTTACACAGAAAGTAGTCTTAAATAAGGAAAGTCATTTGAAAAGAGAGACATCAGAAAGTCAGTCACAAAATTATTAAATTATCATGAGCACACCAAATCATGAACAAGAGAGCATTGCCTTCTCTTAAAGAAATAGTCATGCTTGAGATATAGCCTATAATAAACAAATATTGGTAGCTGATCATGCATGAACTTGAACTTAAGACTGAATTAATGCAGAATTTTCTATGCTGCTATGTTTTAAGTCGGTGATCATTACCCTTGTACCACCATTATGGATCCATTATCATTTGAAATGGCATCTGTGATTGCACTGCCATAGAACTAAGTAACTGCCTAAAGGAACAGCACAGAGTGTTGTACTTTCTAAAGTAATAAATAGTCTCAGCTGAGTCAAAGTACTTTAGCATACAGCAGAATGGAATATGCTGCATGCAGGGCAAAAATCAGGTGAGGCAAAGTTACTGGGAGATTTAGACAGATAAAAAAATGGTGTCCAGTTCCCATAGCTGATTCATATTAGATGCAGAGAGAGAGAGAGAAAAATACTTTAAGATAGCCATTTGAGCATTATATAGTCATCATGTCACTAAGTATATATAAGTGCAATGAATCATGCAATGACCAGCCTGCTTCAGGTATACTTTCAGAGTAAATTGTTGGGATTTCTAAATCTGACCTAAAATAATCTAACATTTTAGCAATGTAACACTTTTCCAGAATTTTATTCCTCAAGATTACCTTATATTTAACTAGTTTTTACAGATCTCTTGGTCACCCATTCAGGTACATTGCCCCTCTCTTATGTATTTACCATTTACAACTATGTTTCAATACCTATATTTTTATGGGCAGTCACTTCTCATTCTTTCACAGACATATTAATCTTATTTTGGCAAGGTAGTGGAAATTTATGTGAGCACAACAGTAAAGTGGGAGTACACAAAACATGTTAAATACAATCTTTGAAGATTTCGCAAAGCACAGTCATGGATTGCCACATGTTTTGAACTATCAACAAGATCATATGCAGTTCCAGGACAAAATCTGGAAGAAAATGGAATGTTAATATTCAAATCTGCAACACCATTCTTTTCAACAATGCCTGAAACCAAAAATACTTTGATGATATGCTCCTCAATGTATTGACTATTGCCTACTTATTTATGGAAAATGTTCCTCTCTTCTTGGCGAAGTGCAACGCCCATATTAATGATACCACCCACATGGGCATCAGCTCCAATAATACAACATTGTAAACTATGCATGTGTACCCAGGCTTACACTTAGAGTTCTGTGAAACATTTTCTCCATGGTACCTCCAGTTCATAACACCACTGAAGCAACAATGTACAACCCTGTGTCTAAGCTGTCCAGGCAATCAGCTTATCAGGAAACAAAACATGTCACTATGATTCTGAAGGAACTGAGATCAGACCAGCATTGCTGCCATAAATGCACTTGAGATTCTGACCCTGTGATGCTTCTACTTTCCCTATTTAATATGTAAACCAATGATTTGGTGAACACCCATACTGGGGCTATGGTTGTGAATTCAACACTGAAGAGTCTCAAATGGAACATCACCTCCCCTGTTTTGGTTCTGTTTTGCTTGTCACCTGGCTGATCAAAGTCATCTGGACCTCCAGTTTAATCCTAGGCAGCCAAAACATCTAGGCCTATGAATCAACCTCAAGGTCCAGAAAAGACTATGTTTTAATTGGGCCCCCCAATTTGTTAAGTGCTATTCAGGCTCAATACTCATGGTATAGTCCTCTGAATGCCCTTACAAATTCTCTCATCTAAACCTTCCTCTCACCATTGACCAAGAATCTACCATGGCTGTGCACAGCCCTCCTCCCCTGGCTTCTTCCGTACCTTACCCAGTGAATGGCTGAACTGAACTTCTTGAAAGCAATAAATGAAAACACACACACACCATGGGCATAGAATTGTCAAATAAATATATTTCACTCAACCTCATACCAAAGAGGTGCCAGGCATGTGAGTGACTAGGCAAGATGCACAAAAACAGAATCAGTGTCTGCCTTCAATAGTTATGGGTCATTCATTAACCTAATGATTTGGACTGCATCATCAAATGATGCGTACGGCACCATGGCTACCTCTTCGACAATACCATCTTTCACTGATTCACCTTCTAGATGTGATAAGTATCCAGAATTCTCCAAATCCCTTTATTAATTTATGTATGTATGTATTTATTTATCATACTTTTATGTAGTTATTTATTTATTTATGCAATTAATTTTATATTATTATTATTAAGTACCAAGCCCAGCTGAGATACTATGAAGCAGAGGACCACATCATCCTGCCACTGTGCTCCTTTATTCAGAAGCTTCCATGCAACCTGTCAGCTCTATCTATGAATGACTTTTGTGCAGCTTAGATCTTCACAGTAAATGGATATCCAGTGCCTTAGAAGTAAACAAGCTTTAGAACCAAACCCCAGATTAAATTCTTCCAAACTTTTAAACTGTATTGCTCAACATTTTTCTGTTTACTAGACCTATTTTCTAACAAATAGGGCTATGTACTTCAGCTACTAATTAATGTAACACCTAGCTGCACATATTTGCATAGTCACATACTTGCACTCTCTTTTAAGCCACACACCCAAGACCCAAGCAAACAAAGGGTACACATTCCTAGAAACACAGTGCCATATACCTCTCAGCTGTCTGGTATTAAGAAGCAGATACCAATTTTTTGAGTCATATAATAAATCCTACCATGAAATACCAAGTGGCACTTTTAAATTATGATTTATCAGGCTTTGATGGGTGGTGGGGAAGCTGCACCTGTAAGGCAAGTGTGTGTGTGTGTGTGTGTTTGTGAGTTTGTGTGTGTGTGTGTGTGTGTGTGTGTGTGTGTGTGTGTGTGTGTGTGTGTGTGTGTGTGTGTGTGTGTGTGTGTGTGTGTGTGTGTGTGTGTGTGTGTGTGTGTGTGTGTGTGTGTGTGTGTGTGCACGTGCATGCATGCTAGTCATCTGCATGCATGTGTGCAGAACCAGTGAGACTAGCATCATTGAAGTATGACATATTAATTTCATTCAGAGGAGTTAATTTATTTCTAGGTAGATTCAAGTTTCAGTTCCATTTGCAAAGGTTGGCATTGGCTTACAACAAGACATTTCTGAAAATGGATATGCACTTGAGTTTTCAGTTGTGGTATTTTTTTTCTAGTTTTTGAATATCAATTTCAGGGAGCTTGAAGGGCAAAAAGTGTTTTGGCTTAGTGTCACAGTCTGATAAATGGAAAATGGCAGTTGATATATGATTCATTCAGGAAAAAAGTTTCTTATATCAATTTAGCATATCAAGAACAATCCCACTATGAACTATAGTCTGGTCTTTCCAGTGTGGAGGGAAATTGATAGAAAACATCATAAGCATCTGGCTGGTGAATTATGTAATGGACAGTGGTCTGTGTGATAAAGAATATTATGACATGGGTAAATGATCAAGTCACACACAAATGTTTTATCTATTTGACATGTAGAAAAAGAAGAATAGATGGGAGTTAGAGGATGCAAGATTTCAAGATTGTGTCAAGCAGTTTTTTTTTTCAGTCCTGGACAGCAGAGTAATGAAAAGCTTATACAGGCTGAGATAAGAGGCAAGACTGCTGAGGTCATGGAAAGCCAGTTTATATGGCGATTGCTGATAATGTTCATAAGTGGAAGACTCTCCCAGGGAAGGAGGTGTCTGCAAAGATCCATGGGGCTTTGTATCGGGGCCAGCAATACTGAACAAATTTGTGTCAGACTTAATAAACAGCAGAGAACAAGATGAATATTCACAATTAGACAAAATCTGAACTGGTGGTTCAAACCCACAAAAGTTCATCCCTGTCAATATTCAAGTGCAACTTAGATATATGGATATGAAACAGAAAATTTACTCCAGGACTGTCCCCTGTACTAATAATGGAGAGAGGCAGTTCCTAAGTGCTTTATCCCATGCATGAGTCCCCTACATTATCTATGGTATGACTTCAGTTATTCTCTTTAGGGGTAATGTAATTATCAACCATGGGAAGGGTAGACCAATCTATAATCAAATGGGATAGGTTATTCAAGCTCAAGAAAGGAAAGAAAAGACAGTTTTGAGAGTTTTATTAATAGCCAAAAAGAGCCATTAAGGGCAAAGAGACTTAGTGGTGACTGAGACCAAAAATGATATTGCTTGGCAAAATGACTTGAGTTTTTGTCATTTCTTGTACTGAATGTTTGATATGGTTGTGGATTTAAAATGTAAACAATTAATGGGTACATCCTGTACACAAAAGATGGATGTAGCACTAAAAGGAAAAGGGATAGCCCTACTGACTCACAGATTTATATTCATACCATGCATAGTATTCATTACTTGCATACTTAAAGCAAGCATCCACCTCCTTTCATCACAAGTATTTCAAGGGGTCAGTTCCCTGATGGTTAAGGCAAGCTGCAGTGATCCCTTCATTCTGAAAACAAATGTGTTTTTTTTAAATGGCTGTTTGAAAATGAG
>NC_056751.1:428807872-429060372 GCF_019279795.1 Protopterus annectens | reverse complement strand
CACATTTGTATATTTCGGCCAGGAATCTGAGCCAGGGGATTCATTTGGATATAGTATTATTGCTGCTGATTTGCTACAAGAAAATGTTGCTTTTATAGTTGTGCAAGCTAAGGACAGAAGAGAATGGTGGTTGAGTGCATATTTCTAATTGCAGAAGGCAGGGATTCCCAGATGTAGCAACCCTTAGAGTAAGTTGCAAAATTGTACAGCCTATAGTATTTTATAGTATGTAATTAAGGGAATATGTATTTTCTTTTTGTCTATATAATAAAAGAACTGAGCAATTTGCTTCTTTGCCCGGTCATGGTAAGATATGAAATTTCTGTGGTTAATCTTATGAACCCTTTAGTAACCACTGCATAAAACTGCATATTTATTCAACACTAAATATTTCTTTTTACCTGATAACTACTTACTTATATTCTTTTTTAGATAAGTTACAGATCAGTGAAGTATGGAATTTTATTCTGACTCTGTTCCCCTTTTCAACAGCTTTCTTTCAAATTATGTCACAAAATGCCTATTTGAGTACATCTTTAAGCATAACCTTCTGTGGATTACACTTCAGGTCAAATATCTTATGACCAAACAAAACATATGTCATGGATATATTAAATGACAGCCTTCAAAATGCCATGGAACTAAGAAGCATTGGAAATATATTTTTATAAAAATCAATAAAATGCATTCACAGACAATCATTTTTTTCCAGAATAATTATAAGCAGATTTGTAATTCTGCATTAAAGTTGATTAATCTCAGTAAAGATAAGAATCCAGGCCAATTTCCTCATTCCTCACCAGTAAAATGCCCTGGCCAGTTCTGACGGTTATAAACTATTTCTGTTTCCTCTGCTTCTATCACTTTGACTGTTACTTCTCTATCTCTGTTTCCTCTGCTTCGATCACTTTGACTGTTACTTCTCTATCTCTGTTTCCTCTGCTTCTATCACTTTGACTGTTACTTCTCTATCTCTGTTTCCTTTGCTTCTGTCATTGTGACTGATACTTCTCAACTCTGTTCTCTGTTTAACATTCTCTACTGCATCTGTTCAATTTACCTGGAATCTCCTAAGAAACTGAAAGCGCTACTCTTTAGCATTTCATTTGTTCCATTTGCACTAGTGGTGATATTGCATTCTCAGTCTCCCTTTATCAACGTCTTCATTCAGGAATGACATCTACCTACCACCTGTAAAACTATATGCATAAGGGTCACTTATTATATGAGCACAGTAACTGGTAATGTCTGCACAAATTACATATTTCTTATAGATCCTAAAATGTATCAACTGTTTGATTACTTCTTTGAATATTATATTTTTACTGATAATCAATATGGTTTCACTAGTTATGAAAATAACAAAAACTGCCATATTGTGGTTACCGGCTTCATTAGAATAAAATTAACAGTGAAAATCAACAGGTGCCTTATTTTTAGACTTTTCCAAAGCATTTCACACTGTGAACCATATTATTATTGGTGTTCAATGCTGGCTGATGGAAATATCTAAATATTTAGACCACAGCTTTTGTCTGAAACTCAGTTTGTTCAGCTTATATTTCTAAATGGTATGTCAAAATCCTGTTGAAAGTGGGAAGGGTTATACTATTAGGTTCATATTTTAAGTTAACTAGGTGTTCAGTTGTTTCCCTAGATTTACCTAATACTCAAGAGCTGCTGTCAAGATTTTCAGTCCTTGCAGCCGAACCTGAACTTAGATGTCCATATTCCAACAGCAAACATTAATAACATTCATCTTTTCCTAAACCTCAGGAAAACTAAAAAAAGAAGTTATGCCTTACCATAACGTTCCATCTGTCTTGTTGATCTTCTTTCATTCATTACTGATGGGTTATCGGTTCCGTCCTTGTAATCGAGCTGGCCAAATATCAAGCTTGTATCAGCCAAAAACTCTCAAGCCAAGGTCCTACCCAGAATGCTCTGCTCCCTGTTACCTCAGATTGAGTTTGCAAGTTGATAGATAAAAGTAGAGGCTACCTCTGGTCATAACATACCTACAATAAAGGAGTATATGAGATCTATCAGGAACCTCCGGATGGGGGGGGGGGGGGGATCAACAACACAGATGGAATGTTATGGTAAGACATAACTTCTTTATCTGATGTTGTTAATCTTCTTTCATTCCTTACTGATGGAACAGAGTCCCCAGCTACCTGTATCCCTGGGTGGCCCTCATGGAAGGACATTCCTGAGCAACATGGAGCCAAAAGAAGCTCTACCACTGGAGGCCAAGTCCAATTTGTAATGAAGAATAAAGGTATGAGGTTTGTCCCAACTTGCAACTGAAAAATATCACTGAGGGAAGCCTTAGCATGAAAAGCTATTGAAGTTGCCATAGATCTTGTAGAATGTGCTTTCACTCTGTGAGGCAAAGTGACATTGTTTTTGTTGTAGATAAAGGTAATACAATTTCTCAACCATGAAGCCAATGTAACTTTTGAGGCAGGATGACCTCGTCTAAATCCAGAAAAGACCAGAAACAGTTAGTCTGATTTATGGGTAGATTTTGTTCTGTCCAGATAAAAACGCAATTGTCTATGAACATCCAAGGAGTGCAGGCAATACTCTCCCTTGTTAGAGTGGTTAGGAAAGAACACTGGGAGATCAAAAGATTGGTCGATAGACCACTCTGACACCACTTTTGGTAAAAAGGAAGAATTATTTCTTAGTTATACCTTATCCTTATGGAAGAGAAGATAGGGAGGTTTAATGCATAAGGCTTGAAGTTCTGAAAGGCGTCTGGCCGATGTGATAGCAACCAGAAACAAAGTTTTCCAAGACAGATATATCACATCACATGCAGACTCAGGTTCAAAGGGGGGGGGGCTGTTAGAGCTTGCAGAACCAATGACAAATCCCAAGGTTGTACCGGTTCTCTAAAGGGAGGTTTTAGGTGGATAACCTCCTTCAAGAAAGTTTTACAGAGTCTATGTGACATAAGTGAAGAATACTGAAAACCAATGTGGAAATTTGAGATGGCAGCTAAATGCACACAAATAGTAGAAGCAGACACCCCAGAGTGTAAAAGATGTGATAACTAATCCAAAACCACTGAAACTGGGGCTGACAAGGGGTCTAATTGTTTATTTGCTGCCCAAAGTGAGAACCTTTTCCATTTATTAAGATAGACTAGTCTGGTGGACGATTTATGAGATGCAATAAGAATATTGCACACAGGGGACGAGAGGTTTTCCTGCCTGGCAATCACTGGAAGTGGAGAAACCAAGCTGTCAGTTTCAGGGTTGTTAGACTGGGGTGAGTCAGACCCTGCAGATGGGAGATCAATGTTAGGGATGGACTGAGGATCCATGGTTGATCTAGTAGATGAGGCCAGAGGAAGGGAAACCAGACATGTTGAGGCCAATATGGAGCAATGAGGATCACTTTGCTCTTCAACTGTTTTGCTTTCTTCAGAAATTGGGAGATGAGGGGAAGAGAAGGATAAGCATAAAGTAGACCTGAGGGCCGAGCATGAACTAGAGTGTCTCTCAGTGACTGTCCCTGAGGGGGTTCAGGGCAAAATAGTTGCTGCACTTGTAGTTGGTTGGGGATGCAAATAGGTCGCAGCAAGGCTGGCCAAAGCAGTTGAAGATTTTTGCCGCTATCATAGGATTGAGGGACCACTCGTGAGATTGCAGAATGTACCTGCTCAATTTGTCTGCTATCACATTGGAGCTCCTGGGAATGTGCATTGCAATTAGAAAGTGGTTGGATGCTATCGCCCATTGCCATATTCTCAAGGTCTCCTTGTTTGTTGATGTACCAGACCACTGACATGTCTGATTGGATTGCAATAGTCCCTGATGGAAGGATGGAATGAAATGCTTGCAATGCTAGTAGCACTGCCCTCAGTTCCAGGACACTGTTATGCAAAAGAGCCTCTGTCTCCGACCAGGTGCCTTGGACCGAATTTCCCTGACATAGCCCCCCAACTCCATCAGGGAGGTGTCCGTGGTCATTGTGGCTATTGGTTGATAGGGGCTGAAGGGGTAAGACCATTGTTGGGGATTTTGAGACGTCCACCAGAGTAAATCTTGCTTGCATCTCTGAGTTACACTTATCTGAAAAGACAAAGGATGTTGTAGAGGGTACCACTGAGTGAGAAGTAGCCACTGAAGGAGCCTCATGTGGACTCTAGCTACAGGAACAATGGTAATTGAGGCTGCCATTGACCCCAAGAGTTGGAGTATAGATCGAGCGGGAGATTTGTGCTGACAGAGCAGCAGTTGAATCTGTTGCCTTATTCTTTGAAGTCTGTGGTCTGGAAGAGATGCTGTGCAATTTCTCGTGTCCAACAGAACCCCTATTAATTCCATAGAGTGAGCTGGGGTCATGTTGGACTTCTTCCAGTTGATAGTAATTCCTAGGCTTTGTGCTGTGAGGAGAGTGTAGTGCTGATTTTCAACCAGTAGATGCTTGGTGGAGGTGGTGCGGAGCCAGTCATCTAGCTATAGAAATACCTGGAATCCTTGAAGTTGTAAGTGAGCAATAACCACTGCCATACATTTGGTGAACACTCTGGGGGCTGTAGAGAGACCGAAGGGCAGAGCTCGAAATTGGTAGTGACTGGCTCCTATGCAGAAGCAGAGGTATCTTCCTAAGTGTTTGTCCATTTTTATGTGGTAATACGCATCATGAAGGTCTACAGAGCACATCCAATTATCTTCTTCAAGGAGAGGAGGGATAGACTGAACCATGACCATTTGGAATTTCTCTGTTTTTACAAATTTGCTCAGTGTGCTGAGATCCAGAATTGGTCTTCAGTACCCTGTCTTTTTTGGCACGAAAAAGATTCTTGAGTAAAAACTGGATCCTATCTGGTCTGGGGGGACCACCTGAATGACTCTCTTTTGTAGCAGCTTTTTGATTTTGTGTGCTGCTGCTTCCCTTTGACTGGGTGGAACATTGGGTAATACTCTGCATGAGACTGGACAAAGAAGGAAGGGGATGCGATAACCTCTGCATATCATCCTATGTACCCAAGAGTCAGTGGTTATATTTCACCAGGCAGCAGGGTACAAGACAAAATGACCCCCGACCACTTCCAGAGGCAGTCAGGCAACACTTCAAGAGCATTGATAGGGTTGGCCAGAGAAAGAATCTTTGTTACCCTGGTTTTGTGGACCTCATCTGCCTTGAAAGGGGCGTCTTCCATTGGAGTTTCCCCCTCTGCCTCTAGGGGAGAACTCAGCACGTGCATCACAGAAAGAGCCCTGTGATTGTCTGTGCCACATCTTTCCACTCCTCTGATTTCTAGAGTAGAATTGTTGAGGAGTGGAGTGTCTAACACCAATGGCAGATAAGGTCTTGCCATCTTGTTCACATCTTGCCAGCGTATCTTTTACTTTAGGGCCAAACAAAGAAGCGGCCTCGATGGGGGCATTCATGAAGGAGGCCTTAGGGTAGTCCGCAAAGTCACAAAGGCACATCCAGGGATGTCGTCTGGTGACTATACCTGTGCCTGCTTCTCTAACCGCTCCATAAATTGCATGAGAAATAAGACACATAGAAGAATTGGAAATGGACTCTTGGGTGGCTATATGAGAAGCCACATTGTCATGGACCTCGCCAGAAACAGCTCCCGCCAAGGTTTCAGACAGCTGGTTGATAAGATCCCTCTGAAGCCTTGTAAAGTGTGCCAAATAGTTCAAAGACCTTACAGCGAAGGTTAATGAAGCAAACACACATGCTTCCCTAGTCTGTCTATCATGTGGGATTCCTTGTTGGGAGGATGGACAGTTTAGCTCTCCTCTGCCAAATCCTTCTTAGTTGCAGCCACCACCACCATAGCATCTACTGGAAGACCTCATGACCAATGTGGGTGCTCAGCTGGGGGCGATAATATTTTATCCAGTCTCCTTGATATAGCTTTCAGGTTGTCAGGAGCCTTCCATGCACGCTGGACAATGAGCTGGATGAGCTCATTGCCAGCAGGGTGACCCAGGAGGTAGGAGGCTGGGCACAAAAAGCCTGCAAAAATATGGATTCCTCAGAGGAAGGATTAGAAGACTTTCAGTCACCCCTCTGTCTAAGGATCTTGTGGATGTCACCAAAGAACTCCTCATCAGAGGATGACAGTGGGGACCCTTCCCCATCACCAAAATCCATATTTTCAGTTAACGACTCCTCAGTGGAGTCCATGTGCTTCCTCTTGCACAATGCTTTGCAGGGTATTTCCTCAATGGGAAGCTCTGGGGAAGACTGCAAAGAAGGGGTCTCCTGAGGAGGAGAAACCTGAGACCCTTGTGCCCAGTGTCCAGTGGTCGTGGCTTGTGACAGTTGCGACACAGAGGGGGGAGAGGACTCCAACATGTAGGGATTGCCAGCAGAGCAAGCACCCACTCCATGGCCTGGAAGACCGGCCTGCCCAAGAAGGAATGGGAACCCGGAACTGAGCACGACAACCTCGGAACTGGGATGACACTCTGCCACGATGAGCCAACCCCCAGTCCAGGAGTCTCAAGAGGACTGTGAACCATGAGAGAGGATTCTTGGAGGGTGCCATAGAAAAAATCTGTGTGGAACCAGGAATGCCTTCCCCTATGGCACAGCCACTGGCCTGAGAAGAGCCCGATGCCCAGTGTACTGAGGGCCACAAGGACAACTCTGGTTCCAAAGTGAGATCCACTATTGGAGTCGGAGGAAAGGAAGCTGCTGTCAGAATAATAGGCTTCAAAACCTGGGTAGAAGTCAAAAGAGGAGTGTATGTTGGAGTATGAGGAGAAATATGTTCACATGAAGGAGGGGACATGGACTTCAATGGGTGAGAGAGACCTCCGGCCACAAGCAACTGGTCAACAAGTCACAACACATCTTGCTCAGAGAGGCTCCTGGTTGACCTCATAGACATAGAGAGAGATGATGGTGATTCTGGCCTTTCTAGAAAAGGACTATATTGACTACCAGTGAATGGATCCAAGGGAGAGAATACTTGGTCCTTACTTATTTGAGAGGTGCAGAGCCTGGAACTGAGGACATCTGGACTGAAGAAAATGGTGTGGAAGTAGTCTGCACCGACGACGTCAGCACCATAGAAGTTGAAGGTGTCTGTACTGTAAAGGCAAAAGTCTGCCCCGATGGGTGCGGTGCCATCGAGGAAAGTGTCTGCACCAGTAATAAGGACGATGTTGAGTAGGACTGCACCGAAGAACAAGTCGGTGCTGAAAATGTCTGCGCCATGGAGGACAGAAACATCATACTCGGTGCCAAATGGGATTGTACCAACGGTGCAGAAGGGGACTGCACCTACATGGACGGTGCTGGTAAGGGCTGTGAAAGAACTGTTGGAGCTGTAGTTGTCTGCAATGGGAATTCCAGTGCCAGTGTTGATAAGGAAGACATGGCTGGAACCAGAATCATTTGGGGAGGTGCTGAGCCTGAGCCAATGGGGTCACAGGTGGCACCGCTGAAGTAGTAATCAATTTCACCTTCTTATGAGTCAACTCCCTGCGATTTCCACAGAGAGAAGAAGAGAGCAACCTCAATGAGGAAGAGGAAGAATGCCTCTTATGGGGTTTAACAGGAGGGGGTGAGCCCTCTGACCCAGAAATAGCCTCAGATAAAGGAGATTTAAGAACTTTCAATATTAATTTATTCTTCCTCTCTTTAAGAGCCCTGGTTGAAAAATTTCTACAAATCCCACATGGGGGATCCACAGTAAGGTGGGAGACATTCAGACAGTAGACACATAAGTCATGGCCATCAGAAAGTGGTAACTTATGGCTGCAATACTTACACTTGCTTAAAACCAATGCTACTTTTCTTATCCGACATAATGATGTGGAGAAGAAGAACAGTACCAAAAAGAAAAGGAAAGGAAGGATTACCAATGATGGTAATGAAGAATTACCTCAGAGGTAAGAAAAGGGCAATAAAGGGAAAAAAGACTACAGGATATGATAGGGTAGGAAAAAAATTAGTAGAAACTATTTGAAAATCTTTAAAGTAAGAACAATGTATAAAACTTTCAAAAAATTAGACACTTAGCTGAGACAGTGGCTTGACACAGCTGTACAGCAACACAGCAAACAAGATCTGAGGTAACAGGGAGCAGAGCATTCTAGGTAGGACCTTGGCTCGAGAGTTTTTGGCTGATGCGAGCTTGATATTTGGCTGGCTCAGTTCCGAGGATGGAACTGATAACCCATCAGTAAGGAATGAACAAAGATTAACAACATCAGATCTAATGTTATTCACAACAAAGCAATGTAGCACACACAAAAAATCCCTCACCATTCTTACCTCAACAAATTATAGAAAAATGAGATTAGCCTTTCATTCTAAACTTCTTAGAGTCACCCAAGATGACCAAGTTAAATTCAATTATACTAATACACAAGCAGTAAAGAAACACATCAAAACTAGGCAGCCCATACAGAAAGAAACAACTCTTCACAGATAATGCCAGAGGATGCATTGCCTCAACCTATCTACTTCCAATCCTGCTGTATACATCTGTTTTGACAAATCTGTCTTCCTCAGTAACCTTGAAACGTCAACAATGTAATAATAAAATAGCTAAATTTGTCACTAATTTACCAAATAGAATTTAACACTCCCTGGCTCTCAAACATGTACTCTAGCTAGAACTCTGTCACATGCTCTCATACACATAAATACTGATAATTCATAACTACTGTACAAACTAGAATAATATATATCTCTAAAGGATTCTTATCCCCCCAATCCTCCACCAGACACTGACTTACAATTTAAATAATCCAAAAACATGATTTGTCAGCAAAACACAAATTCTATAAGACACAGGCCAAAACCTAATGGTCCAATATCTAGACAATCTGCAAAAATTCTGGACAGTTAAGAGAGGTATGTAGCTAACCTCAGTTATATGTCTGATGTGGTGAGACCATCAAGCTCTGATGCAACATGCACACTACTGTATCATCATACATGTTTCCTCCTGGCAAACGTCTGCCTTCTTATCCTCTTTTGTTCTGTTGACCAGTAAATAAATATGTATCTCCCACAACTGAGACAATTATCATCTTTGATATGTAACAACACTTTTATACCGATTGTCTCTTGGCATATGGTTTCAAAATGTAAAGAAGGGTATCAAGCACAGGATTCCTTAAATTAGCGTTGTGCATTGCCTGATATCAGACTGTTTAGTTATCATTCCATCTCTCATATTTATATATGTATTTAACCAGTTGCTTGCCAAGCATAAGAATAATTTCCACTGTGCCTCATGCTTCATGAAGAGCAACATACGGCTATCTGCACTATAACACTGGACAGTACATGCTGCAGGCATGCATGCATGCATGATTTGTTTGTGTCAGCAGTGCATCTAACTGAAACACTAAACACAATTAAATATATGTTGGCTAAACTTAATTTTTTTTATTTCTTATAGACCTATATTCTACTTGATATTTATTTCTTTTCTCATATTGCCTGTATTTTGAGCATCTCTCATCCATAAATTCCTTAGCTGTATATCAGCAACTTGTGCTGTGCTGACTATTTTGTGTACAACCAGGTTTCTCATAAATTTGTCACCTCACACTCATTTAAAACCTTTCCTAATACTGATATATAAGAATGCCTTTGGGGTATGATAGCCATTAGATGAATAACCTGGCAAAAGAACCTGTTTATCTACTCTTATGCAATGACTTTGCTATACAATCAACCAAGACTGTGAATTATAGCATTATGTTTGGCATCTACATCTTGGAAGTCAAGGCTATTGTCAAAGGCCACTGGTTCACCAAGATCACAAAAAGTCTTTCGGCTTTTCCCGGTTAGGGGCCACCACAGCGGAACTCTGGTCCGCTCATGATTGGCAGTGGATTTTTATGATGATGAGTTGCCAGCCCGATGACCAACCTTCAAAAAAGGCACATCCATCCACACTCACACCTACCTGCATGTCTTTAGCACTCGACCATGGGGAGGACATGCAGACTCCACACAGAAGGCACTCCAGCTGAGAATTGAAGAAGAGAGCCTCTTGCTGTGAGGCGCCAACTCTAACCACTGCACCACCGCGGCCTGGCTCACCAAGATCACAGATGACTGTAAATTGGAAGCCATCATCAATTCCACTCTAACGACACCAACATCCTACAAGAGCGTCTATTACAAACAAATGACTGATGTCAAAGATATGGATTGAAACTTAATGTGAAGAAATGCATTGTAGTGCCTTTTGGGAAATCATTCATCCAAGCGAATTACTCTATTGACAAAACTCCTAAGAGTTGACCTGATAGTTAGGGAATTGTGAACATATGTATGCAGTAATCTGGCCTTTGGAAAAAACGCTGAGAGAAGAAGGGAGACACTTTTGAGATTTTAAGTATTTTTTCTCTGTTTATTTGCTAAGTTTTTCTGCATAGCTGCCTAGCTTGAGCATTTTCTGGCTTGTTAAACTTGGTTTCTGTATTAGTAGCTGTAGCTGTATTTAGAGCACAACCAAAAGCTGTTTGCTGAATTTCCTGTTTGCACTTAATTTTAAATCGTTTTTTTCTTAAAACTTGCATATTTTCTGTCCCTGACCTAGCACTCTTGTGTGGGGTAATTTACTGCACTGTTATAACTTGATATTACTTGTGAACCTCTGCTATCTCTGTAAAAAACAAAAAAAAAAAATCTTGCTTTTTTCCCACTTTTCTGAGAGTTAAAAAAGTTCAGTTACAGGCTTGCTGTTCCTGAACTGTTTAAAAGTTTCTGTGAGGCCATTTTTGCTTGGGCTGAAGGAGGGTCTCTGTGTTCATCAGTGGCAGTGACTAACATTGAGCAGCTTCCCTGCCCCCGTAGAGGTGGTTACTGACTTGAAACTGTAGTTTTATTGGCCACTAGGGGTCATTTCCATAACTCCTTCATCTTCCTCTCTTAAAACCTAGTTGCCTCGTGGTTTGAGCGTCTTTTCAGGCTTGTTGGCTGTTGGTGAAGCACCCTCCAAGAGGAAAAAACGCTGAGAGAAGAAGGGAGCCAATTTTGAGATTTTAAGTATTTTTTCTCTGTTTATTTGCTAAGTTTTTCTGCATAGCTGCCTAGCTTGAGCATTTTCTGGCTTGTTAAACTTGATTTCTGTATTAGTAGCTGTATTTAGAGCACAACCAAAAGCTGTTTGCTGAATTTCCTGTTTGCACTTAATTTTAAATCGTTTTTTTCTTAAAACTTGCATATTTTCTGTCCTTGACCTAGCACTCTTGTGTGGGGTCATTTACTGCACTGTTATAACTTGATATTACTTGTGAACCTCTGCTATCTCTGTAAAACACAAAAACAAAAAAAAAAATCTTGCTTTTTTCCCACTTTTCTGAGAGTTAAAAAGTTCAGTTACAGGCTTGCTGTTCCTAAACTGTTTGAAAGTTTCTGTGAGGCCATTTTTGCTTGGGCTGAAGGAGGGTCTCTGTGTTCATCAGTGGCAGTGACTAACATTGAGCAGCTTCCCTGCCCCGTAGAGGTGGAAACTGACAAGAAACTGTAGTTAAATTATCCCTTTTGGGTCAATACCTGGTTCTTTCCAGCGCCTGGTAACAAGCACGCTTTAACGTGCTTTAGCCTTGTTAGCGGAGTTGCCACTAGAGCAGCATTGGGCAGCGCCGGTTAAACAAGGTTAAACTCTTTCTGGCTCCAGAAAGTCTGTTCTTCAATTTTTCCCTTAGAACTGCTCTGTTAGGAACCTAAACAGTTTACACCTACACTAAAAGTGCAGCACTTGTTCCAAATAGCTTTTTCTTCTCAAAAAGCTCAGCACTTGTCTTATAAGCATATCCCTTGTCTTATAAGCATTCTCTTTGCAGGTCAAGCACTCCTATATTATACAAATCTCTCACTAGCAAAACCCCAGGAGTGCCCACTTCCCTGCTAAGCCCACTACTTTTCTGTCTCATACCAACTCATAATTCTTTTTAGCATGTCGAAGGGTCAGATGCTGGCGTCCTCTCCTGCCCATTTGGTGAATCTGGGAATTCTGAGACAATGTTACAATTGCCTCATGTACACGGACAACCATCTCCTCCTCCCATGTAACACTAACACTTGTGAGAGATGCAGCTATTTAGCCAGACTGGAGGCTGAGCTCTCTCAACTCAGGACTGGCAAGACCAGGTAGGAGGAGAAGGCAACTACACACACCACAATACCAGTCTCACATAACTCAACCACACCACTGAATCAAACACATAAACACACTAAGACATACTCAGAGGCTCTGAGTAAAATTTACCTAAACAGCAGAGGCCTCCAAAGCAGACACCCAAGCAACTGCAAACTCAATACACCACACAAACAACACATAAACAACAAAATCAGTGTACAAAGCAGTCACTGCCCTTAAGGCCAAATACAACACCAAACATACTTGTCATAGGTGACTCCATAGTCAGACACACTGACGTCCGCTCACCAGACTGAGTAAGGAGAAGGTCACAGTAAGCTGCCTGTCGGGCTAGAATCTGCCACATAACACAAGCACTCAGGTCTCTCAACAGCAGGTACAAGTCGACTCAGTCATTGTCCACGCTGGTGTCAGCGACCTGAGGCGTACCTCCTTGGACTACATGAAAAGAGACAGTGAGGAGGTGTGTGATTATGTAGCCCAGGCAGGTATGACCCTGACCTTGAGCAGTATCCTACCTTCACCTAGAATGATGCCACAATACAGTGATAAGATGATCAGCTTTAATAATTGGCTTAAATTCTGGTGTCATTCAAAGGGGATCCAATGTCTGTCTGCCTGGGATGACATGCTGGACAAGCCACGCTGCTTCAAGGGACGGCTTGCACCTGTCACCCTAGGCTTCGGATATTGGCAAAGGCTCTTGCCACCCCATAGTGCCTTTTTAGGCAAGGCTCAAATTCTAAACCTACCACCCTAGAACACAAAAAGTAAAAACTAAGGGTAATGCTGCTCAATGCCAGAAGTCTCAATCTCAAGATGCACGCACTCGAGGCCCTTCTCAGTATGGAGAACATCGATGTCTGTGCTGTGACAGAAACCTGGTTCAAGGCTCCTGAGAGCACCCCAGCACTAGCAGGTTTCACCTCATATCATGCGTTCCGGCCCCAAAATCCGGACAACACCAAGAAAGGGGGGGGGTGTCCATATTCATAAAGGACACCCACACCTCAAGGTTGGTGGCAACGCACAATGCATCGGAGACCATACAGGTACAATTAACCATAGGCAAGACTGCTCTGCAATTTGTAGCATGTTACAGGCCACCCTCTCAAACTCAGGAACCTCACATGGCCTTCCTGAAAACAATGGAGGGGATAAATGTATCTCCAAACACCATCATACTAGGTGACTTCAACTACCCTAATATAGACTGGGAACACTACTCAAGCCCAAACACTCTAGCCCAAAGGTTCCTGGAGTTCATAAACTCAAATGCCATGGAACAACTAGTCACCATCCCCACAAGAGGAGAAAACATACTTGATCTCATCATCACGAACATGGGATCACAATGTTCAACACCGAAGTATACCCCTCACTGGTGAGATCAGATCATAAACTAATCTCGCTGGAGGTCCTCATCCCGCCCCATCTGAAACAAAAAGACCACAGTGAAAAACTTCTCAAAAGCCGACTTCACACTTCTAAAAACTAGTGTGGTCTCCTTTAAGGCCCCTGAGCCAGTGGTAAACATTACTCAAACCACTGAATCACTTACAAATGCCTTCTACCAGCACCTACAGGACTGCATGGATCAGGCAATCCCAAACAAAACTAAGACTCTTTGTACCAAAGGCAAGCGTCCAGTCTGGTGGACCCCAGCCATAAACAAGCTCTACAACAAAAGGAGGAAGCTACTACAAGATAGAGCAAAATCCTTGAAAGGTAAGACACCTTTGATCATTATAAGTAAAAACTAAGAGCTCTCATAAAATCATCCAAGGCAAATTTTGAGAGAAAAATCGCCAAGGATTCAAAAGACAATCATAAGGCCTTCTTTAGCTATGTTAGAAACCTAGGAGGAAACTCCCAGATATGCTCAGAATTAGTTCAAAATGATGTGAAGATTACTGAACCTACACACATTGTCAACATACTGGCTGACAGGTTCAGTGCAAACTTCTCCCCCCAAAAGGAGAGATATCTATACCAGAGGATTGTAGCCCCCCAAACATCTCCAACGCCCAGGTGAGAACTGCTCTCTCCAAAGCAAAAAACACAGCATCCATGGGACTGGATGGTGTCCCCGGCTGTGTGCTCCATGAACTCAATGAGGAATTAAACCCGCAGTTAGGACAGCTGTTTAATCTTAGCCTCACCTCAGGATACGTACCCAAGGAGTGGCGCATGGCGACTGTAGTCCCACTTCACAAGGGCGGTGCCTCCACCGACCCTGGAAATTACCGTCCCATTAGCTTGACAAGCCTTATCTGCAAAGCCATGGAGAGGATCATAATGGAACTCATAAATAAAGACATAGGGAACTTGCAGACTTTGGATCCAACCCAGTTTGGCTTTGTCAAAGGCAGATCATGCCTTTTAAACTTGGTTGACTTTTTCGAGACAGTCACCAAGGCCATTGATGAGGGAAAGGCAGTCCATACAGCCTACCTTGACCTGGCAAAGGCCTTCGACACAATACCCCACTCAGGTATTATCAAAAAACTCATCAGCTTGAATGTAAACCCATACATCACAAGATGGGTTGCAAACTGGCTAAGTGACAGAACCCACAGGGTCAGAGTTGCTGGAGCCATGTCAGATTCAAAGCCTGTCACAAGTGGTGTCCCACAGGGCTCAGTCCTGGGTCCACTCTTGTTCGGCATCTACTTTTCTGAAGTACAAGCAAACACAGGAGGGTTATGGCTGACAAAGTTTGCAGATGACTGCAAACTGGCGCCATAGTCGAAAACACATCTGACACAGATATCCTTCAGAAGGGCCTCACAGAAACGGATAACTGGTGCCAGAGCCATGGCCTAAAGTTAAATGCCAAGAAATGCATAGTCATACCCTTCGGGAAAAACAAGGTTACCCCTAGCTACCATATAGGTGGCAATCCACTGAGCACAGAAGAAGTCATCAGGGATCTGGGGACCCAGGTTGACAGTAGCCTTTCGTTTGACACTCATGTTGCTAAAGTAGTTAGGAAAACCTTCTACATTGCCCACCTGATCATGAAGGGATTCACATCTAGATCAAGGGAGGTCATCGCCCCCCTGTACTCATCACTCATTAGACCTTTTGATTGAGTACAATGCCCCATTCGGAATGTATCTGACCAGACACCTGCAGCAGCTGGAAAGGCCTCAAAAGTTCCTCACCAAAAGGATAAAGGGTCTCAAAAATATGTCTTATGCTGCCCGACTGAAAGAACTCCAGCTCTATTCAGTCTCATACCGCTTGCTCAGAGGTGACCTGTGCCTGACATATAAGGCCATGTCAAACCCTGATTTGATGAATATGCTTCACCTCAAAAAATCTAGATCCCTCAGAACCACAAGGGCGGGAGACTTAAACCTTGACACGGTTATTAATAGAACATGCTGGAGGGACAGATTCATCACCCAGAGACTCCCTATGCTGTGGAACAAAATCCCGGTACATGTGAGGCAGAGCACCTCGCTGGCCTTGTTCAAGAGGAATCTTGACCAATGGATGGGGGATCGCAGATATACCCCAGGGATTACTTCAGTGTCACTGCTTGACAGAGGCACAGAAAAATGATAGGCATAGTTTTTATTCAAACTAAAGGGGTGGCGAAAGCCAAATAACTATGGGCTAGGCTTATAAATGCCCTTGGGCAGATAGCCTAGTATGAACCTATGAACCTATGAACCTATAAGCAAAGGTGTGGCATCCAGTTCCAAGGAACTTATAGTACCACTCTACTCAGCCTTTATCAGACCCATCATTGAGTACAGTGCCTCCTTTTGCACATACCTAAACAGGCACTTGCAACAGGTGCAATGACCACAAAGGTCCCTCACTAGAAGAAGCTGATGTATGAATATCCTGTCTTACACAGATCGCCTTTAGGTGCTATCTCTGTACATACACCCCTCATAACCCTTGGCTGCCTCCTTACTAACATGCCCTACTATGTAGGTGTTCAAGAACTTGGGGGGAAAAACTTGGTTGAGTTGCATGGCTAAGCTTGTAAAAAACTATTTGGTTCAATCGCTTTTGTCTGCTGTGTTTTGTTTTTGTTTTTAAGCTTGTAAAAACCCTGGTGTTCATTAGCCTAGCATGAGTCTATAAACCAAAGATAGCTAAATAGATGTAACTAAATTAGAACATTTGTACAATTCTTAACATATTTTGGCCTTCTCTGAATAGAATTCTGTGCCCACATGAATTTACGCAGCCATTTAACCATGAAGTTGGAAAAAAATATTACCCAGTTTACTAACTAGCATTTATTTTGCAATCCTGAGAGGTTAAAGTTCTATATCAGTGTATACAGTTCTCAGGCATCTGGCCAAAAGGTCATACAAATCTGCCCTCAAACACACTTTTTTGTTTGTATTATATTCATTCAACATACTGAGAGTGGTGAAAAACCTGCTCACCAACAATACTTACCATGTAGGCTGAAAAATGAGATTGCCCAAAGAAACTCCTCTAATGCTTTTAAGTTTGCCTTCAGTATTTAATAAGACATTTTTCATTTTTGTACTGAAAAACCCATTTATTCATTTTATCTTTCTACTGCCTGCAAATCCCAGCATCTTTTTGTTAAGATATAGCCTGTGTTCTTGTATACTAAAACCCAAGTAAGCAGTTATTCCTCTCTTTCTTTATCTTTCTTCCTTTTTAACTCAGTAACTTGGCATTTTAATAATTAGTCAAGTGTGAATTAAACTGCACTTTCCATTTCATTTCTACGTCTTGTATGGTGATCTCCCTTTGGACCTTAAAAGTCCTTTCAAAATATTTCCTGATGCTTCTGAAATCTTCCTAGAATTCAGTGTGTTGTCCATTTCTCCACTGTTCTCCTGGCATTCTTAAGATTTTTCTGTTCTCCTTCTCAAACTCTGTCCTGAGAAATACAGCTTTGGAAGAGGCTGATCCCTATGGAACCTGTCCCTTTCTCAGCTTTGCCCAGGGACCACCTCTTCTCATTCCAGCCCTTTACATCTTCCTGACCTATCCCTACCTGTCCCTGACCGTAGGCCTCTCCTCTCTAGAACTGCACTCTGAGCTATCCCAGCTCAGACAAACTAAGCCTGGCAGCTAGTTGATAGTCTGTAACACTCAATGTAAAGAGCAATACAGCTGTTTAGAAAATTCAGAACAGTCATAGAAGGCCAACACACTTGTGAGTCCTTTTCATTTGTAAAAATAGCCTCATTGTATCATGAATTTTAAGTGTTGTTTTCCTGAAAACTTACAAATTAGTTCTTCTTTCAGATTTCAATCAGGGCTTGCCTTATGGAACTTGGTAATGACCTAGAATGCAATGCATTTGAACATGTCTCTTCCTTTGTAATTTTTGACGGAAAGAACTTGAGCTCGAGATTCATGATGTTCATCATATTAATCACTGTTGCAGTAGCCTTACCTATATGGGTTATAGCTTGCCATGGATATAATGGGATACCAGATTTCAAAGATTCAGGGCACCTTCCACATGTACAAACTGTCAAACAGCTCAAGCTAAGCTGACAAAAAAGATGTGTGGGCACAAAGCCCTTCAGAGTTTTACTGACGCCAAACAGTACATTCCTCTGAGGATTTTGAGGATCAGCTGTCAGCTTGTGCTTTCCTTTGTTAGGCAGATAAGTTCCCTTTGGGGAAAAAACAAACTTCCATTTTCTTAATTTTATTGTTTCATGACTTCCTCTTCAGGAAAGTTATTTAAAGTTAAGAGAGCTGTGTTTTAACTAACTGTCTCAAGACTGTAATGCACTTTTAAACAGAGTTCTCGTTTTTTTTTCTGTCAGTTTAAAAGTTGTGTACACTAACTGAAAACATATTTTCTGTAAATAACGTGTGTTTATTTTCCTCTGTGGGGCTGGAATAGTGTTTTAATGTATTTTCCTTATGTTTTGTCTGTCAAAAAAGTAACTTTTGTGGACTGGTAGTTTTACCAGCATTTGCTGCTTGTCTTCCTTGGGAAAGAGGCACAATTTTTGGCTTGACCATGGAACAGACTACTGGCCACATATTCGTTCCTTCTTCTAGCCACAAACAGAAAAAGTTAAACAAACACCCTTTGCCTCCACAGCAGGCTAGTAATTTGTCTCCGCTGCAGGTGGGTGACTCTGCTGTAACCATTTCTTGTACCTTAGACCACTCATCTTTTTTTCCCAGATCCCTCTGGTATAGCACTTACAGCCACGCTGGACCAGAGTTAGCCATATCCTCTGCAGCTGTTGGAGTCCCCTATGAGGGCAAGGGAGAGCTCCTCTTGTCACTCCTGAGAGAGGGAACAGAAAAGGTTTCCATGTTGCATCAAAATGATCTGCCCATACATGGGAAAGCAGCTATTGCCATTAGTAAAATGGTTGGCTCCATTTTTCCTGTCAAAAAGAAACAGAATACCAAGCGTGTAGTTACTCCTCCTTCAACTTCTTTGAATAGCAGTAGTTTACTGGCTCTGGCTCAGAATTTAATTCAAGCTGTTTATCCTTCTTATAAAGTAGTTTCTGGGAAAAGAAATAAACCAAGATTCCTCTTTTTCTGAAGAGATTCAAGATTCTGAATCTGAGCAGGAAGATGCAGGGATGGATTTAGGGTCTTTATTTTTCTCTCAGACTTTTGATCTAGACTCTAGGGCTCAGTTTCTGATTCTCACTGTGGGGAGGGGGTTCTCTTTTCTGAAACTACTTCTACAATACACCATTGTTTTCATAGGGAGAACACTGATGTTTCTCAGTCCATCAGAAAATATTGAGTTGTTACAGAAAGATTTTCCAGAACCAACACCCAGTCCTCCTGTTGTGTCCACTTTAGAGGATGTGTGTGTTACTGCCTGCAATATTTCTGATAGTCAGCCAGCTTCCCCTAATAAGGCAGGTATGTTGTATAATTATTATTCCCAAACCTGACCAAGCAGCTATATAGCTGATCCCACTGCTGCTAAGCATTTAGTTTGCTCCAATCATGCTCTGTCTGATAAGGATGAGAAAACTATTGACATGTATAGGGAAAAAGTCTACACCTGCAACTTTGATTTTCAGAATTTTGAATTGGCAGGGACATGTGTTAAAGTTTGTTTTGATAAACTGTGAAAATATGAGGAATGTATGTTGTATCTGCAATTTTTTTTTTGTGAGGAAAAAACTGCTTTAAATAACTTAGTTCTTTATATTGTACAGGTCACTACTCATTGTAGTGTTTGGCCTCTCTGCTGCAGAGGTGATCAAAAAGTGTGATGAAAGGGGCAAGCTGTTCTAGGGAATCACTAAGATTTTTCAGCTCACCTTTTCCAAATTCTCCAACAAATGTTCTCTCTTCTCATTCAATTTTGGCAAAAAAAAAAAAAAAAAAACAGTCTCAACAGAATTCAGATAAGCAGACATTTAAGAAGAAATCGCAAGGGGGTTTCAAAAAGAAGTCTCTAACTTTTCAAACCCAGGGACAGTCCAACAAGTTTGAATGACTATATAAGAGACCCTGTGACCAACTTCCACCCTGTCACCATTTTTCTTCCATTAAGTCTGAATCTCCATTTTTTTCTGTTTGGCAGCAGATTGATTCAGGCAAATGGGTTCTGAAAATTATTTATCAAGGTTACAGATAGCAGTGGGAGGAAATCCCTCCTTTCTAGGGAGGTCATTCCTCATTCTTCTGATCAAATTCAACCATCACAATCGTCCTTGTACAATTCAGTTTTATTTATTTGTTTATTTATTGTTTGGCAAAACAATCTCTTCTGCTAAGATCAAAAGTTGTATTATTTTTCACTAAGTGGTATCAGCTACAGCAGTATACATCAGCAGGGATAGTCTGCCTCTGAGATACCTAGATACCTAGGAAGTTCATTAACAAATGAATCTTCTTCAGTGAGATCTTCCCCTCCCTCTAACAAGGTGTCATGTTTAACTCCATCTCCATGGTGCTGACATGTGAGGACTTCATTAAATCTGCTGTGGCTGCCTAGCAACTGTCCTTTGTCTGCCCCATCCTTGGATCATGATCAGTACCACCAGGGGGTCAAAACTTGTTTCGAGGGAAGAGACAACAGCAGTGTAAGGCTCTCCACCGTCTATTTTTCCTCACTCCCACAGCTATAGCCAATTGTAGAATGTTGGGCTGTTAGTAATTTTCTTCATTTACAAAGAGATGAACATTCATAGAAACAAGAGTCAAAACGGGTGAGATGTTATGTGTTTGTCCCCACTGGGCTATAAATACTGTGCCTCTTTTTGTCCTCTTAATGCTTGTAGAAGCCTAGGACTTATATACTAATACTGTTGCATTTGCATTTGGACAAATACAATACCTAGTACTTGGTTTATGTCTGAGTATGCCCTTTCAACTAAAAAAGCAGACTGGCCACAATAAACATTCCAAGTTAAGTCCAGGACTATAGCAGCACCTTAACTGCTAGAACATAAATCACAAAGTTCTCTCACCATGGCACCAGGCAGTTGCCAGTGTGGATAAACCACTAGGAGAGCAAACCTCAAAAATAGCTAAGTGGAAAATGTTTATTGAGGCATACATAAAATTGAAGGAAGAGCCTTGGGAATGAGTGTATATGTGTTGTTTAAGATGGATTTTTTCACTGAAAGATGGGTGTATTTGCACTGGTGTTTTGTAGTACCCAGTTTATTTGCATTATATATCTTACGAAGCTCTATGTGAGCTTTATATTTAGATTGTTATTTGGAGAAACCAGGACTCATAATAAGAACTGACTAATGTAAAGCTGTTAAAATCACATGGCAGCCATTTGTTTATGTACTAAGTTGTAAAATCATATACATAATGGCATTCAGTTTATTATTCACTAGCTAGGTTGGAATGAACTAGCCTATAAGAAGTATTTGCTTGGTGAAACTTCTAAGCATTATTTTTGTTTTAGCCTGACCATGACAGGTTTGGTGCTGGTGTTAAACAAAGTGATAAGAATGGTCATCCCAGCAATATATATTGTGAAATGTGTGCAGACAACAGAAAGTACCCTAATAAAATATAGACCATCACGAGGCTCAACACTGTGAAGTCAGTTATAGTTAGCTGGGAAGTGTTTAGGCTCACTGAACAGATCTGAAGTCAAGAGATAGCTCCTTTCCTCTCACATAGCTTTCCGTGACGGAAATGTCTGGCGTTTTAGATATGATGTTTCCTTTTTCACTCAATCTAATTTTGGTCAACTGTAGTAGACCTCTAAATAAATCCAAAGTACTTCATCTCAGAATTATTGCCTAGATTTCAAAAAGTCATCTCCAGAAAATATTACTTCTGCTTGATTCCCTGTCATCCTTTGGGCTCACATATGACAATGACCTGTAAACTGACATTCTGAAAGCAATATTTTATTTCCATATGATGCTGAACCTAACAGCTGAATTGTATTCGTACTACTAAGACATTTGCACTGGTTGTTTATTCACGGGATTTTTCCTTCACGGATTGGTTATTACTACACACTTGCATTCTTCACACTTCCCACTGGCAGTATATTTTTAAAGGTTAAGTACTGTATTTCTATAAAAAAAAATCTTACATGTGATTTAAATATACCCCCTTGTCTTTGTTTTTGAGGTCCACCCATCCACCCATCTCCCAGTGGACAGAGCAATTTTATTTCATACTCTGTATCTCTTTTTGTTATTCTTTAAAATGTGATTACGGTCAGCTTATGCAGCCCCAGTCCTTACAAACCTTCAGTCATCTCACCTCTCTAAAGTAGAACAAACTTACCACAAAATAGCTAGATTCATCTCCAATCTACCATACAAATCTCACCACTGCCTCACTCTCAAGCCTTTGTAACGGCCTGAATTTCAAAAACAACTTCTTCCACAACTACATATTACACACTCTATACTCTATAACCTCACTTCCTGTCCCACCATCTCTAACATTGTATCACTCTATAACCCCACATGTCAGCTTTGCACATCTGACAAACATCTTCTAGACATATACAAACCTGCTAAAAATATAGGCAAGCCCCACTGTAAGTTCTCTATCACTCATTCCTGGAATGCCCTTTCCCTTAATAATAAGAAGTATCCCTCATAAGGCCGAATTTAAACATGAGCTTAAAAACTACCTACTAAACACCTGGTCCTGTCCATATCTCCACTGAAAATTGACCCCTGGCTCAGCTGGACTAACCCGGTTAACAAATGACAATAAATAAAATAAATAAAATTATATTTTCAACCGGATACAGTTCTGAATACCTACCTCTGTTTTGATAACTTTCATCTGAGCAGTGTCTGTTAAGTATCCTATAAACAATACTGCCAAAATGGAAAGGATGTTGTAAATGAGTCTTCACCATTTTTTATTCAAATGAAGAGTTGTTTCAGTCTCTACTGAATCATCTCCCTAAGACAGCTGCAATGGATTTTGGTTAATTAGGCTGCTACTCCGTTAAACTGCTTTGAGTAGCTAAAACTTAATGGATATGGTAATATGAAGATGAATTTCTTCCTATATACATACTAGGGCAATTCATCTTCGTAAATAAGAATTGCAAGGAACAACACCAATGAAATGCTTAACTTTGGGGTTTTTTTTTATTTTTTTTATATAATATCTCTATATTGGATTCATACATTTTACATAACATACACTCATTTTCAAAAAAAAAAAAAAACATAACTAAAATCTTCTACATGCTATAGAACTAAATAACTATATACATATCTCATCTTTACCATAACAGAATTATCCTATCCACATCATATGCAACATTACAGTAAAATATGGTCAAATAATAATTTCCAGAAATCCTTAAGTTCAGGCTGTTGATTCATTGAATACAAAAAATACTTGCGTGCATATAATTGCTTTCTGGCTAACTGTTTATACCCTTCCCAGGATAAAGCCATCCTATTTTTCCAATTCAGTGTGATATAGTACTTCATTAACATAAAAAGAGTTACAAGAATATGTATTTGACCCTTATTCATCCCGGGGGAAGGGGATGTGTAGGAGAGTAAATTTCCATGATAAAGTTGTTTTCTCATATCCCATTTTTTCTAGCTGGACCCTTAAAGCACACCAAAGCTTGTACGAGCATTTGCAGCTCCAAAATATATGTATAAGGTCTGCTACCTGTGTAGGGCAGTATTCACAGTTTGCTGGTGTGTTATGGTACATTTTGTTTAAGATT
Organism: Protopterus annectens; assembly: GCF_019279795.1. NCBI lineage: Eukaryota > Metazoa > Chordata > Ceratodontiformes > Protopteridae > Protopterus > Protopterus annectens. The sequence continues at coordinate 429,037,105 of NC_056751.1, read as the reverse complement.
GAGGGTGTAAGATAGGCATTATTTAACAACATAAGTTGTGTACATTTTAGTTTTTTGAGGGGGATATATTTGGAGTATTTTTGTACAGCTTGGGCTATTATATTGGTTGTAATCAATGGGTCTTGTTTCGTCCAGTAGTTAGAATGTATACATTATTTGTTGCATTTCATAGTTATAATAAGCTTATAGATGCTTGAAATCATTTTTTTTACGGCAAAACAAGTCCCAGAGGGTTTTACAGGTGGAAATATCAGTAGAGGAAAGAGTATGATCATCCAAGAACTTATAACAGAGTTCTTTTATTTGTCTTAATATGGTTGTGTATTTTGCCTGGAGATTTAGTTTGTTTCTCATGGTAATTGCTGAGTCTTGTTTGTATGGGAGAAAGTCTGCAATAGATTTATCCCTCAATAGAGGATACTGGTCCAGGTTAATCATATTATTATTCAACCTAAGGTTCGGGTTAAGATGTATAGGTTTCAGGGTCATGAAGGCAGAAGCTAAATTCAATGATTCAAATAGTTTTTGTATGATTATAATTTTTTCTTTTAGGTCCTTATGTATCTTGCACTTCTTCCTATCATCTTTGGTCAGGAAGGGAAGAGCTTTCGGGTTAAAATGTAGTGCCCTAATATAGTTGTGATATAATTTCACCCATGTCGGGTTTAACTTTGGGTTTTAATTCTAAATAATCTTGCTTGCCTATTAAAGTCAGTGTTTAAGTTAACTCTTTAATTATTTGACAGACAGACATTTTCAATGTCTTTGACAAATATTACCCCTTTTGAGGTTCTAATTTGCCTGCTAACCATCTGCCCTCCGCAAGATTGATTGACTTATTTCTTCCTCACAGGAAGAGAGCAATTCCCCACTCCTTCAAGGCCTTTCTGCTTATGTTCCTATCCCCACGCCCTGCTGGCTCATGAAAGCATCAACCTTTGATACACCCTCACCTGAAGTGTGCATGTTCACACATCCACATTTCTATGAGGCCTACTATCACCAGATATGTAAAAGAAACTATTCCCCCCCCCCAGCCCACACCCCCCAGAATGAGCAAGCCAGTGTAGCCTACTCATACTTACTCTCTCCCAACCAGACCCACCAGTGCCTAGTTGGCTATTTGAGTTTGGGTCATCTGGGTCACAGACCCTGATAATATTACCCACTTTTTAATGGTCATGTAATACCTGATCACAAATTTTATATTAATTCCCCAACAGAATTTTGTATCATTTTATCAGTTATTAGCATGTCACTTTGACATTTTTCCTTAGTATAGCCCTTTACAATCATTCCCTTAGACATATTCTAATCCATGTTTATCATCTTTGCTAATCAGTCTCTTAGAAAGAACAAAGTCAGAGGTTTCACTTCATTCCACTTAAGTGGCATCCACCAAGTTTTTTATATACATATGAAGTCATCCTGTAATAGAATTACAAAGTACTTGATTAACAGGACTTTTACTGCAAAAAGACTTTCAGTACTTGTTTGTTAGCATTTAAGAAGCAGGTCAACCTCCTGTGCAATATTTTCTTCATCAGCTTTCCTGGGACAGATGTGACCCTAATCTTATTAAACAATGCTCACAGCAAAGAACACAGTACTCAGGCCATAATCTTACTAAAAGATATGCACTTTGACTAATGTGCTGCTTTTTTCTATATTGAATATGCAATTTTCCTGAATTTTTAAAAGAATTGCAAGTTCATAAATTTTCTCTCTTTTACTTTACTGTCATCTGTTGTATCTGTGTAAAGAACATGTAGATTAGCTGATTCTACAATTTTATTGTATTTTCCATAAACCATGATGCTATTTTATTTGCATACATTATAGATATGCCCCGAGATTCATGAAGCTTGCGCCAGGTGCAGGCGTAGCGTCGGCGTTCTAACACTAAATATGGCCACCGAGCGATTCAGGTACGAGCTGTTTCCACGTGCACTACCTGCGTACGCTATGCCCGCACAACTCCCGAGCCCTGTATGCTAATTACCCCATGTGCAGCAGTGTAGCATGCAAATGAAGGTATGTAGTGATTCAGGAAGTGGTGCAGGCATAGTGTAAGCATGCAGAAATGTAAACCATAGAAAACGGTTTACATTTTTGTAAACATAAAATCGGAGCCATGACAGTCGACCAAACACATGTATTATATTGTTAATATATGTCAATGGCTAAATATATAGCCATTGGCATAAAAAAATGTACAAAATATAAAATTAACATTTAATATATATAGTCGCACTATCGCAATGTGGAAGCGCAGGGCAGCGGTGCGCAAAGGGGATCGCAAGGAATATATAAAAATATAGAATAAAACTGCAATGAAACACATATCACGATTTCCCAATAATAGTCAATGGCAGGCATGCTACACCATACTATGGAGCAAGGATTGCTAAGGGGCAGTGACAGTGTTATGCGCAGTAGCTAGGAATTAGTAGGCAATGCCATGCAAATGAGAGGAGTAATAGTGAATCGCAGATTCCCCGCTGGTGTAAGGATGCACCTCACAGCGTAGCATTATAACACCGAGGTGTGCCCTAGAGATAAAGATGACATCAAGAGAGGGGTGTGCCACCATTGCTGTAAGCACATTGGAGCATTGCTAAACTGGTTTGCCCCTACCTAGGCAAAGCTGCAGGATAGGGGTGTGTCAAATTGGCCATAGCTATGCTTAGCTGACAGTACACAAGGTAATGGAGTATGCATGTGAACGGAGATGAAAATGAGCGTAAACCCAGTAAACGGGTTTGCGCAACATGCACTGCAGCTGAAACAGGAAGGATATAGGAAAGAAATAAGGAAATACTGCAGCAGTGAAATTGGAGTACAAATGACTAATTAACACCTAGGAGCCTACAGTGGGCCATTGACAATAGCTAATAAGGCTGCAAGCAGCTACCTGCAGAACAGGAAAGGGGAGGGGCTGTACTGCAAAGAAAACAGTAAAGTGTCAAAGCATTACAAAGCTGATTTGCAGTATATCAGCTACAAGGCACATTTTGCCATGACTGGGTAGGGAAAGTACAAAACAAGAAAGACGGCAGGTGGATGCATGCCTGATAATGGGAGGGGATCCAGGTTTAAAAGTGAATTAAAGGGCAACAGATTAATCAAGTCAGGCAAGTAGATCTCCACAGTAAATGTTCCCACACTTGCAGTACTCATTGCAAAACCAATAATTAAGACACACTGCAGCTGGAATAGTTCATACACACCCACTGACATATCAGCAGCATCCATAGCACAATAGTAAAAAGTGTGAAAGCGCCTCACACACATTTGTGTATTCCCATACACTCTGCACCAGTGGTGTATACATATGGGGAACTTTTAGTATGTACATGTTAGGGGATGCCATATCTTTGATCCACCAGCATGTGTTGGAGACTGAAGGTGGTGTGGAGGATGATGCACACAACCACCTCAGGCACCACAGGAGGAGGAGAGTGTTCAGACCCAGGGTAACCTACCAGGGGCTACATGATCTGGAGATAGTAGAGTGTTACAGGGTGGACAAGGTCCTACAGCAACTTGTGGAGCTGTGCCGGCCACACCTCACAGCCAGAACAAACAGAGGGGAACCCATCCCAGTGGATACGAAGGAATGTATAAGCCTGAGAATACTAGCTACAGGTACCTTTCAAAGACCAATTGGGAATATCATGGGGATGTCACAGGCATCAGCATCCAGGGTACTACACCAGTTCCTGGATGCCATGTTACCACATGCCAATGAGCAAATATACTTCCCTCGAAAACAGGAGGAGTTGGCCAGCAATATGCGTCTCTTCCACTGTGTGGCAGAATACCTGGAGGTACTGGGTGCAATAGACTGCATGCACATACACATCAAGTCACCACCTGGTGAGCAGGGTAGGCGCTACATAAACCGCAAGGTATACCCCTCCATCAACTGCCAGGTCATGTGCAATGCCCAGGGCATTATCATGGATGTGTGTGCTGGAAACTATCATGACTCCCACATCTGGCATGCCTCACAGCTGTATCAGTAATTTGCAGGGGGGACATCCCAAATGGCCACCTGGTGAGGGATGCTGGCTATGCACTGGAACCATGGATGATGACTCCCATCAGAAATGCACATACACCCATGCAGGAATGCCATAATGAGGCACACGCACAAACCAGAATCATCATAGAGCATGTGTTTGGGATGCTGAAATCATGGTTCTGTTGCTTGGACATATCTGGTGGAGCCATGCAGTACTCTCCAGGCACATGTGCCCACATCTTCATAGTGTGTGGCATGCTACACAATATGGTTCTGCGGAAACAGCTGCAGAAGGGACAGAATGGTGAAGGCCCTCACAGCCCACTGCCATTGCCAAGGGCCCCACAGGCACAGAGGTACTCAGACCACGAACACCCCGAGCCAGCCCCAGTAGGCAGATGGAGGTGTGCCCAGTAGGCTCATGCCTTGGCAAAGATGGAATGTATAGCACACACACTGACAGTGTAGGTGCCTAGGGACTGACACCTTTCTCTACCTGCACACACAGTAAAAATGGATGGCACACACACAAGACTACCTGTAAATTGTCATGTATAGGCAGTTTAATGTGTGCATCCAACATAGGCAGCCCTCAACTACTGCACACACAACTGCCATTTGCACAAGGTAAGTCAACACCTGAACAGTAAATGAAGCTATTAGCATATGCAGATACTGTATGTGTCGATTCATAGGTAGGTACTTGGCCAATTGCCAGAGGTCATTCATTAGCCCAGCCAAAATGTGTCAGCTTTTGCCACCCCATTGATTCATCAATTGTCCCACTGTGGAGCAGAGCCAATGGTGGGATCCCTGGGGTGCATCTGCTGTTCCCCACCACTCTTCAAGGTTTCTCTTGCAGAGTGTTAGTGAGGGGCTCTGTATAATGTAGTTAGGGATGTTGCTCCAAAGTATGGGGAGTGTCTGTGACAGGAATCTGTCCCTCCAGCATCTTCCAGTTATTGTTGTGGCAAGGTTCAGCTCACTACAGTGTGTGGCTCACTGTGATATGGATTCCCATCCATCAAGCCTGAGTTTGACATGGCTGTGTTGGCCAGCGGAGATCATCTCTGGGTAAACCAGATGCCACTGAGTAAAGCAGGAGTTTATTCAGTCTGGCTGCATAGGCCATATGTTGGAGGCCAGTATTCCCCTTGGCAAGGTACATTTGTGGACCTCCCAGCTGTTGGAAGTGTCTTCTGAGGTACATCCCACGTGGGTTATTATACCCTATGATGGGATTGATGAGTGAAGAGTAAAGGGGCACTATTACCCCAGTATGTCTAGATGGGAATTCTTTAGTAATCAGGTGGCCTGCATAGAAGGATGTCCTAACTACTGTGGAGATATGATTGTCAAAGGGTAGATCACTATCTACCTTAGTCCCCAGATACCACATTACCTCATCCGTATTAAAGTGACTGCCATCTATGTGTTAATATGTGGGTGCCAATTCCACAATGGAATGAACATGCAGTTAGTTCCACTTGGCTGGAGGTTGTGATGTTGACACCCTGTGACATTCTCTGTGAGGCCCCTTGAGGGATGTCTGTGTCAGTTGGACTATCAATCATGGCTACCAGTTCGCAGTCATTGCCAAACATGGTCTGCCAGTAGTCCACCTGTGTTTGCCTGTACCTCTGAGACATATATGCCAAACAGTAGGGCTCCCAGAACTGAGTCCTGTGGGACACCAGTCGTGACTGGTCAAGAGTGACCTGGAGACTGCTAGTCGTACTATGTGGGTTCTGTGTGTAAGCCCGTTGGCAACCCAACCTGCGATGTATGGGTGTATGTACAGGCTGGTGTGTTTATCAATAATACCTGAGTGGGACATGGTGTCAAAAGCCTTGGAGAGGTCCAGGTAGTATGTGTAAACCACCTCCCCCGTCATCTAACGTCTTGGTGACTGTATGTAAGACGTCAAACAGGTTCAGTAGGCATGAACTGCACTCAACCAAGCTGACGTGGATTGAGTCACCTGTTCTGAGGTTACCAATGTCTTTGTTAATGAGTGCCATGAGGATGCAAACCATACCATTGCAAACCAGGCTAGTCAGGCTTATGGGGTGGTAGTTACCATGGTCAGTTGTGATTCCACCTTGATGGAGTGGAATAACCATTGCCACGCGCCATTGTATAGGCATGTAGCCTGTGGAGATGCTGAGGTTGGAAAGCTTAATTAGGTGGGGGGTCAGGTTGTCTTGTACAGTTTGCAAGCTGCAGTCTGGGACAACATCTGCCTCCATTGACGCTGTGTTCTGCTGTTAGAGAGGGCCATTTCCATCTGTGTGTCGCTGATGTGTGGCATACTGTACCTTTTGGGTAGTGTTGTGGGCTCTTTAGGGGGTGAAGTATGCACTGAAAGTATCTGCAAGGATGTTGGCGATATCAGTAGGGTCAGCATATTTTGTGCTATATTTCACTGGCACAATGCAAATCTGTGTGTCACCACTTAGATCCTTGACATAGCCAAAGAAGGCTTTGTGGTTATCTTTCAAATCCTTGCGTATTCTCCTACTGATGTTAGCCTTGGATGATGTCATGAGGGACCTATGTATCATACTAATAGTGGTCATGGATGTCTGCCCTTCGTGGGATTTGCTGTTTGTCTGGAACACTATCCTACTTCTGTAGTATAGCCTGTGTATTGCAGTGGTCCACCAGACTGGTGTCCTTGTCTAGGAGGAGTGAGTCTTGGTTTACTAGTGATGGCATGATCCATACATACATGTAGGTGCTTATAGACTGCATTTGTAAATCTGTCTGCATCTTGAGCAGTGTTTCCCCTTAGCGTGGGGGCTGTGAAACCCCCCACCCCTGTCACTAGTAGTGTAAATTTAGCTGTAGGAAAAGTATACACCGTGGTATCTATGGGCAGGGGAGATGCTTGGGTGTGAAAACAGTGAATAGTTCATGGTCAGATCTAACCAGTGACTGGTTAACCTCCGCTGTGGTGCACCTGTTGTCCATGTTGGTGATGACCACTTCTAGTATTTTCCACCCCACGTTATGAAGGTTACCAACTGATACAGGGCATATGAGGTGATAAATTCCAGGAAGTGCTGGGCCTGGAAGTGAGTACTGGAGTAAGTTTCCCAGTTAATGGTATGGTAGTTGACATTGACCAATGCCAGGGTGTGCATTAGGACTGTCATGTTCTCCACTGTCTCCAGGTAGGTGGAGTGGTGGTCCTGGGTCATGGAGGGTGATCCGTAGCAGGCCACAGTTTACATTGCAGTTGTGGCTGATGTTAGCCTCACATGGATGATCTCAGAGGTATCATGCTGCCCCACTAACCTGGAGGTGTACATATCCCTGGTGAATATGGATACAGCCTCTCCATGTCTGTGTCAGTCCATGTTCTGTGCCTGAAATGTGTGTTATTGGTTGTAGTCTGGTAGTGCTGGTGTGCTCTCAGGAGCCTTAAGACAGATCTCAGTTACTGCACAGATGTTGATGTCCATCCTGAGGAGTGCTGTGAGTGCATGCATGTTGTGATCACAACCCCTGGTGTTGAGTAGAATAACCCTCATTGAATCTGCTATTGTGCCATTTACAGAGCTGGTATTCACCTTCGAGACTCCTCTAAATAAGACACCATGGGGGTGCCAATAGCCTTGGCCAGTATTCCAAAGCCTACGGCTGACACATAGGGCGGTATGGTATCGTTGCATGCATGTTCCCCATTTGTGCTTGTTTTTCATCTCTCCTGTAGATAACCTACTGCTTGCATATATAGGTAGTGATCGTCTGTACAATAAACATTTGAAACACCCATATAAACTCTTGTGTGCTGGAGAGTACAGTCAACAGAGAATGTAATGTTATGTCAGCACATAGTGAGATGTTACTTCACTGACATGAATATATCCTGAGTAGTTAGCGGATGTAGCCGTATTTGCCCGCATAGGTTATATGTTACAAAGTCTATTTAACTGTGTTTAACTGATGCTATAGTGTGACACAAACATTTTTAAACATGCTTACAACTGCTTAAATGAGCCTTATTCTGGAGTAAAAAACATTTGTAAAGTATTGCAGGTGTTGAACCCTGGACCATGCACACTATAGTCATAAAACTTACCACTAAGCCATCTGAGGTGTATACATGTTTCAAGGTCTTGAAACTACATCTTATACCATATGCATTTCACTGTAATGATCACAAATGGGGCAGTCACTTTGTGTACATATGTACAGTACATTGTAATGTACTGTAGTTTGTGAACCAACACATTCCAGTCTACGTATGTATTACTGTTACAAATTAATATGATATATATATATATATATATATATATATATATATATATATATATTATACAGTTACATCAATAGCCACATATATAAACATCTATGAACACACTTTGTGACACAGAAGCATTCAAAAGGAATTGGAGTGTACACAAAACACATGCAGCTCTGGTATTATAACAATTAATATTAACCTAATTCACCATAGAAGGAGTGGTTGTTGTGTATGTGAAGATTGGGGTGGGGGGGGACTGATGGGTAATGCAATAATGCATCAATGAGGGCCTGGGTTGGATGTCCAATAAGTGAACTGGAGGGGTATACATGGAGTATGGGGACAATATAAAAAGGACACAAAACAATAACTTTTCTCATTCATAATACACCCTGTCATGTCACATTGCAACACCTAATTTCACAAACATATGAACATTAACATGTATCAGACATATGTACACCAAATGACTGTCATATATGTTTCCAGTAGTGAGGAATGCCTGTAGTAAAATGTATATTCTAAACACCATACCATTTGTACAAATCTCAGATACCTTAGTGGTAAAGTCAGTGACTGTGGTGTTCATGGTCCCGGTTTCAGGACCTGCAAGGACTGTTAAGTTATTCTGAGGGCCAGAATAAGGGCTGCTGGATGCAGGTGGATGAAAGCACTCTTAAGCAGTTGTAAGCGTGTTACCACGGGTTTGCGCCATGGTAAGCGGCGCTGAAACATGATGAACGGAGAAGCGCTTCACAGGTTTAACCTTTGCTTAACATCGCACAGACCATGGGCAAACCTGCTTGCAACCACGTCAATGTGTGTTATTCACACTTTCTCTACCAGTGAGTACTCCGAGAGGTAAAATAATAACACCTTCCAGGAGTAGAACCCGCAACCATGAATTCCATCCTCAGAGTAACCTAACACTAAGCTACCTGGGATGTACCTACTCCAGTTGTATATGCAGACAGGTTAAAACACAAAAGGGAGGAATGTTTTGAAATAGGACAACCTGCCATGTACCCAATTAAAGGTGTATGCTCATATATATATATATATATATATATATATATATATATAGAGAGAGAGAGAGAGAGAGAGAGAGGGACAGATACATAAAGACATGTCGATATATACAGGTCTACATATATATGTAGATATATAGATAGGTTAAAAACAGCTACATATCTATGGAGGTACAGCTAAACGTATGCAATAATATATATATATATATATATATATATATATATATATATATATATATACACACACACACACACACACAGACACACACACATATATATATATATATATATATATATATATATATATATATATATATATATATATATATATATATACACATACATGCACATACATAGCATCCTAAGTGTTCATATCTGAGTATAACATGGACCATAGCAATCACACATACCCCCCAAACAATATGAACATAACATATGAAGTGTATATGCCAATACACTATTACAAATATGTTCTATGGACACAGTCACCAACACAACTGCAATGACTGCAAATATCCATGACAGAAATACACAGACAGCTTTCATTTTGCAAGACTTTATTACATTCTGATGTATTGTCAAAAGGATTCAAGGACTAACAGTACCTACATGCTATACAGGAAGCATTTAACAGTGCCTTAATGAATCAGCCTGCAATTACCATAGTATTAGTCCATTAAGGGATAGGTGCTCATATAGGGAAAGAACACCCACACACATATAGATGTTGTATAAAAGGGGTTCCTACACACCTGCATGTGCTATGTACACCCACCATCATCTACCCCACAACCAAAATAATTACATCAGTACACAGAGGGCCGGATTCACAATGGCTTGCATGGAGTCTAAGAGTAGAGTAAGACTCCATGCAGCCATCATGTCTGATGAGCGATCCAGGAACAGCCTGTAGGGGCGTGTAAGAGAGCTCCTAAAATGGCTCTTACACGGACAGGGCTGGGATATGCAAATCACCTCAACTGCAGGTGAAAGGCATGCAAATGAGGTAGATTTGCAATTCAGGAAACCCGAACCTGTCCGAGTAAGAGCAGTGTTATTTGCAGAAATGTACTCAGTTGATAACTGAGTACCATTCTGCAAATAGCAAAACGGAGCTGTGACAGCTCCAAATAAAGGTTGCATCCAGTGCAGGAAGCATGCCAATGGCCAAATATACGGCCATTGGAAATGTTCCCTGATGCAAAATTAAAATAAAAATAATTTTATTTTTTTTCGCCGATTTCGGATGTTTAAGCATAGCACAGCACCGCGCAAACGGGGTGCGCTCTAAAACCCAGAATACTAAAAATTAAAACCCACAAATGTGGATTTTATTGAAATTGTTAATATACAATGCAAGGGAATGGCAGGCTGAAGACAACATGGCCACCGCGTAGACGTTGCTAAGGGGGGAAGCTCAGTCTAAGACATGTAACCAAGCATTAGTAGGCATTCCTATGTAAATGAGTGTTAGGATAGTGAATTGCTAGTTTACATAGCAAATGAGCACAGTCAGTGGTGTGTAGGAGTAGGATATGGGGAGTAACAGAGTAGAAGATAGGTGACATCACGAGGGGGGTATGTATGAAAGAAATGAAGCTCATTGGAGCAGAGTGGCATGTGTCCGCTGTCATTTACACATCATGGAAAGAGGGGTGTCAACAGGTAGGCTAGGGAAAGGCAAGAAATGGATAACACCAAAGTTTCTTGCTGAGCGTGCATGCACTCGTGTGCACGCCTGTAAACCCGAGTAAGACAGAGTGTGCGCGTGTAAGCATGAGTGCACGCGTTTAAGCCAGAGTAAGCATGTATAAGGCTGTTTAAAGAGTTGTAAGCACGTTTGCGCTGGTGTGTGCGAGTTTTAACCCGAATAAGCAGGTTTTAGTCCATGTAAGCATGTGTGTGCGTGTGTTAGCTGCTGTGTGCGTGTTTGCGCTTGTGTGCGTGGCGCTCCCCCCCCCCTGAGGAAACAGAAAGGAAAAAGGAAGCACAACAAATAGTAGGAAGCTACCAGGGAGTACTAGCAGAGCTAGCAGGTGAAAACAATCAGAATCAGGCAATTATACAGGCAGTAGACTAGCCCAGCCCAGCCCAGCCTAGCACTTAAAACTCTGTCAACAACAGTCCATTATGTTTCTCACAACAGACACTGCAGTAAGCTAATAGAAGTGAAAACTGAAAAAGCTTTACTGAGACAAAGAAATGCTAGGGGCTGCCATTGCTGTTATAAGGTGACATATGCAACATGCTGAGAGTGGTGACAATGAAAATGCTGCTGGACAACCCACAGTGAGGAGACGGAGAAGAGTGTACAGGCCCAGGGTAACCTACCAGGGGCTACATGAGCTGGAGATTGTGGAGCGCTATAGAGTGGACAGAGACCTCCTGCAGTAAATTGTTGAGCTGTGCAGGCCACGCCTCACACACAGAACCAACAGAGGGGAACCCATCCCAGTGGAAACCAAGGTATGTGTTGGCCTAAAAAACTAGCAACAGGTACCTTCCAGAGACCAACTGGTGATATGATGGGGATATCACAGGCATCAGCATCCAGGGTACTACACCAGTTTCTGGATGCCATGTCAGCACATGTCGGTGATCATGTATATTTTCCCAATTCCCATGAGGTATTGGCCAGCAATATGCATCTCTTCCAGCAAATAGTGGAATACCCTGAGGTAGTGGGTGCAATAGACTGCACGCACATATGCATCAAAGCACCAGCCGGCGAGTGGGGTAGGGTCTACTTCAACCGCAAGGGCTTCCCCTCCATCAACTGCCAGGTGATGTGTGATGCCCAGGGCATAATACTGAATGTGTGTGCAGGCTGCCCTGGAAGCTACCATGATTCCCATATCTGGCATCTGACGCAGCTGTACCAGACATTTGCCAATGTGGACATCCCACATGGTCACCTAGTGGGGGATGCTGGCTATGCACTGGAGCCGTGGCTGATGACACCCATCAGAAACGCACATACACCTGAACAGGAACACCATAATGAGGCACACGCACAAACACGTAATGTAATAGAGCATGTGTTTGAGCTGCTCAAGTCACGGTTCCGGTGCCTGGACACATCTGGCGGAGCCTTTCAGTACTCACCAACTACATGTACCCAAATTGTGATGGTATGTGCTATGCTACATAATATGAACTTGCGAAAACAGCTGCAGCAGGGCCAGCATAGGCCTGGGCCAAACAGCCCCCCACCATTGCCAAGGCCATCACAGGCAGAGCGTGACTCGGAGGAGGAACAACCTGAGCCTGCCCCAGTAGGCAGAAGGAGGCGTGCCCATTATGCTTTGGCCTTGGCAAAGAGGCAACGCATAGCACATAGACTGGCTCAGTAGGAACTCTGGAAATGATACCTCTCTCCGACTCGCACATAAAGTAAAAGGGATGCCTAAGTTGACACTACCTGCTTCCAAACATGTGCAGGGAGTGTAGTATGTGCATCCGACATAGGCAGCCCTGCAGCACCACCTAAGGCATGAATGCCATGTGTTAAGCAATATAAAGCAGTGCTAAACAACAATTACCAGCATGTAGTATATGCAAACAAAATCGCACACACCAACTAGCACAACTGTGGTCAATGTTCAGTAATATTGGGCAACGTCCAGCAATGTTGGTGAATATTGAGCAATGTCGGACAAGCCTGGTCTAAGTAGGGCATAGCTGAACAAAAGCCAACATGCTCATATTTGCTTAACAGGCCCTTAAGCAGTCTGGTCTGCTCAGTATGAAAGATAAAGCAGTGATGGGCCTTGAACCCAGGATACTGTGCACTATAGCCAAAGTACTGAACCACTAAACCATGACAGTATTGCAGTGGTCCACCTGTATGACGGAATGCTGATAAGTCTATGCAAAGTATTCCATGGAAACCCTGCAAGCACACCATAATCCTTGTTGAGTTATGACACAAAGGTGAGTCCTGCAGTGAGAACAGAACCTGACTTCCAAATCACACAGTATACATGTTAATATTGGTCATGTTCACACACATCAGCAAATGTAGTGGACCTCAGATAGCAACATACTGAAGGGTCACACTGGGCATGCTCACACACTTGAATAAATGAGACAAATGTCAGGCAACAAAACATGGAATGTCAGAACTGGGCATGCTCACACATTTAGGCCATGTCTAAGTACAGCAGTGGGCCACGCATATCTGGCAGTTGCATGTGTTAACCCAGGAACCTGTCACTATACTGCAATCTGCCCTGTGCACACAGTTATATGACAACAGACACATCTATAATATAGTGGAACCCTGTCATAATCAAATATGTTCTGCAGATACTGAAGTTCTTCATGGAAACTGGTAAAGCAAAGATGATAAAGACCTGCAAACAGTATCAGTAATAAACATTGTGCATCTTGAACATTAGCATAGGTTCAGAGGTCGATATTAGGCTATCTGCCCTAGGGCATGTACAAGTCTAGCCAGAGTGTGTTTGTCATTCGCAACCCTGTCAGATTACTACACTGTATGTATGAATAGTAGGTCACACAAGATAGCCCATGTACGTTTATACTAGTGTGCCTCTGTCTAGCAGGGACACAGAAGATATGCCAGGGGTGAATATACAACCACCCATACAGTCATCAAGATGTCTCCAATAGGTGGTCAGTGGGTGGCTCTGCCTATGTGAAACTGGGATTACATTCTGTAGTGAGTGAAGCCTCTGTGATAAGAATCTGTCCCTCCACAATGTCCTATTAACATCTGTGCTGAGGTATACATCCTTGCAGTGTGTAGCTCCAAGGGAGTTGGATATTCTGAGGTGGAGCATGTCCAGTAATTGTGGTTTGGGTATAGCTGTAAACAACAGGCACACATCATATCTGAGTAGGTGGTAAGCGACTGAGTAGAGCTGGAGTTACTGCATCTGAACTATGCAGGGCATTTGTGTGAGTCCCTAGATCTGCTTGGTGAGGACCATCCGTGGCCAGTACAGTTGCTGCAGGTGTCAGGTAAGGTGCACCCCAAATGTAGCATTGTAACCAAGCATGGATGTGATGAGTATAGGGGCAGAATGACCTCACTCGATCTAGATGTGAAACCATATGGGATAAGGTGGCACACATAGAAGGTGTGTCAAACCACTTTGGCAACGTGAATGTTAAAGGCGACAGTACGAACAAGTGATGTCCCCAAACCCCTAACAACTCCTACCGTATGTAATGGAGTACTACCTATGTGGTAATGTGTGGGCATGTTGTTACTCCCAAAGGGGATGACTATGCAACTAATGGCATTTAGCTGTAGGCCATTGCTCAGGCACCAGTCATCCATCCCTGTGAGACTCTGATTGAGTATGCAGGTGGCAGCTGGAGAGTTGATCATGGCACCCAGTTTGCAGTCAAGTGCAAACATGTTCAGCCATATTCCCCCTGTGATAGCCTGTACGTAAGACAAATATATACTGAACAAGAGAGATCCCAGGACCAAGCTGTGTGGGATGCCATGTGTAACTGGTGTATAGTCAGACATGGCACCTGCAATTCTGACCATGTGGGTGCTATCCCTGATCTAGGTATCAATCCATTGTGTGAGATATGTGTCCAAATTGACACTGGTGAGCCTATGCATAATGGCCCAGTGGGTTATTGTGTTGAATGGTTTTGCAAGGTTCAGGTAGGCTGTGTGGACAGCCGTCCCTATGTCGATGGACCTGTTAGCCATTTAAAGAATACCTACAGGTTCAAGAGGCAAGATTTGCCCACAACAATGCTGAAATGAGTAGGACACAGTGTCTGTAGGTTCCAGATGTCTATGTGTAGGAGTCCTATGACAATATGCTCCTAGCTTTGCAGAACAGGCTACATAGGCTTATAGGGCAATATTGTCTGTGGTCCGTTGTGGCACCAACTCTGTGGAGCAGGACCACTGTCGCAGTACGCCATTCCTTGGGTACATATCCTGTGGTAACTCCAATATTGAACAGTGATGTAATGTGAGAGTTGCGTTTGTCATGATGCTCGTGTATGATGCAGGCTGGGACACCATCTGGTCACATTGATACTGTGATGTACGCTGTGGGGAGGGCAGCACTCACCTGCTACTGTGTGATGTCAGGGAGGTTATACTCTGTTGGGATGGATAGTCGCTCCTTAGGGGGGGTGGGTGGGAGACATCTGCACTGAACCTGTTTGCCAGGATGTAGGCAATGCCAGTGGGTTAAGGGGAGGTTTAGTCAATATGCAGTAACTCACAGCATATCAGCGAGTGTCCACCCAGGTTCCTGACATAACTGAAGAAGGCCGTGTGATAGTCCTACTTGTCAGGTGAATTGTCTGGTAGAAGCAGCCCTTAGAAAAGTCCATGAGTGATTGTAGCTGTCTGCTAGTACAGATCACAGATGCCTTCCCAGTCTCGGATTGTGCTCTATCATGTAATAGCATCCTCCTGACGTTGTACAGCTTATTAATGGCTGGGGTCTACCAGACAGGTCCCCTGCCATTGTAGTAGTGGGTTTTGTTGTTATTTGGGATAGCACAATCCATGCAGTCCACTAGATGTCCATAGAATGTGTATGTAAAGGATGCAGCAGTGTGAGCCATATATGCCACTGTCTCAGGATCTCTGAAGGATGCCACCTTGCTTTGGTGAAGTGAGATGTTGGCTCATGAGAAGTTCACCAAGATTACCCAGGATGGGTGTGTGGAGGGTATATGTATGTCCTGTGAGATACACGTATGTTCTGACCTTACCAATGAGGGGTATATCGCTGGTACATAGAGTCCCCATGTTGGTGATGAGCAGGTCCAATATGTATTCCCCCTTGTGGCTATGCTGACTGGTTGTGCCAAAGCATATGAGTCCACAAATTGTAGTGACTGTTGAATGAGGTTGTCGGGGCTTGAGTAGTATCCCCAGTCAATATGTGTGTATATGAAGTCACACAATATAATGGTGTCTGTGAAGACCTTCATATTCTCCATAGTTCCCACAAAAGCTGAGTGCGGTTCCTGAGTTTGGGAGTGTGTTCTGTAGCAGGCAACAAATTGAAAGGCAGTATTGTACAATGGTAGTTGTATATGTATGGTCTGTGATGCTTTGTGCAGTACTACTAACCTGGAGGTGTGTGTATCTGTGATGTATATGGATACTCCCCCTAGTTGTGTTGTCTGTTCCAAGTCTTGTTGTCAGACAGCATGGTATGAAACATAACTTGGTAGTGCTGGTGTGCATAAGTGAGCCTGAACCAGGTGTCTGTCAGTGCACAGATATTGCTCTCCTCCATACTGAGGAGAGTCCTGAGTGGCCACAATATGAGGTTAACACAACTGTTGTTGAGCAGCATTACCCTTAGTTTCATTTAACCTGTAATGTCTATGGAGGTGGGTTTGTCTTCTGAGCCCTGCTTAGAAAAGGCACTCTAGTGGTAGCAAGAGCCTTAGCCAGCCTACCAAAGTCCAAGGGTGACAGGTGCAAGCTGTCCATAGTGAAGCTACGTGGCATGTTGAGGATGTCACGGTACACTGACAGACACTGTATCCCCTATGAATGAAACAAATTTGTTAAATGTGATATATGTGTCCATATACTGTGACATCATAATTGGTGGGTGTAAGATGCTAGACAAGGTCAGGGTCATACTGGCCTGGGCTACATGATCAGAGTGTACGTCCATGTATCATGTCATGTGGTCCAGGGAGTAACTTCTGAGGCTACACACACCAGCATGGACAATGATGGTGCCAGTCTTGTACTTGCTTTGGAGTGACCTGACTGCCTGTGTTATGCGTCAGATTCTGGCATCCAACAGACAGCCCAAAGTGACTATTCCCTTGACAGGGCTGGTGAGTGGTACGTCAGTGTGTCTGAACATAAGTGTCACCTATTACAAGTGTATTAGGTGTGTTGTTTAGCCCGAAGGGCAGTGACTGTGTGGCACACTGACATTGTGAACTTTGTGATATGTGGGTATTGTAGTGGGGTAGCAGGTGTATGTGTGTCTACGTTGGAGGTCTCTGCTGCTTAGGTAGAGTACATTTACAGCATCCGAGTATGTCTATGTGTGCTAATGTGGTTTGAGTGCTGTTGCTAGAGGATATGTGAGACTGATATGTGGTGTGTGTGGTTACATTCACCACCTGATAGACTGTGCCAGTCATGGGTTGAGAGAGTTCAGCTCCCTGTATGTCTATATAGGTGCATCTCGCACATATATCTTAGTTTGTTGGGAGGAGGAGAGGGTTGTCTGTGTACATGAGGCAGATGTGACATTGTGTCAATATCACAATATCCACCAGCTGGACTGAAGAGTACACACAAAACCGACCCCTGGACATGCCAGAATATTATCATGACATACTCTGTAGCCTGATCACAAAGGATCAGTAGAGTGTTAACCATGTAAAAGAGTATAACATGGATTAGTGCTCATGTTCGTTAGTGTTTTGTAAAGAGGAGCTGAGAAGGAGTCCAGACTGAATCATGACACCTCCTTCAGCTATGTCATAAATATCAATGTACACCCATATATGTCCTGAGTCAGGGCCAACTGTACCTGAGTGTCAATGCCGACATCATGACAGACAGGCCCATATGTACACACCCATCCCCCACTGACAATAGTGCACATCATCATACCAGGAGATATCACATGTAGAATGGATGAGCAGCTACCCCCACTGCCAAAAGCATGGCAGCAGGTGGAATACATTGATTCCCAATATGTGTCATGCACAAACTACAGAACAAACAGATCATGCACCTGAATAGTCAGCTGAGCCTCACCCCCTACACAGGATGTGGAACCGTTGAATGTGTTACAGCTACATATGGCACTCCCCACAAGTGTTGGTGCACAACACACCATGGGAAGTCAAGTCCAGTATGCCTATGAGGTCTGATCTGCAAGGTCATGGAGTCCATCATGCTTGCAGTCATAAACAGAGCTATTGGAAACTGACACACACACAACCCTACCAACTGTGGTATGTTCATGTGCGGATCATGGATCTCAAACATGCTAGACTGTTTGCAAGGCAGCCACCCAAGACATACATCAATGAACACATCTACACATGTGTCACATATACTTTGAATAGCCCTTTATCAACATCCCAGACACATGTAGTATCCACAAAACCAAGAAGCTGTGCATAAATATGTGTTGACATATGACGGAATGTCAATGTGTCCACAGATAGATCACACAAGGTACGGATACTGAGGTCATGTTCAAGCTGTTGACACCTGCTGACCCACATGGACCATTCCTGGAATGGCATAAAACAAAGTGTACATACATCACCATGTCCAGTCTGATGATGTCACCATCCTATAAATACAGCAGGAGAAGGGGAAACCAGCCAGTAAAGCAAATAGCGCGCCATGTTAACGCGTCTCTTTCCAGTATCATAACATAGTTAGGTAGGGGTTTGAATCCTGCAAGCTGTGTGTGTATGTGTACAGTTGCCTTTGAGAAGTGTTCCCTTTTTGGAGACTGGGAAAACTCAGTAAAGGAGGTACATTCCTCTTTGAAAAGTCTGATGATGTCACCATCCTACAAATACTGCAGGAGAAAGGAAACCACCCAGTAAAGCAAACAATGTGCAGTGTTAGTGCGTCTCTCTCTAGTATCATAACATAGTTAGGTAGGGGTTTGAATCCTGCAAACAGTGAGTGTGTGTGTATGTATGCAATTGTCTTTGAAAGGAGTGCCCTTTTTGGAGACTATGAAAACACACTAAAAGAGGTACATTTCTCTTTGGAAAGTCTGATGATGCCACCATCCTACAAATACAGCAGGAGAAGGGAACCCAGCCAATAAAGCAAATAGCACGTCGTGTTAATGCATCACTCTCTAGTATTATAACATAGTTAGGAAGGGGTTTGAATCCTGCAAACAGTGAGTGTGTGTGGGGGATGTGTGTATTTGTGCAATTGTCTTTGAAAGGAGTGCCCTTTTTGGAGACTGTGAAAACACACTGAAAGAGGTACATTCCTCTTTGGAAAGTCTGATGATGTCACCATCCTACAAATACAGCAGGAGAAAGGAAACCAGTCAGTAAAGCAAATAGCGTGCTGTCTTAATGCGTCACTCTCTAGAATCATAACATAATTAAGTAGGGGTTTGAATCCTGCAAATGCTGACTGTGTGTTTGTCAATGTGGTGTGGGTTTTACTTTTACTATGGTATGACATAGTATGATGACAACAGTAAGTGCATTGCAGACATCAGGTATCTGCGTGGCAAATATATATGCATACATGTCCCCTCAATCAGTACATAGGTGTGAAGCCTGCATACTACATGAATACATTTATTTCCATTGACAGGTTGTGCCACTGCTTCTCAGATCGTAGGTCACACATGTATGTATGTGACACGACTGTCCACTGTTGTGTTCTGTGGCCAAGGTCATCTGTGGCACACACACCCATGACAGTTACTTAAGAGTAGTGTGAGTGAGGGTATATGCCTGGGGTATATGTCAGACATGGTCATACACAACAAAGTCTGCCAAAAATGGACAGTCTTTAAGGTGTAAGACTGCCTTGTGGATATGCATTCAGGCCTCTAATGTCTTATGTGATACACCTTGGGACTCCACAATACCTATGGATATGTGGATACCAAGGGACACATGACATAACATGGGTCTGTATGTACACAATGGTACATGGTATACATGTTGAGGGCTACCACCTGTGTGGTACTGACGGGATAGTATGTTTAGTACATGAGGATGACTATGCCATAGTCGGCATACTGCTATACAGCATGTATCACACAACAGGTATCTGTCTGTATGATACCCTTGTGTAGGATATGCGTCCCATCCAGGGAATGCATTGTAGGCCAATCCATGCATTCTCAGATTTGGATGGACACATCCCTACTGTGTCTGCATATACCTACAAGGATGTAGTTACACACAGGTGTGGTCACAGTAATGGGTGGCGGTCATCACCACTGGTTAGTGTTATAGTGTAGCACCGGAAGGATCCAATTGATACTGGGTTCCCTACTACTGTGTGTCATTTGTCAGGACATCATCCAATGATTGCTTATAGTCATGCTGTTGAGGTTGTGTATACTACCAGACCGCAAATCATTGACTGATATTAATGGTATCACCCGCAGCATAGTGTCAACCCATGTCATACACACATCTACCCATGTTTTTACATAACTGCAGTAGAATGCATTCTGGCCATTGAAAGATGCAATGAGATGTTAGCAATGTGTACAGGGTATGCCACACGTCCCATGTGTCCACTATGCACGTACATCCAGACAGTGCGCACCCACCATGTTCACAGATGTACACTTGCTAATCTGTACTGCACACATCACACACGTACTGTCCACTCACTAACACATGCTGGCAACACATCACACATCAGCCAAGTGGCACATGGGTGGATAATACATACTCAGACCTAACAGTGGTGTAAACAATGCTACATTGGCAATCAGAGCTTTGATGCATAATGTCTGCTCAGATATACCTACAAGGATGTAGTTACACTTCCTTGTTGACAACTTGCTATTACTGCTACACTGCTATAGTGTCACCCTGTGCATCAGCCTGTCCCTCTGTCGATAATGCAGATGACAGGAGGCGGCACAGATATCATATGCACAGGGCGTTTTGTTGTTTGCCAGAGCCTGACATTGACCCATTCAATTGACATGTCTGTGTGTGTGTGTGTGTGTGTGTGTGTGTGTGTGTGTGTGTGTGTGTGTGTGTGTGTGTGTGTGTGTGTGTGTGTGTGTGTGTGTGTGTGTGTGTATGTGTGTGAGGGACAACAGTACAGCATGGGCCAATGTTGATGTAATGTGTGTGTGTATGTGTGAGCCCTAGTTGTTTGGTTAATGTGTGTGTGTCTGCATGCACACAGCTCCACCATGTGGCTGCCATATACGGTGCTTTGTGGGACAGCCACAGACTGTACCTGCTTGGCTGTACAGATCACTGTCTCCGGCCACGGACACAGTACCTGTGCCTGGCAGGGGTGCTACGGACAGTATCGGGTACCAACCCTGACTGGGTACTGTCATCAGAGGCAGAGGTATGACGACTGGACCCATGTCCCTGCTTGGACTGGCCAGAGCCACGTGCACGTGGTCTACTGGGACGGCCAATGGACAGGCCAGCCCCAGCATTGCTGGGGCTGGTACTGCCACTACAGGAGCGGTTGTGAACTGTGGGCCGTCCGTGACCACTGCCAGCTGATGTTGTTGCTGGCATGCATCCGTGTCGACATTGCAACTGTCCCAAACGGTCCTGGCTTGAGGAAGACATGTTGTGGAGGGCATCTATTGTCTCCCCCCAGCATCTATCAATGACCTTGGTGTACGTCCGGATGGCACTGGCAAGGTCACGGATGCTGTCATTGATAGCGGTGTAATGTGCCCTCTGCGCCCTAAGCCCCTGCCTGGTGTACTGTTCCATACATGCCTGAGCCTGCATTACAGCCCAGAACATAGTGATCATCGTAAGACCTGTGAAGGCATGCCTGCCAGGGGCAATACATCCAGTGGTGCTCCCCTGAGAACCCCTGGACCTCTGTCTATGTGGTACCATTCCGGGTCTATGGCTATGGCTGCTGTGAGGGGATGCATGTGCCATGAGTACCACACTCTCCTGGTCACTGCCAACTGTATGCAGTCCCTCCCCTATGGCCATTGGTGGTGAGGGATGTAATGGCAGTATGAGTGTGCACATAGATGGGGTTGAACGCTGTGTACTTTCGATTGGCGGACCAGCGACAGACCCTGTCAAATCTCCCTGTGCCAAAATACATGTGTCATCATCACCACTATCTATGGCAGTGGCTTCAGGTCGCCTCCTGCTTTCGCCAACCCCTACCTCAGCACCTGTGAGAGGAAGACAGGAAACACACATTATGGTCTGCACATGCACACATGCACACATGCACACATGAACACATGCACACAGGCACACAGGAACACAGGCACACAGGAACACATGCATACATGCACACAGGAACACATGCACATAGGAACACAGGAACACATGCACACTCCTCACTACAGCAGACACACACACACAACAGGAATTCAAATCATACTCAATACTGAAGGTGGGTGACAGTATCACAAGGCAAACGGTCATATCACACGTGTCAGCATGCAGAATAAGTGTTGATCAAGTCCATGCAGTGTGAGTGTAGACAGCCATAGTTAATGACAGTGTACATGGCTGTGGTGCATGTGTGTACATGTTCAGTGATTGCCTACACCCTGGAACACAATGTGTACAAGGATACAACATTTCTGTGCAAGTATTATAAGTTCTGCAATGTCCTGTGCACCATCACACACAGGTATACATACCATGGCTGCATGTGTTATCTGTGTGTCAAATGGATTTCCATGTCTCACTGCAGTGTCTGTGTCTGTAGCAGATAATTGTGGACACAGGTGCAGCACATGCATGCTTTGTACACACACGGGATGAGTGGTGCATGTATATGTGATAGGATACCAATCCTGGACAAGGCCATTGTAACAGTATGGGGTGTAGTACCATTAGCCATCATCATCATGCATCATGTGGTTACTCAAGGCCACTAAAGTTTGCTGGACCACCGCCCAGCATGCTGTACCTGAACCGCAGTGCCGTGGCTAAGTTCACAATTACACAGCCATGTTGCACAAGGGTGTGTGAGGTGCCCAATAGGGAGCATTGCCTAACATGACTGTGTTATGTGTTGAGGAGTGTTGCACAGCCCCATGCTAGGCCCCTACCCCTCAGGTATATTATGTGTGGTGTGTGGATGACATGTGGGATACTGAAGTGTGAACTGGCAGCGGGTGTCCTGTTACACTATGTGTAGCATGTTGAGGTGTACTGCGTATGACAAAAATGTTATGTTGTGTACATGTGTGTCAACTATGCCTATCCAATGTGCAGTACAGTGTTGCCACATTTGTGTCTGATGCTCTGTGCATTGCATGTGATTGAGGCAGCTACTGACATTACTGAGATGTTTCACGTCTCACAACAAACATGCACAGCATGCATTATGCGTAGGTGTGTTATGTGTACATGGCCTACACCTCACCTATGACATGCACAGTTCAATACCAAGTTTAAAGTGTTAACACACTCACCAGCATGTAACGGCTGCCCTGCTGTCACACCAGAGGGACCTGCAAGAATATGACACAGTTTGTCAGTGGCCACAACTGTGGCATTGCTACTGTGAGTGTGCTAAACTACAGTAGAACAGGCATAGGTGTACAGATACTATTCAAATTATCAGTATTGCACACAATAGGCAGCACAACTGCTAAACACAGTACACATCTTACACATGCATAATCTAACAATACAGGTAACAGTAGTTTACAGCTAGGGAATGTTACCTGCACGCTCCATGTCACCATGCTGGGTGGCTCCGGCCTCCATGACGACACATGTGTGATGTTGTTGCTGCTATAGGCCAGGAGCCACCACACTTAGCAGCAGTTCCTCCACTCTGGTGAGGGGGGGATGTATGACCACCCCACCACCTGTGGCAAGCTGTTGTCTGTGGATATCAGATGCATGCCTCTGGACGTGTCTAATTAAATCACTGCAGTGATGGTGTACCTACTCATATGTCCGGTTATGCATGCCTATGTCATTTACCCGACGAACAAGTTCTTGCCACAGTGCAGTACGCTCCTGCTGGTGCTGGCTGGTCCTGGAAAACAGCAGGGTATAGTGCTGAACCAGCCTGTGGTGGATTTCCTGTTCCTCTGCGGCTGTGTAGCAGGGATTCCTGTGATGAGCCATAAGCCTGAAAGACAAGTAAACAATATGTGTGAGCAAGTCATGTGGCACACTGAACATTATACAGTACAGATATCAGTTAACTGCCATATATAGGATCTGTTCATCTGCCAGAGGATACACACATTCAATACCACATATCAGTGCTCAGCCCACGACTTGCTGACAGTGCCTGCCACACTCCATATGACACACCAGTATACACCAGTACTCGGCTCACTGTTTGGGATCCAATGCACAGCCTTGCCAGGGGGGTACATATCAAGCTAATGCATGCAGAAATATGTCATCCTTTGCAATGAATGTGAAGTACAGTTACAGTATAACCAGTAACCCACCCTAGTCATTGATGCCATACCCCTACCTAACATATGTGCACAGTTGTTAATATAGCTGGCATACTGCTGTAACAGAGTATACATGTTGCAAGGTACACACGCAAACCCTGCATCACACATGTGATTGCGGACATGGTACAGGCATCATTACACACACATCAGACATTCGTACAACACACAAATGTATGCTGACACAGATGAGCATTTCCTGTGTACCTTACAGTACTGTGTGCCCCTACTTACAGATACCTATGCCTGAGGAATGTAATCTGTGCAGACTACAGGAAACACACAAGACAGTGTTACCAGGGAATGTGAACATACACCATACTGTGCTGTTTAGGCCTACAGCTTCAGGTGGTACAACAGTTCAAATGTTGGCTGGAATCACCAGCAGTACCACTTACTGAGCATACATGCATTGCTTCAGCCTATGATGGGACACCACAGTATTACACAAGGAACTATGTCACAACATATACCATCCTACTATGTCTGCATCCCAATAACTGACACATCTTTCTCTGGCCTCACACTTAGGACACAAATGACCATGACAGAAACAACCTCACACTTAGCTATCACACCGTTACAGACCTTGCACACATTCATTGTCACACTCATTCCACCTCACATAGCAGGTATTGCACTGTGTACATGTCTGTGTGTATTGTGTCATAAGTAGGTAATACACTATTGTCCCTGGGGCCTACAGCAGCCTAGCCATATGCTACCCTGGCCTTTGACACACATGTAATTAGATTTCACTTCCTCCTGTCAACCGGATACACAGAGGTGATTTCCAGGGCATGTTACCTATTCCCCAGACAATCATCAGGGGTATGTCTGACATCTGCTACTGAGGAGCCTTGTTTGTTCATGCTGGGTGGTTTACTCCAGAGTATGGCATATTTGCCAATAGGAGCCTATCCCTCCAGCATGTGCTGCTTAGTGAGGTTGCAGGGATTAGGGACATAGGCCATGTAGCCCGGTGGGATTGTGAGGTGTTGACATGGTGGCTATCTGACTGCTATGGGTGTGGCATACCTCTGTATGTTCAGCAGAGGTAACCTCTGGGTGGCCGGTATACAACGCTCTGTAGCTGTGGTTATGTGAGTCAGTCTGCATAGGGTATGTGTTTCAGGGCAGTATTACCCTTTGTGAGGTATGTCTGTGGCCTTTCCACTTGCTGTAGTTGTCATGTGAGGTACATACCACATGGGGCACTGTGATGAGTACAGGGGAACACTGACCTATATTTACGTACATGACACATCGTTTGTGATGACACGTACCACGTAGATAGATTACAAGACTAGTGTGGCACTGTGAATATCAAAGGGGAGGCTACTGTCCACCTGTGTCCCATGATGCCTTCTGACACCTTCAGTGTTAGTCAGGCAACCACCTATCTGGTAGTTAGTGGGTAAAGTGTTTTGGAATGGGGTATGGCACTGCAGTATCAATACTGGTGTTCAGTCCATGCCTTGGTCATCAGGCACCTGTTGCAATACGTCTGACCCTGTGTCTCCCTCTCTCACTATATATATATATATATATATATATATATATATATATATATATATATATATATATATATATATATATATATATATATATTTATATATCACTCTCTCTCTCTCTCTCTATATATATATATATATATATATATAGATATCCATGGATATCCATATATATCTGTATATATCTATTTATATATATATATAATATATCTATATATGTATATATCTATATATCTATATATATCTATATGTGTATATATCTATATATCTACATGTCTATATATCTATATATATCTATATATGTATATATATATACATATATCTATATCTATATATATATATATATATATATATATATATATATATATATATATATATATATATATATATATATATATATATATATATATATATATATATATATATATATATATATATATATATATATATATATATATATATATATATATATATATATATATATATATATATGTGTGTGTGTGTGTGTGTGTGTATACACATACATATATATATATATATATATATGTGTGTGTGTATATATATATATATATATATATATATATATATATATATATATATATATATATATATATATATATATATATATATACACATACTTGTAAACAGCCACTGCTGTACATATACATGCACATATATGAACATATACTGCCCACCTTTCATGGTGGGAATATCAATTATGGAACTGTTGTGAGACATACAAATATGTAATAATATTGCACAGTGTTGTGCAGAATGCATTTCGCTGTCCTCAGGCCGAATAGCTATAGCAGACCTCACTGGCTGTAACTCAGTCCCACAGCATTTAACCACCACATGACATATACCTGCACTGCTTGCTGTTTTCAATGCCACACACTACAACCTACATAGATATGTGCACATAGCAACTTTCAAATATATATATATATGTCCAGCTTTCACTAACAGTTGCAGTATGTCCCTTGCCCTATGCACAACTGCATATACATATAGATACGGACTGCTACCACATAAGGAGTGTTCACAGAATGTAGAGTACCCTTCAGACACATCTTTCAGATGCCAGCAAATATATCTGTGTTACATACATTACCTTTGTATTTCTCACCTCATTCTGTTGTACCTGTTGATGGTTTTTTTTATTTGTTTAGGTTGGTGTCTTCCACTGCCTCTGTTTGTTTTTTTTTTTATTGTTTTGGTTGGTTAGTGTCTCTAACTGCCTCTGTTTGTTGTTTTTCTTTTGTTTTGGTTGGTGTCTCCAACTGCCTCTGTTTTTTTTTTTGGTTGGTGTCTCCAACTGCCTCTGTTTGTTGTTATTTATTGGGTTGGTCTCCAACTGCCTGTTTGTTTGTTTGTTTGTTTGTGTGTCTCTCTCGCTCGCTCTCTCTCTCTCCAGTTGCTGCAATGATATTATTGCATGTGTGGACAGCAAGTACAGGCTGCTTTTGTAGGTATCTGCACATGTACATGTGATGGCCTCTGCACCAATTGGTGCCCACCATTTATAATTGCATGCAGCCTGCTGTGTGGTAATTGCAGTTCTCATTGTGATTTCAGGACACTGCTATAAAATGATAGGTTAGGTAGGTGTAGGCCTTTCAGTTTTGCAAGGTGGGGACCATGCTTGTCTGCTGTGGACACTGTTGTGTCAATCAGAAGGTTGGTATATGTCTCCTGTCTGAAGCTGGGTTGTAGCCAGTGAAATGCATGTTGTACTGAAACCTGACTGTTGCTTCTTCCAGTACACTCTTCTCAGTGTGTAAGTTTACTCACACCTCCTAATGCTAACACTGGATACATGGGAGTATGTACTTTCTTTTGGAAATAGGGAATTAACTGGCATACAACAGTAGTTATTGCAATGTATTCCTATGGCTTTCCTATTTTCCCTTTACATTCACTCCTTGTAATGCATGTTATATTTCTTTATTGCAATGTATTCCTATGGCTTTCCTATTTTCCCTTTACATTCACTCCTTGTAATGCATGTCATATTTCTTTATTGCAATGTATTCCTATGGCTTTCCTATTTTCCTTTACATTCACTCCTTGTAATGCATGTCATATTTCTTTATTGCAATGTATTCCTATGGCTTTCCTATTTTCCCTTTACATGCACTCCTTGTAATGCATGTCATATTTCTTTATTGCAATGTATTCCTATGGCTTTCCTATTTTCCCTTTACATTCACTCCTTGTAATGCATGTTATATTTCTTTCAGCACCACGTTATTGTATATCTGCTGTGGCTTAGTGGTACATCATGCAGACTGGTGAGTCCAAGGTGTGGGGTTTGAGACTGACAAGGGTATTTTATTTTGCTGCTGAGCAATACAAGGGCCTTGTCATACAGAGTGACAAAGGCACTTTTAAGCAGTTGTAAGCGGGTTTGAGTGGGTTTGCGCGACGCTTAGCGATGCTAAGCAATGCTTAGTTTAGCTTATTGTATTTTAGCAATACTAAGCTAAGCTTAGCTCAGCTTATTTTATGTTAGCAATACTAAGCTAAGCTTGGCATAGCTTATCATATCTTAGCAATGCTAAGCTAGGCACACACATGCACACACTGGTGCAAACCCGCTTACTACTGTTTACAAGTGCTCACTCCCGCTAACCCCCGTGCTCATATCTTTGACAGAAAAGTAAATGGGGAGATAGGAATGTGGTGATAAAGGGTGCTCAAAGAGGGGAAGACAGTAGGGAAACTAGCTTGGGATGTACACGATGGGTGTGGAGAAGGTCCATAGCTGCCCATTTCTTTACCAGCAACAGCTGTGCATATGCAATACATTAGGTGGGACATGTGAAACCTTCCACCCCTGAGAGAGTGGTGAGGACATCTAAGTATGTTGTACTACCAATTATGAATATCAGCCACATGCACTGTTTGTGAACTGCTATACTGTCATTAGTATGTTACTCACATCTGAACAGTTTGTGGTTTGTGTTGGCATTAGCACAGTCTGCTCAGGATGATTGGATATATTTCTGTACTGTGTATGCCTACCTACACCCTTGGTTGTGCCTGACTACACGGGTATATAGTACCTTTGGGTAGGGGTGCAGAGCTGCAGTGTGCATTATTTATTATTGTGTGATGTTTATCTTACTAAACATGCAGAGTTGCTGTGTACCTGTAAGTCTATGAAGGCTTGTAGTCTGTCTGAGTAGCTCCCACCTGTGGACATATCCAGATGGTAGACAGAGGTCAGCCTAGTATTCTTTGACTGTGCACCACAGCAGTCTTTTCAGCACCTGAACAATGGCATTGTCACAGGTGGTTGCTAGCAGTACATGGCTACATCCTTTGCTATTTCTGTGTTGTACTTCTACATAAGGGCATGCTTGTGGGATTAATTCTACAGCTATTTGCAGAGTGTGTAACAGCAGACAATCTGATATGCCTGTGTGTTTCTGACTCTTCCAGGCCTCAGATGCTCTCACGTATATATTTGAACAGCCTCAGGGAAAGGTACATATAACTGGGATACACCTGTCATATAGTTCAGACATTTTGCAGTTCAGACTTTGGGTGATTCAGAGCATTTCTATTACTACACCTTTTCTGACATGCAAGTGGTGTCTACTCTCACTTATTGACATTTGTTATTAAGTGAGATTCAACACATTTCTGCCTACTGTTAGTACATTTCACAGGGAGTCAGAGGGGCGCAGCTAACATTTGTTTACAAATCAGGGTCATCACTGTAGAGCAGTCACTGTTGGGAGGTCTGGCCTGTGACCTATGCAAATATGCCAGTGTTTATCCTGCCCTGATACTGTGTGGGGTTTGTAAGCTGCTACTGTAACCTTATTCCCTACTAGCATGGCTGATTCTCTTTTCACAGTCATGTCATGCAATTCAAAAACACCTGCTGGTTAAGACCCACAGAACAGGATTTGTGTTATGCCATTCCTATTTTCCCATTACATTCACTCATGGTAATGCATGATAAATTGCTTTCAGCACTAAGTTATTGTATATCTGCTGTGGTGTAGTGGTACTTCATGCAGACTGGTGAGTCCAAGGTGCCGGGTTTGAGAATGACAAGGTTTTTTATTTTGCTGCTGAGCAGTACAAGGGCCTTGTCATACAGAGTGACTAAGGCACTTTTAAGCAGTTGTAAGCGGGTTTGCGCGATGCTTAGCGATGCTTAGCTAAGCGCACACAAGCTCACACTCGCGCACCCTGCTAACTACTGCTTAAAAGTGCTTACTCCAGCTAATCCCTGCACTAATTTCTTTTAAAGAAAAGAAAATGGGGAGATAGGAAAGTGGTGAAAAAGGGGGCACAGAGAGGGAAAGACAGTAGGAAAACAAGATTGGGATGTGCAGGAAGGGTGTAGGGAAGGCCCATAGCTGCCCATTTCTTTCACAGCAACAGCTGTGCATATGTTGAACATTTGGAGTGAGTTTTGAGACCTTCCACCTCTGAGAGAGGGGTGAGGACAACATAGTTTGTTGCACTGCCAATTATAATTATCGGTGTACATGTCCTATGGACATGTGTGCAAAATGGGAAGCTATGTATGGGGAGTAATTTTTTTTCGGGTACAGATTGCCCTTTTTTTTTTTTTTTTTTCAGGTGAGAGTAGTAAGTGAGGTAGGGGAAGTAGGTATATTTGGGGAGGTAGGTTGGGGAGGTAAACAGACAAGACAAACAAGACGCATACAGAGGCGGAATTTGACACATGGGGTGGGTGAACACAATTGACAGGGAAGGTTGTTTGGAAATCGCAAGCCCATGAGCCCACAGATGGTAACAGTGGAACTGAGATCCCCACCCATGGGCAGTCACCACTGCACCTTCACAGCCCTGGGGGTGGCTGAGCTGGGGGCTG
This sequence comes from Protopterus annectens, assembly GCF_019279795.1. NCBI lineage: Eukaryota > Metazoa > Chordata > Ceratodontiformes > Protopteridae > Protopterus > Protopterus annectens. Next base: position 429,006,298 of record NC_056751.1, on the reverse strand, counting down.
AGTAGGATGGGCAGGCTCACCTGTGAGACGTGCCACTCTCGCCTCAAGCTGGCATAGGGGATCAGCGACTGAACGCTGGATCTCCCTACGCACCACAGCCCGGACCCTTGGAAGGGTGACGGGTGGCCCTTCTCCACCCACGCTTGCATGGGGGGATGAGCCCCATCCCCTGCAGCACTTCCACCCGAAGGTGGCACAGGACCAACGGAGGAGGGGAGTCCGGGCTGGGCACCAGAGCCACTGGTGCCAGGTGCACTCGCCAACTGAGGAGGGACAGGTGGGTCCGCTGGGACCGGCCTTCCCATACATTCTGTGATTAGGTGTGTTTCATTACAACATAAACAACAGCATTCCAGATTAGCTGTAACAGCATGCAGTAATATTCCCATTAACCCAACACACCACAGTTCCAACAGTTGAACAGCAAACATAACACATGCATATATTGAACAACAGTGGTTATTCCAACCGCATGCAGGGATGATTGGTAGCAACAGGCCACCATGAACGTGGTGTTTGAACAGGGCACATGCATCAACATGAGTGCAAATATTTATAGAACCATAGGACATATATCCCGACAAATATTTAAGATTACACATACCCATTGAGGTGTGGAATTGCATGGTTTATGCACAAACAGTAGGGTGTAGAAGAAACCTCAGTTAACATCTTATAAACACTTTTACTCTACACTACATTCCTAGTGACTGCAGGTGTATATTCCCTACATGTATTATTACACTTGCCACCATGCATTAGGTTGTGTAGTGAGTTTGGCTAGTTCAATCTATACTTGACCTATATCTCACATACTAACTGTCCAGGATGCAGATGTTACTGCTACATATTTCATGGTTGCATTTATATTTCTTTATCTACATATCTGGATGTTTTCACATGACATCTTCACTTCAAATTGTACAGAACCCTGCATTTATTGAAGCACACTTACATTTCTGGAGAACATATTAGCATGCTACTCGTGTGCCAGATTTACTTATGCATGCCAGCCAGTAACTGACTGTTGAGGACTGTATATTTACTTCACAGCTACTAGCACTTCCATCACCCACTTTAGATGGGACTGCCGAACTCTGGGTTGCCAGCACTTTCTAACACATTACTATTTGTATAATGCAAGGGTACAACAACATTTCATACTAAGTGAAACAGACACACTCTGGGTTTTAGACCTTTATTAATGATATTACACACTTTTCCACAGGCTCACTTCTTTATTTGTTTTAACAGTATATATGGCAGACATGTTCACGACATATTATACCTTTATTAATAGGTTAGCACACTCTTTTTTCAGGCTCACGCACATATTATTTTATATGACTGTGCCTGCAGAGATATTATTCCAGACATTTGTTACCTTTCTTAATGGGTTACTACACTCTTTTTCTGCCTCTCTAACGTTTTTATCTGACAGTACATGCAGATGACTTATTCAGTCCATTTTATGGCTGTATTATTGGACTACAACACTTTCTTTCATGCTCTCTCCCATATTTTATATAACAATACATGCAGAATAATCACTAACCTGCCTGGCAGTGCAGCCTTAGCAGCCTATCAGCATAGGCTTGCTGATTCATAACACGGTCACCTGCAGCTGTAAAGTAAATGAAGGGATATTGAGACATTCCTATCCGTTATGTATACTCCATTTTAAATCTTTACATACTGCATTCCATGGCTACATACTCAGTTGTGGGGCATCCCGCATCCCACGGGCCTCCTGTATCCACTGGTCCAGGTGGTCCTCCTTTCGTCTCTTCAGGTCCGCATGGTGGTGACGGACCTGCTCACCAGTCCGGGGAACGCCTGTGGCACTGGTGAGGTCATGAGCTAACTGGTTCCAAGCCTCTGCCTTGTACTCTGTCCCTTGGAACTGGCCTTGCAGGAGTCTTGCCTCGTGATGGTGGACTAGGAGCCAAACCATGTATTTGGACTCCTCGGTGCCCCATCTCTGCGCTCGGAAGTGCACTCCCTCTCCAACACCAGACATTCTGACCGCAGATGTGAGCTACAATCAGTTATGGCATGTATTCCCGCCTGTGGGGCTTAAATATGCCGCATTTCCCGCACTTTTTTGTGATTGGCCGTTTTGTACAATTCTTGGCTGATTGCAGACCTGCTTAGTAATGGTTAAACTACCATTCCTAAGTTTATGAATGTTAATAGTGGCTGTTTCCCCTATGTTGTCATGGCTTAGTGGTTCTGTACTTTGATTATGATGCAAAGAGTCCTGGGTTCAAACCTTGTCATTCTTTTATTTTAATACTGTCTAGACAGGCTAGGGGGTGTGGCTGCGTTTAATCAACTTAGCTCTATGTTGCTCCCCTGTGCCCTACGGTGCCCTACGGTTCCTTGGTTGGTGCGGCGCGCACGTCCGTGCAAACACATTGCACTGGGTAAAGCGTTTTTAAACGTTGGGCAACTCTATTGCGCTGGGTAAAGCACTATTCCACTATGGGCAACTCTGTTTAACTGGGTGAAGCGCTATTAAACTATGGGCACCTCTGTTTAGATGGGTATAGCACTATTAAATTATGGGCACCTGTGTTTAGCTGTGTAGAACATTGCTTAACGGCATGCTATTATATATCTGGGTCTTTTCAAAATATATATTTTGTTCGCTAATAGATTGGCCATGTCACTGCTTTTAATAAAATTTTAATCATGTTTGTCTGGTATTATTTCAAATACTGATTTAAAACATAAATAAGAAGGGGACTGGTGGGACTCGAACCGTGAATGCCTTCTCTTTGTGCATACTCTCTACCATTACACTATTACTATTTGGATTAATTTGCATAAGTAGTTCTTATATGCTCTTCAATGTCACAATTGCTAACTGTGGTTAAGCAATGGGCACACCCGCGCAAACAAGCGCAAATACGGGCAGCTATATCGTGGATTTAAAAAAAAATAATATTTTCCGTTTTATAACTTTGATGGGGGTTTACAGTGTCAGGGAGTGTGGTGTTGGGTGGAAGTACATTTGAGCAGACTCGCTCTTGTCTGTTGACATTATGCTTTTTAAAACCTTGCAGGGGCGTGGACTTTTAGACTGCTCTGCAGTCAGACATGCCCCCTGCTTGCCTACTCAGTCCGTGTAAGAGTTACGGATTTGTCAGTGTGCCCTCATGAATATTCATGGCACACTGACATCATACCATTCAACTGCAGCCTCCGAGTAAGACATATTAAGTCTTACATGGAGGTTTCGTGAATCCGGCCCACTGTCATACCATAACCAATTATTCAACAACTGTACAATATCTGCTGAAACCTTAACATACCTGGACACAGACACACTAACATGGCCCTATGTGAAATAGTTGCTGTTATACAATTGAACAGCTGCTGATGTAACAGGGTTTGTATGAACTAATCCCATTTCAGAGGGTTGAAAGGTTCATAAACCAGGAAGTGTTACCGAGTACTGATTATCAGCACAGTATGATACACAGTAACACCAAGCTAAATATGTCTGTTAAGCACACTGTAAACCCCGTAACATTATGTGCATAGCTATGCAGCCTTGAGCTGGTCAAACAACCTGGCCAGACTGAAACATATGCAGAAGTATTAGGTACAGACAAACCCTGCACAAGTAGCAATGTTCAGAAATATAACAGCAGTACTCACATTTAGACCAAATCCTCTAGGCATTACACACAATATATTACTGTTCGTCTCCATACAGCTGTTGCAATAGATTCCAAACAACACTTCCACACTGTCTTCCTCACAAGTAAGGCAAAGGGACCATGCCTGAGTGCAGTACACAATTATACTCCACTGTAGCCATGGTATTGGCTAAGGCAGTAGCAGCGCAGCTGATGTGCATGTAATTAGCTACTTAGGAACACCAATTGGTTATCGGGATAGCACATGTTACTGATCTGTAACTATAAAAGGTTGCCTTGTCACACATTCAAACCATCTGTATCTACCTGTAGAACAGTACAAAACACTGAAAGATGAACCGAAAACAAGTATTATACTAGTCAATAACACATCCAATTACTAAGAAGGTATGTATAACATGTAGTATTTATGTGTATGTAGTGCCTATTCTGTAAGAATTACAGTGTAATCAATGCAAATAGTGGATACAGCTATCTTGTAGCAATGTATTGTTGAGCAGTAGTAATGCTTATAGTATTCTATATGTGTACTGCTGTAGGTCACAAGGCAAACTCTGCATGCACCACAAGGGATGATATGGGCTTGGAACCCACCAATTCGCTTCCAGCCACTGTCAGTGTCAGGACTGGCCCAACAAGTATGTGCTATAACAGGGGATAGTATATGTCGATATATTGTAACAGTCGACATATGTATGGGTGTATAAGTAAGATGAACATGTTAAAGGTGGGCTTACCATGCAAATATGATGTGCATTGTGGGATATTGTGCCAATAACTGTGTAATGTACAGTATATTAGGCAGATCTGTATTCTATTCTACATAGCAGCTCTGTTATGTTATGCAAACAGTAGTTATGTCTATTGGCAATTACAATACTCAATAACAGGATACATATCATTTGTATTAATCTGACAGTTTAGCAGCATGATAACAAAGATAATTGGAAGAGCCAGGTAAGTATCCATGCACATAACACATTTAATATCCACCTCTCTAGTATCGTTTGCAAGCAATAACAGCTGTACATCTGTACATGTTATGCAAATGTGTAGTGACCCTTGTTACAGGGCTGGTCCTCTCTAGTATTGTTTGCAAGCAATAACAGCTGTGCATGTGTACATGTTATGCAAATGTGTAGTGACCCTTGTTACAGGGCTGGACCTCTCTACTATTGTTTGCAAGTAATAACAGCTGTGCATGTGTACATGTTATGCAAATGTGTAGTGACCCTTGTTACAGGGCTGGACCTCTCTAGTATCATTTGCAAGCAATAACAGCTGTGCATGTGTACATGTTATGCAAATGTGTAGTGACCCTTGTTACAGGGCTGGACCTCTCTAGTATCATTTGCAAGCAATAACAGTTGTGCATGTGTACATGTTATGCAAATGTGTAGTGACCCTTGTTACAGGACTGGGCCAAATGCCTATGTGCACACCTACATAGAGTGGATATTGAGAGTAGAGACGCACTGGTTGAACTACCAGGTTTGTGTAGCCCAACCTCTCATTGCCAATCTAGCAGCCGCTTGTACATACTGTATGTAAGGTAGTGCACAGCACTGGTAATGAAACAGGTTGCATATCATGTTTAACTCCAGTGTAACATCTGCAGTAGGAGTGTAGGATGTAGGAGACAGCTGCCCATGTGTAATAGCCGCTTCATAGGTGATGGAATACACTATCTGATTATATCCTGATCATGTTGATACTGGCATCAGAGTCTATTGATACATGATTCTGTTTGGAGAGTGGGTGTCTGTGCCCAACAGAGCTCATGGACCTGGTGGATATGTGAGTATATACCCAGAGAAGGAAACAGACCTGTAGACACTTGCATCATCTGTAATCAATTAACAGGATGTGATGTGCTCCTCAGAGGAGGATTGCTGCTAAAGGTAGCTACATTGTTTCCGTAATAGCCAGTGTTGTCACGTTCATAACACAAATATTTACATGTGAGCATCACTGTCTAAAACATCTTCATAAGCAATACGTAAATTAAATACACTACTTGGTACTCATAGTACTGAATGCTCATACAGGCATGTCCACTAGTCAGCTACTGGTGTTTACTAATGTCAGCTTTGTGTATGTGGACATCCTGGGGGAATGCAATCTCTATGCCATGTACACTGCCAAACCCACCTAACATCATGCCCCACACATTGTTTGGGATGCAGCTACAGGATTAAGCTGGAAGGCAGCCCAGTCTACAGCCATGAATGAACTGAACAGTCATGAGGTCTAGGTTAACACATGCATCTCATCAACACATACCCTTACCAGAACACAATAAGGACACCCACACACACTAACAGAAATCACACACATTCACAGATGCTTCTAAGTATCTGGCCAAACAAGTGACCCCCCGAAGCTGGTAGAGACAGACACCAAAATACACAAACTGTATGACATAGTTTGCATAATTGTGTCACACCTCAGAACATGTGGCTGGAAACATGCCCAACAATACTCATTTGTGAATGCAAACTCTAGCACTATGTTATACACCAACCTAATACGAGGGCATACATACTGTCAGCTGCCTGTCTGCCATGATTAGTCACATACCCATACACTCAGACCGCCTTTTGAACTATACACATGGCTCTGGCATATTCCATGTTGTTGTGCAGGACCTGTGATGCAGTAGCCTGGACTGCATGGAAACACATGTAGGAACTGTCAGGTCTTGTAGCCCATGCAGGTATGTCCCAAGACCTGGGTAGCATTCTGCCATTAGCCAGAATGATACTGCAGTACATAGACAAAAGGATTGTATTCCACAATTGTCTAGTGTAGTGGTGCAAGTCAAAGGGTATCCAGTATCTGTCTGCCTGTGATAACATGGTTGACAGACCATGATGCTTTGCCAGACAGGGCCTGCACCTGTCACCCCTGGGAATCTGTATACTGCCTAGGGCTCATGCTTCCCCTATAGTGCCTTCATCATGCACAGTTCAAGTGAAGGTCCACTGTTGTTACAGGCACAGACAAGCAATAAACTGCGGGTCCTGCTACACAATGATACATGTCAGAAACACTATATGGACACACATATGTCAATCCCTAACATGGAGAACACATCTGTACAGTGGCTGAGACATGTTTCAATACTCCAGAGAGCACACCTGCATGACCATGTTATAACACATACCTCACCTCTTGCCCATTATCCTTTATTGGAACACACGGGCCACAGATGTGTCCATATTCCTGAAGGATATGTACACCCCCACACTAGTTGCATTTGCATAACTTCAGATGCATTATGCTGAGCAAATACCTTTGTGCCAAAATGGAATTCAAATTGCACCTTGTGACAGATCACCCATCAGGCCACGGATTTCCCAACTGTCATAATGTGCTGTAATGGGGAAGATTAGGTCTGAGACAGAACCATAATAATGGCTACTTTCAACTATTCCATTATGAACTGGGAAGACTCCTCATGCACCAACACCTGCGCTCAATGCATGTTGGATTCCATCGACCCCAATGACCTGGATCACAGTAGTCACACAAACCGAGCTAACAGTATGCTACACATAGTCTCCAATACCAATGTTATGTTTCCTAAGAGCCAAGTGATGACTGTCATGGCACCCATGCTGATGGACAATGCATGAGCAAATGCTGAATCCTATATAAATGAACCTTAAGCCGTCACATATGTGCAGTGACTATGCCATTGAAACAGAGCCAGGATTCAACCTATCACAAACAAGAAGGCAAACTGGTGGTACCATGCTTTAAACTGTACCAAAGGAGGTAGTAACTGTTGCAAGAGTGAACACACATGAGTGTAGGTGATCCCTGGTCAGCCAGAGTGAGATGCAGATACACCATATAAAACCACACAAAGCTACTGTGAAACTAATCAGCCACATATTACAATGCCAAACGCAGAGCATTCTATAGCTGTGTCATTAATCATAATGGCAACGACAGGACCTGCCGTGCTGCTCAGCACTATGGCATGGGAAGTACTGCACCTACAGAAATAGCACATGTTCATCCAGATAGGGTCTTGGAGAACCTAAACCTACTCTCACCCCCCAGAACAGGTACACTTAGTAATATATCCATGTACACTACAAGGCCCCTGTAATAACGACTATGCAGCTACAAGCTGCACTCTCTAAAGCCATACATGCAGCTTTCATGGGACCTGTCAACATCCCAGGGTGTATCCTACACAAATGTAAAAATAATCAGCTATCCAAATGCACATCATGTTCAATCATAGCTCCATGTCAGGCTGTGTACACACTGAATGGTGCACAGCAACAGTTATCACACCCTAGAAAGGGGGAGACACCATTGATAATGGGAAGTAGTGCACAACTACCCTGCTGAGTCTGGTCTGTAAGGCCATAAACCATGATCAATGTATTTGATGTACTCAGTACAGATGTAGATGACAGTAGGCTTGATTCACACTGCATATCATTAGGTCATAGGACACCATCACCTATGCTGTGTTCCAGCTACACTCAGTAAACTAGGTGTATATTCCTATGTCACAGGAGTGGTTGGCAACTAGACTGCTGGCAGAACCAACACTACAGAAGGTGTCTGACTAATACACGCACATCAAACCAGTGCCAGCCACAGTAATACACGGTTCATGCCTGGTACTCCCCCTCTTTATCTATACCACACAGACTAACACAGGAGACATCAGCCTATTGATGTTTGCAAATGGCTATGAACTAGGAGCAATAGTTGACTCAATGTGTGCTGCATTCAACATACAGAAGGGCCTTAGTGTGTCAGATGTGTGGTGTGTGACGTATGGCCACAATCAGCTAAGTATTGCATTGTCATCCCCTATGTTACAAACCCTGTACCCATGAACTACCACCTAGGCAGCGGTCAACATAATGGCAACTGTGTGTATGGGATGCAGCTGGACAGTACTGTTTCCTTTGATAGTTACTTCATCACACCAGACAGGTAGTTGTATGTGGCACCCCTAATTATGACAATGTGCCATCCAGGAATATAGAGATAATTGCTCAGCCATACTCAACACTCATGTGACCCATAATAGATCACATATTACTTTTAAGGGTTATTGCCCATGTGTAGATGGCCTACACTGCCCTTCCCAATCCCTAGCTGTACTATGTAGCATGCAGCCTACCCTGAAGCCATGTCCAACCCAGAGGTGTTGGACGTGCTACACTTACATCCTGATCCCAAATAAACACATACTTCATGGACATCCACCTTTCTAGTACAAGGATCACAACATGCCTGACAGATCTCTGTCCCATACACTTAACATACTCTTGCCATACTATGCATCCCTTTCCAGTGAAGCTGCACATCGCCCCTCTCTGAGACATGGTGTGATGACCGCATGCCAAATATATCAGTAACCCTGTGGATCAGTTCTGTGGCACTGCTTGAACTGGCCACTGAAACTTACCTGTCTGTTGCCTACAGCTAGGTAACTTGTCTGCCTAGGCTCATAAATGGCCCAGGGCATATAGCCTACTAGATCACTATGACCATACATGCTATAGTTGATATCCAACCCTGCAAATACCATCAGGCTAGCTATTGTCCCATGTGTTACACATGTGCAACACAGGCAATACATGGCAAGATGCTACCCAGCTGTGCAGTGCCATGTAGATGTATATGGCAAAAAACATACATGCTTGCAAGTCTGCAGGGTCACAGGTCATGTTCCTAATAGCTATGTATGACTATATATGTGACATATACACAGCATTAAGGTCGATTGCATTAATGTGAACACATCCAGGCATGTGCTGATAGGTAAAGACATCAGTACAGGCAAACAGACATGCCCACGTCAAGACAACATCCACATGGTGTATGAGCAATGTCGTCACATGACACACACATATATGGCGATAAGATCACATCACAAGTAAGTGTCAATGGGGTGTGACTTATACATGTCAGTGGTGTTAGTGTCATGTAGATTTGCAAAGATGTATTTGTAATCTTAATAAATGTGATACTCATGTATGTTCAGCTGTACTTCTGTACTTCTCTGTGAGTTACTGTGACCTGTCTCCATTATTATGTCTTCCAGGTATGCCACGTAGCAGGCTGCCGGCATACAGCCGCTTGTAGGATGAGGTCCTCATCCCATACCTTCTCGACAACCATACAACACTCTTCAGCCATGTGCCACTGGATGCACAGCAGTGGGATGCCTTGTGGGAGGAACTTTGCAGGAGGGTAAATGATGTTGGTGGTCACAATTGCACTTATCAGCAGGTGCACCGACACTGCACTGACCTCATAAGATGGGAAAAACAGTGTGCTAATGCAATTGCCAGGGAACAAGGTGCAAGAGGTGGGGGTTCACTCACCCAGCCCCCCTCACATGTACCGAGGAGCTACTGGCCAACCTGGGGACACCTGCAGACCTCCATCTGCAGCTTTAGCTGGTATTGTGGAGGTGGGTGTCTCTCAACCACCGAGCCTGGAGTTGCCTGGTAAGTCACTACTGCACATATAACACAACTATATTTCACATAGTTGCATGTGTTACTGTGCAATATGTAATGTAACATCATATGCAAGGCATGTATGCATACATGCCACATACTATAGTCTGCTACTCTATATATGCACAGATGTGCATACTCCATAGTATAGTCTATTGTACTGGCTTATGTGCTAACACGGACATTACACCCTGTAGCTATCGCACAGGTGTGGATAATGATCTTACTGCTATGACACTCCTGTTTAGATACCTCTGGCATTTTGCAGCGACAACAGCCTGTGTCAGGTGAGATTGTTATTATTTACCAGGCTTGATAATGCACGGAACATATTAATTGCATGCTATCTGCCATAACACAAGTACACATAATGTATGGTGGTCCTGTTAATAGACACCGGACAGACCTGCAATGCATCACAGTGGTTACCCATGTGAAACAATTGAAGACAATATGAAACACCTACACTAAACCTTCCAAACTGTCATTGCCAGATGTGTGGACAACAGTGAATACAATGGTGGAGGTGTGTTTCACTGTAGGGACAGGTACTACATATCAGCATTACACATGCTGGGAATATGAACATTACTGTACAGAGAGCATATGTGTGCACACACTCTAAATGTGTTGGAGCTGGAGTATGACTGGCCCACAGGATACACCCTTGTGGATTATACCCTTGCTATGAATGTCACACAATGTCATGTGCTATCTGATATGTCAATGACATGTAGTGGCCTGACTGAAACACTGCTCAACTATCCTGCAAAACATGTCTCACATCCCATATATGCCATCCTTTGTCTGCATAACCTCGGCCTCAATGGAGCATATGACATCTATGGGTGTATGTCATATGGGATAACACTGACATGTGAAATAAGATGGCCATCACAACCGTTGGACAGAACATGTGTACACATGGCCATGGAGGATGGCCAGAGACATGAAGCAACACACACAATAGAAGTGATGTACTTGTGTGTACACCCTGTTGTACATTGACTCGACACAATACAACTATGGCCTTTGTGTAATGGTGATATTGCAGATGTGAAACATTAAACATCATACAGGCCTGTGCACAGCTTGTGTAGGCATAACATGAAACCACCACATAGCATGTCTTGAACATCTTGAGTGTGTCATGACATGAAAGCATTCACATATACAGTATCCAAATACATGCATGTGTTGCACAACATACACATACAACCACATCAGGCCACAGATACAGTGCATTCACCTTGCTGGTGTCAGACATCACTGTCATGTCTGCTCCTTGTGTGTGAGGTACACAGAGGGCATGTGGACATAGAGTACTGTTAAGTTAGCCATGTGTGGGCGTAGTTGCCAGGCATCAGTAATATGGTTGCAGATGTGCAGGGGTGTCATCCATATACCCTTCTGTTACCTGTGTCACACATTCCACATTAGGGTTTAGGGTGTATACACCTCAGTAATGTGGGTCACATTCCACATTAGATATGCATTGTATGTGAACATAGCTATGGCTACGAACTGTGTCAGTAGCTCACACTGTATAGCAATTATGAAGCCACATGATGTCCTGCAATGGCTATGCACATCAGCTCAATGTGCAGTATGTCACTGCATATTTCTAGGGCGGACAGACAACATTGCATCAGCTGAAGGCCCATGTTACTATAACACATCCCTGCATTGGGACACCATTACCGTACTGTAGATTGGAAAGGACACCATTGTGTTACACATGTATGCATGTCATTCAACATGTCAGCAAAAGACATGTCATACTACATGTGATTGGCAAGTTCATACACCACACAGCAGGCCGGTGTACTGTAAACCTGTGCTGGTCTGTGGCACCATAGCAAAGTACGGACAGCCATGTCAAACATGTGTGTACAGCCGGGTCTACTTCATTTGCCCTAACTTCCAATTAACTGACACCCATTTGCCTGAGACCAAATGACTGAAATTTCATTTGAACGACACTTCATTTTCCCGACACTTCTTTTGACTGACAAGTATTATTGGCAAGTAAATGGAATATGTTCCCTTCCCCACTGTAGTGTGACCCTAGAGTTAGAATATATAGATAGGGGGGTGTCAGTCAATTGGAAGTTAGGGCAAATTAAGTAGACCCATACAGCCACATGCACAATGTCTAGACTCAGCTCAGGGGTAGGCGAAATAATGTTGAACAGACATGCACTGCCTTGGGGGAGATATGCAAGCTAGGGCTTAGGCAAACATAGTATGCAGTCGACATACCCTACTGCTCATGTCCTCACACATAGGGGTGGTGACCAACACAAAGCATCATTGGCAGATGTACAAAGGTCAGCGATGGACTGTTAACATGTGGTGTATGTTGCACACACTATGGCAGTGTGGTGCAATGGTGCAAAGTGCATGCATTGTGTTGTGGGTATGGGGCATAGGCTACTAACACAAATGGTGCAATACAGGTATGTATGCTAACCACCACTATAATTGTGTAAGGTGCATGCCGTCTGCTATAACACATCCATGCTGTTGTGTGCAGCTCAGGGATGTATGATAACTACCACTATAATTGTCTAAGCTGAAACTATAATTGTCTAAGCTGAATGCCATCTGCCCTATCACCTGCATGTAGCGTGTGTGTCTGTGTGTGTCTGTGTGTTTCTGTGTGTCTGTGTGTCTCTGTCTGTCTGTGTGTGTGTGGCTGTGTATCTCTGTCTGTGTGTGCTTGTGTGTCTCTGTCTGTGTGTGTGTGTGTCTCTGTCTGTCTGTGTGTGTGTGTGTGTGTGCATCTCTGTCTGTGTGTGTGTGTGTCTGGTATAACATATAATGTACAGTTCTTGTCTTCCTCTCACAGGTATTGATGTAGGTGCATTGCCCTCCTGCGGTCCACCTGATGTTAGTGTCCCCACAGACTCTAGCAGTGATGATGATAATATGATTGAGGCACAGGCAGGATTGTCGGGGGCTGAATCTGTGCCATTGGTTGCCATTCCACCTCTCTCCCCCTCACCCTTGCACACAGTTTGCCTGCCTACACATAACCCATCACCAATGGCCATAGAGGAAGGACAGTTGGTGGGTGGTAGCATGGAACAGGGAAGTGTGGAGACTATGGATGGTGTGCCTGCACACCATGATCCCAGTCAACTGACTGGTGATGTCCCACACAGGCATGTGCCCAGCACTGCTCGTAGGAGGACCACTGGCCAACATGCCCCTGTGAGAAAAAGCACATCAGCTGGAGTCATCAGATGCATGTTTCAGGCTGTAATGGATGCACAGGCATGTGCTGAATTCACAACAGAGAAGGTCTGAGGCTTCAGAAGGCTGCTGTCCATTCATTAACTGACAACATCCAGGCACTTGCAAATGCTCACCATCATCTTGCAGATGTTTGGGATAGACAATTGGGTGACATGGTGGGAGTCCGTGACCGTGGCATGTCAATCCTCAAGTGTGGGATGTCTGTGCTGGAACATATGGTGGGAGTGAGGCGTTGCGCACATGGATGTAAGTCAGCTACATCACCTGTTGAAGGTCTACATGAAAATGCTACTGCACAAGCTCACTCCCAATGTGGCGGTAGCAGCAGCAGTGCAGCTGGTGCTGTGCAGTCCACACCAGGACACAGCAGGCCACGTGCACGTGGTCCTGGATGGTTCCAACAGGGACATAATTCCAGTGGACATGTGTCATCAGACAGTACCCAATCTGGACCTCTGCCTGGTAGTGCCCAAGCAACCACTGGCGGGCACAGGTCACATGGTCATGACCGGATACCGTGAACTGTGAAACCTGCCTTGTAGAGTCTGCAGCTGTCAATAATACCCCTGTGTGGGCCAGCCACATGCCAGACCTGTGTGCATGCATACACACACACACACACACACACACACACACACACACACACACACACCGGAAACAAATGTAGGGCACGTCAGCACACACACGCATAACATCCACACACGCCCAATGATATCACAGGCCCTAACACACACACATGATGTCATCCAATGGTGCAGCCTAGGCCTCTGTCCAACATTATCACTCTGTGCATATGATGATGCCTGTGCCGCATCCCTGTCATCCACACCATCGGTGCAAGGACATGCTCATATGGTCTGATGCACAGGGTGAACATACTAGGTAGACAATTGTAAATTAATATTGTTGAGTAGTGTTGACAGGCAGCAGACATACCATGTATTGCAGTTTTAGAATGGATTTTGTACGTTTGACAATATGTATCATATGTAACAACACTAACAGTATATTGATCTTGATGTTCTGCCTTCCTCTTTCAGGTGTAGTTGCATGTGCCAGGGAATGTCGGTGTTTGCAGTTAGTGTTCCATATGTACATGTTGACTACCCACAGGTCAGTATGACAATACCTACATGCACTTTGTAGCTTCCACATCACAGTTATATTTTCCCATGTTTCAATGATGTTTACTGTTCTAATGATCCCAGAGCATGATAGCTGTGTAGTAAGCTACTGGGCTCAGAGCCGTCACATCCATAGTGGGTGACATCACAGGTATAGTTACTTGGAGCGGGGAGGAGGTAAAAGAGTGGTATGGCGGATGACAAGGGTAAAGGCCAGTGGAAACAGTGGCTTCTCATTGGGAAGCAGTAATACCCACTGCAATGACAGCATGCAAACACAGACACACCGACACACTCAGGAATTCACAGACACAGTAACACACACTCTGACACACACAAACAGTTGCCAGTGTTCAGATGAGAACCCCTGCCTATGTGCATATCATCATTACAGTACTACGCAATTACAAGATGCGCCACAGAGATTACACATGTACAGGTAGTTGGAATGGCGTAAGATCGAGGACATCGACAGGGATGCTACAGTGCAGTGAGTGTATGCGGGGAGTGGGGTTCATCAGTAGGTTATGTAACAACAGGTCACACCCCAGGGTGTACATATTAACAGGCAGTTAGAATGCCCATCTACGATTGATGATATCAACAGGGATGCTAGATTGCATTGAGTGGATGGGGAGTGGGGGCATTAACATTTCACTATGGTAAAATGCAGCCTCACTCCAGGTACTGGACAGGCATATACACACGCGCACACACGCGCGCACACACACACACACACACACACACACACACACACACACACTGTGGTATTCACAATGCTATACACCTGTGTCACAAACATACAGACACTTTACATGTGTGAGGTTCAACCACCTGCCTATGCCTTTCTTTCTACACTTCACTCTGTACTGGTGTCAACAACAGTGTTCAGGAGAGTGAAAACATGTGGGATGTATTCCCAACTATACGTGACATATATGGATACAAACACACCCACACGTGCCAGTACTGTGAATCAAACACCTGCCTATCTCATGATAGATATTACAGAAGTACAGCACTATTGCATTCGCTACAAAGCTTACTGACCCTTTCCTATGTCAACTGTGCTAATATATGCACAACATATGCACAGGTGTGTCTGTAAAGCAATGCATACCTCATGCAAACATACTTACACACACTTACTGGTGTTTATATATATGCTTAAACCTGCTTACTAGTGCCTTATTCATTATGACACTGACACTTCGCTCCAGTTCACTTTTAATTGTTATTTTGCAAGTTATAAAGTGGACATATGTCGCAATATGTTCATGTACAGATTACCCATGGTAAATGATATGTGATGCAGTGGGATTCGGAATGGGAATGTCTGTTCATTAGGCAGTTGCTCTAATCAATACACTATTGCTGTGCTGCTTCCTTTGCATATATACCCATATACCCATAGCTCCTGGTTCCCAAACACCCACCCCAATGCCTCCCTAACACTGCAGTCATCCATTCTCCAGTTGGATTCGCTGTGTATCCACACCATTACACATTGGCCACTCCCTACTCCTGTAGACCCATCCCATCGGTTGCCTCATTCCGCATATCCTCAGAACTCCCAAACTTTTAGTCCGCACACATTGGTGACATGAGTGACCAAAAGGACACTATCCGCAATTTTTGGGTTGTCCCACATGGGACACGCATGTCTTTATGTCAAGATTAGACTCTATACTTCATTACATCCTTACTCCCATTAACATGACACTACAATAAATTAATAAGTATGACTATGTGGTAATGCACATCTTACACATGAGAGCCTAATTATGTACATGTGAGGCATATTTCTTTTACAAATGGACCGGTTTAGTAATTGGCATTGCCGTAGCAGGCAGATCACAGGAATGATTCCATGTGTGGGAAAGTACTCACATTTGATTTTTTAAAGCACAGCACTGACTTCGGACATTGCACACACTTCTGCGTTTTAGCAGTTTTGTCCCTTCCCTCTTATGCACAACCTATTATTCTATCTACTGTTGAAGTTTGTAAGGGCACATTCATGTTATTTATGTCTGCAAATAGAATGAATGTGTTAAAGAGAATGTACTTCTAAATATAGATGTCTGCATGTGTGTATGCATATATACTTATAACGGACTCGCTGACCTCCATGGGGTGGCCCAATTAGAACCAGCCCATCCAACCCTGGCACGCCTGGCTCCATAATTTCCTACCCATTGTTCCTCCACCCCACCCGAGTTCAACATACACGCATACCATCCATTGTCCAATTGCTATCGCAGCCATGACACACCTCCACACATTGCCCTCTCCCAAGCGTTAGGGGCCCTACACGTATGTTGTCCAACCCATGTATTCTCAGGCTCTCCCACCATTTAGTCCTTGAACATACCTGCCCTTGTTTGTGTAATGGTCGGATGGCCAAATAGCCTATCAAATTTTGGGTAGTCCCACCAGAGGCTACCCTCTGTGTGTAAAGTAGACTTAGCAGATCAACAATGGTACTCCCACTGGTAATATCCTGCCTGTGGTGTGAGTAGCAGTGCTTGGCTCACTGCTGCCCAGCCTGATATGATATACACTGATAGCACTATATAATAAAGGGGTTGCTGTTGATTTCCTTCTCATTCCTTTTGTATGCTTTATTGTTACATCGTTCTTTCTTCATATATATATAAATATATATATATATATATATATATATATATATATATTATATATCTGTATACACTTATATACATTTCCTATGCTGGGCACTGCTTAGACCCGCGCAAGTGCACTCAGACTTGCTTACTGGTACGTATATATGTTTACTGCTGCTTATTTGTGCTTACAGCTGCTTACTAGTGCTTTATTCATTATGACAGTGCCTCTTTGATTGAGTAACATTTAAGTTAAATATCTCATGTGATACTCTTATGTCGGTTTTACAGCAAAACAATATTCATTCCACATGATATTTGCTATTGTTGGGCTCAAACCGTGAATGCCTGTTCATTAGGCGAATGCGCTAAACACTAGACTATTGACATTTACATTGATTCCACATGTTTTTCTGTATTTGAATGAATTTGATGTGTAAACTATGCTCGGTCGAGGGCAGCGACACGCAAACACACTGCGCTTTGCTTACACTTTCGATATTGCAGCAATTCAAATGTATAATAGGGAGATGGGGAATCCAATTGTGAAAGTTCTAGGGACAGGGCTCAACATTCCACTACGTACTTGTGTGTTTACTACTTCGATTTTATTTCACTGTTCGTGTACACTCTGTTATGCTTAGCATACATTTCGGTATCCACGGACACTGAATTACTGACTTACTATTAGAGGCAGGCTCTACTAGGCATAGTAGGTTATGCAACTGTCGGGGCATGTTTACGCCTTTGTAGAGCACTTGTACACATCCCCTGCACTCGAACACATTTCCTTTTCAATTCGAGGGTGCGGCATGCCATCATACATATTCATATGGCGCTGCTGCACCATCTGTAGTGAGGACGCTCGGCGCAAGGCTAAAACTGTCCTTGCGCTGAGCTTCTTGAATCCCAGTGGATGGTGTTTGTGCTACATACTTTGATATAAACTTAGCCTTTGTTAATCTCACTCTTTTTTTTTTGTTTGTTTGTTTGCTGCTGACATGAAAATCCTCTTTTAGAATAAAGATGTTTCAATACAGCTGGTTGTTGAGGAAGAGACAATTTTTTTCTGAAGAAGGACATACAAGGGTGCAGTAAGGTCACAAGGTTTCTGAAAATATAAGCAAAGAGATACAAATATCAATGTGCAGTTCTGTGATTATATAGTATTGACAAAAACAACCTGTATCTAGTTTTTATTTGAAGTGCATGTTGACTTTATTGTGACTATTTGTAACTCATCAGACATAAACTTTGTCTAATGTGCTGCACTTTTCTACTATTAAATATGTAATGTAAATAATTAATGTTCTAAAGCATTAAATTCACCTTTCACACAACTTTTCCCTATCCATAACATGATGATAGTGGTCTATGACTATGAAGTTATTGAGCATAAGTGTAAGAAAAATATAAATAAACAGTGGCAACGAAGACCCTGCATAAACAGAATGTCTAGTAGTAATATCTGTGGCAAGAAGGCATAACATGATAAAACACTTTTACAACTAAGCTTAGACCACAGTATATTTTATATTCATACTCAGAAAGGTTGATCGCTTTGTAAGATCTGCCTCAATTTACATTCATCAGTGAAGGTAGTTTGTGGAAGCTTAATTATAAAGGAAAATTACCCATAATTTCCTTAACTCCATCTGGTGATTTGCCAACACTTCCAAGAAGAAAGTAAAAATTTATATTATTTTTTTTTGCAACTTGTATTTTAAATGCATTTAAAATATGGCAGTCTAATTAGCCCTTTCATTGGAAAAGTGAAAATATTTGTCTTTCTAATTATCTTACTGTTGCAGTTCTAAAAACATGAAGGCCATGTTATATAACTCATCATATGATAAATATCTAGGTTTATATTTCTTTGAGGTCCAGAACTTGATACTTTGAAACCTCTATAATACTAGTGACATCTAATAATATACAGCCATGTGATCCAACTTAGAATTAATAGGATATAACTGTTGTTCATTTTGGCAAACTAAGAGGTATATAAGTTAGCATTGTTTCAAAGGTTGTGTTCCTGGACCATATTTGATTTTTTTTACATTACTAGTGAAACTGAAACTAGAAAGGTAAACTTTGTTAAATATTTTTACTTAATATTCCCCACATCTATTTTGTCTGTCATTGAATGCTTATTCTTTAAAGAGGAACACATTTTTAGAAATGCAGGGTTTTGTAGCATCATTTTGCTCATTGCACATTTCATATTTTTCTCAAGGAAATATATAAGCTATTACTAAAGACAAGTGACATATTTACATTGTTATTGCGAGCACCTAAAATTACAAAATAAAAATGAATAAAAGAGAAATGGGGGCATTTATTCATAACAACATGCAAAGTATAGAGTGGTGTGGTGGATATGAAGTGGACTCCTGCAGGCTTGTCATGATTCACAGTATTAGTGTGAACTGCAGCAAACCATACAGGAATAGGACTAGGCAAGGAATTATGTAATATAAATCAAATGAAGGTGCAGAACCTAATGATTGCATAATGGGGTGCAAATGTGCAACTCTGAAATCACAATTCATAGATATAGTTTCCAGTTGTGATTCTGCAAGTTTATGTCATTATAAGGCTAAAAAAGCATGTGGGAACTTGTAAAGTTATAAGCAAAGATGCTAGAAACAGCATTACAAGCATTTGTGCTGTAGCATTTATTTTCTATATGTGCCACTACGTCATACCTGGTTGCATGACACAGCAGTCAATGGCACAAATAAGTAAATGAATGACCAGCTGTTGAGACACCAGTTTTTAGTAGCCAGTGATACTATAGGAGTGCTGGCAAACATACAGGATTGAGATTAAATGCTTAGACTTTCAATACTGATGGACACTAATGTATGTGTAGCAGATATTGTGGTAGTTACAGGGACATTTCAAACACATAAAAGGTATACAATGGACATGCCACAAGTGTTGGCCTACAGAATACTCAGTATGTTTCTTGATATGCTATCTTTAGGTGTGGATATCTGTTTCCACAACACATCAGCGAAGACTGCCACCATCACAAACCACGAGTGGCTTCAGTAATGTCATCTGCATCTCTGAAGACCTAGGCATTACTGATTGCATACTTGTGGCAGTGTTGATTCCCATCTGTGATCTGTGGGCTGTGTTATGCCAGTAGGAAGGACTACCATTCTGTCAGATACCAAGTAGTGTGCAACCCATGGCAGTTGATAACTGTTGTTAGTGCCTATGAGTTCCACATCTGGTATATGAGTTACCTGTTTCACAGAATCTTGAATTTTGAAATTTCACAGGGTCACCTAGTTGGAAAGAACAGGCAGTATGGCAAAGTGATATATATAGATCCAAAGACAATGTGTGCACGTCTCCCCTCCCATATGCTGCCACTGTGTCACAGGTAAGGAAAGATACCCACTTGAGCCTTAGCTGAGGATGCCCATATGGAACTCTCACAGCATAGTCACAGAGTACAACACTACCCACATGCAAGTCAGAAATATGATGGAGTGTATGCCTGCATGCTGAAGGCTCAGTAATAGATACTTCAGGGGGGAGCACTGCAGTTCTCCCTGCCGCAGCCTTCAATATGTTCACAGTATGCTGCATGCTACATAATATTATTACTAGTAAATATGCAAACTACCATTCACTTCTCTTCCTGGATACTATTCTGCAAGTATTGCTCCCACAAATACCATTTATTTCTATATGATGTGCTCCTTCCTTTTTCTAAAGATCTCCCTTGCAGTTTTTGTATCTTCTTAAGAATATTCAGTACTTCATTTACAGTTAGTTTAGATTCTGATTTCCATTTAGTTTTTTTTGGCAGCCAATAGCATTAAACTTAGTTAGGCCTTAATATGTCTGAGTAATTCAGATTATATATCCCAGCTCAGAAAAAGACATTGCCTTAGTTGCAGAAGTTTGCTCCCCCAATATTTTTGACAAAATATTTTGAAGGGAGCTTTGAGAATCCATCATCTCCTAGCACCCCCCCCCCAAAAAAAAAACATATTCCCAGTCACCTGTCTATTTCCAATCATATATTTCAACTGTCCAGAGTTTTGCCTCGAATTTTTGGTCTGTTCCTCATAAAATGTATGATTTTCTGGCAAATTACTAGAATGATCTGAGGATTGAAGTCACTAAATAATGATATACATTTGTGTTACAGACTTCATACCCATCAGAAAAATGCATGCTAAGACAAATATTGTTATTTTAGTAGCTTTCTAAGTTTATAAGTGCAATAATAATTGAAGATCCAGATGGAATCACCACAGGAGATGGATTATCTCAAAGATAGTTTTCTTTATTTGAACATAAAAACACAAGCGCTTTCGCGTAGCTGACTACGCTTCTTCAGATGTAATTTGAAACTAAATCCACAGTTATTTTATAAAACATTTTGGCGCGCAAGCCAAAGAATAATTCAATTAAAACTAAACTGACAACACTGCCTAATTAGTTAATTGCTCTATCTTATCAAGAGTCATAAAGGCACAGCAAAGCATAATGAATGCTCAGTGAATAAAAGATTTCACCATTGTTGCTAAATCACTTCAAATAGCATTTTATAAAACTCGTAACCATTGTAAGGTTTCAACTCAAGAGACATTTAAAATATATAAACATATCCAAACTCAAGAATCAAATGCAACAGTAATATAAAATTCAAAAATAAAATGTCACATTTATGTAAAATCTTGTAATGTGCATTTAAAAAGTTCCGTAACAGAACCTGTCATTAAAATAGCTATCATAGAAACTATTCAGTTTTCAAAAACTATTGTACTGACCGTTTCTCTCCAATAAAGCTAGGCTTTTTGTCGAACTAAATACAATATGTAATATGGAATGTATTACATATTACGCTGAAGGTCTACATCCCTCAATTTATATTCAAGTTGCAAAGACACATTTAAACCGTTGGTTTAAGAAAGCAACCCATAAAAAACTTCCTGTAAGAAAATAAACTTTTCTTAGTATTACCTTGAGGTAAACAGCGCTCAAGCTTCTATAGAGCCTATACCATCATGATAATTCCAGAACTGATGTTAACTTATCAATAGGTTCAATCAGCGTATTTAGATATAACCAGGATATATACTCCTATGTGTAACTTGTAAGTCGATTGATCTATATATATCTCATAAATCCTTCAGAAACACTTCGACAAAAGCTACGTGTTACTTAATTCAAAGGATTTCCACAATAATTTAGCGTTAAACATTGAAGATATCCCATTCTGCGCATATACGGAAATAATTCAATGTACAAGCAAATGCTCAGTTTAAAAGTCATATTAATAGTAAAGATAAATATACATACAATTCATTATTGTAACATGAGAGTAGCTCAAACTATTTAAGCTTGCAACCATCTAAAGTATAGTGAAAACTGTATATTAAAAACAGTATGAATGCATTCTATAGTTCATGATAATGGCAATGTTAAAAAACGTTAAAATTCCAATGTGACGACAAAATTCAAATTCAGCAAAATGCTGCAGTAATAATCATCCAAGTGGTACAATAGATGAACTACTCGAGCTAAGTTGCTATAAAATATCTGGAGCATGACTTTCAAGAAACAAAAAACAAAAATTACCAATGCGAAAAAAATTCCGTAGGTTATTGTAATATACTAAAACATACTACTGGCCAAGGTATCCATTATAATCCCAGTCATTGTGTACTAACAATAAAATTACAGATAAATTACATGAAAAATAAATAAATAACCATAATTAATTTTATAACTAAATAAAAAACTTTTATTAAAAAATATATTATTTTGAGAAATAAAAATATGATAAATATATATATGCATATTTGTGACCCAAAGGTATTACCAAGTTCATTTTAATAGTGTATATGTTTCTTTCATTTTTAGCTAAATGTTAAAATTTATAATTTTAATAATTTATTTAAAAAACATAAATATAATAAATATCTATATATCTTATGAATGAAGAAACTATATAAAGTTCATTATAATATATTAAGTAAAAACATAAAAGGCCCTATCAAGTTCATTTTGATACAAAAAATGTATATGAGGACTACTGAATATATGTGAATTCAAATAGGTCATAATAAGTTGTGCAAAACAGATACATTTACTTCATTTGTATGCATATAAACTAAAGTATTCATGTATATTATAAGAGTACTATGTAACTTGTCTAATAAAAAATCATAATAAGAAACATAATGATGAATAATTAAATATCAAACAAGAGTCATCAACTATAGAACTCAGTTAAGCTAACCTACATATGTATATAGAATCTAAAAAATAATTTAATTATAATTTCCTGTTATTTAAAATGGGTTTAATGGATACAAACTGATTGATGCCAGGATAAATATGTGCTTTAAGTATAAAGATCCACTTCAATTCATTAATTGCCAACTGATTATTATTGTCACCTTCTCTGGGGTTTTGAGGTACTATCTCCAAGACTTTAAAGCTAAAGGTGTGAGTCTTATATTCAATTATGTGCTTAGCTAGAGCATTACTTTCATGTCCTTTCTTAATATCGTAACAGTGATTGTAAATCCTATCCCGAAGTCTCCTCTTAGTTAAGCCTACATAAAAAAAAAAACTTCACAGTTATCACAGGTTGCTAAATAAATTAAATTGACACTATTACAATCACTATAAAATTTTGATGTGAATGTAAAGAAACCTTCTGGGTGTGAAAAATTGGTATTCCTAGAGATATATGGGCACATGTGACACCGACCACATGGGAAAGTGCCCTGTGGAGTATTCCTTCCAACACTATAAGGGCAAGTCTTCTCTAAACAGAGTAACTGTTTTAGATTATTACAATTCCTATAACTAAACCTAGGGTAATCACCCACTATGGTTTTAGTAAACGAATCCATTATTAACACTTTTTTTTTTTTTTTTTTTTTTTTTTTTTAAAGAGTAATATTTAAAATCAGTCCCTGTTTATGGGCTTTTGTTCCCCCCATTCTGTCAGGCTTTGTCCAGATTTTTAACACTAAGATGATGAGAGGTGTGTTTCCAATTACATCTCTAGCATTTACTATCTGCACGAGGAAATATTCTCCAAAGTCTGATTGGCATAAAAAGAAAATACCTACATAAACAATTCCAAGCAAAAGTCCTAATCCTTCTGAAGTTGCTGCAGACTTGGAATCCAAACAGATGTCTTCCCATTGTTACTTTATATAATGCCTTTCTATTCTTTTTCATTATATCCTGTCTTCCCAATCTTTTCTAATTTCCGCTAATTGATTAGTATAGTTGTCATGCAATGTTTAATATACCCAGCTAGTTATCCCTGTTAAACAGCAACATATGTTTGCAACTCCATTAAAAACACTACCAGAGCGCCTTTCATTTAACAATCCCTTGTCTTTTTCTTGTTGCCTATACTCTGTTACAAATCCCTGGTAGAGAAGGTAGTCTTTAACCTGTAGTCCAAACATCTGCTTAGCCTCATCCCACTCTGTTACGTTTCTCTCTCTCTAGTTATTTATTATATTATTTATTCCAGTTTGATGACCGGGGGGGGGGGTCCACCACTGGTTTCTTCACTAATTTTCTCAAATAAATTTCTACTCCCACTTGCCTACTTTCTGTACTATTTGCACTCATCCCCATTGGTAAAATCTCTTTCTTTATTCTCATGTTGGGTTAGTGCATTGAATATTTCCTGCCACTTTATGAATATAATATTACGCACGGTTGTTGTTATTTTCCTTAAGGACCCACACGTCTTCCTCTTTTCTCCATCATCCCTTTCCATTTTGACTTCTAAGCTTCTGCTTGTATCATAACTGCATAGCTCTAATGTATCCCTTCAAATCATTTAACCCTATATCACATTGTTTTAAGGAAACAATTAACTTCTCTCACTTAACTCTTGCCTCTGCCCCTCCCAAATAAATCCCTCCAACTCTTTATTAATTACATTCTCAGCTTTCCTATGGTTGATAAAATTATGCCTGACCTGTTTGGAAAACTAAAGGGACTGTAAAAATGTCACTGTCTGTACCTTACCATCCACCTTCATCACCAGGAACCTTCAGTTTCTCAGTTTTGTATTATCATTTATTTAGCTTGTTTTCACATATTAATAGCTGCCAGAAGAGTATTTATTTTAATCCATGCATCTAAGTACTTCATTTTATCATGTCCCCATAAATGTGGGTATTGCTAAAGTAGTTCATTCATGGGTACATAGTTTGCTGCCTTTATTTTGTTTTTGATGGAATACTGAAACTATTGATTGGGTTAAGTATATGCATGTATACATCTGGGTTGGCTGTCACACAGAGGATATCTGTAATATGTATAAGTGAAGGCAAGCTTCACAGACAGCATGCAAATGGGATGACAAGGTGGACGCAGGTGATATTGGGCTTCTGGGATATAATGATGAGTTATACATGTAGAGATCCACTACAGTGTCCCCATTGTATTCACACACACAGTGCGCCATATAAGAGATACAAGATAGTATATAAATAGACAGTCCTCATACTGGTTTACATATCCAGAGCTACAGTGTAGATATACAACTACATATAGTACATATGAACTATAAATGTAGGCACAAGTTCCAAGTAACCATAATACGGATCAGTATAAGTAGTTATACTCTGTTCCAAGGCAAGAGGTCACATGTACAACGTACCTGAGAAATACATCTTACGAAAGTACTGCAGAACACTGTGTACCTCTTTGGACTGTGTCTACTATAAACTCTACTTCTCTGCTGCTAGAAACGTCCTTCAAACTACTGTTTTGGTGCTGATACTTCTAGAGTTTTGGTGCTCAGTTTGCATTTAAAGTTGCAGAAACTTCAATTAAGCTTCAAATACATTAGGTTGTGCAGTATGTATTCAAATGGAGATATATATCGTATGTCTGTGTATTGCTATAGTTCAGTGAAGTACTCATGCAATAATGTCAGAAGGTAGTGTACACTGCATGGCACCAATATGGCATGCCCAAGGACTGTAGCAGAAAGCCTGCTGGTGCATATGAATCATGCTTTGAGGTGACAGTGGGCAGCATTCCTCATGATGTAGAAATAACATTTCTAACATGAATCACAGACCACTCGTTTTGTTTTCATGGTGATGGCTGACACAGCTAGTGCTCTCTGAGAGTGCCTTCGTGGTATACCAAGGAGAACAAACACATGTTCATTCTCCAAAACTGTGTGTTCAGAAAGCAGCTGCTGGGACCCTGTAGGGTCCCATTTACAAAGCTGCATATCCAGCTTGACCTGTCTGAGCTTCTGAGTGAGGTTAATGGTATCCCAGGGCAGATGATCAATGTAGGAACCATTACGATGATGTGTAGCACCATCATACTGAAGATGACATGCAAAGGTTAGGGAGGAACACCATGTATCGTATAGTAAGTGTTTGCCACAAATACTGTTTTTGAAACTGTGATGTCATTTTTTTCATGTCATTCAGAGATGTTTTCCTGTTAAAGACTATTTACTCTAACAGATTAGACACACAAGGTGGGCTGCATCTATGCTGAGCTGTGCCTTGCTTGTCTTTATATAATAGAACTGCTTCATATTGTGAGAAAATACATAGCTCTTCAGTTGTAAGGCTCTGTGTAATTTGCCAGACTTCTGCTATCTTGAAATTACATGTGGGACTGCGGCTTCATTGTAAGTCTGTAGCAACACATCAGGCTTCCATTATCTTGCATATCCCCATGGGACTGTGAATTGTGAGGCTATAAGTACATTTTCAAGCTTCTGTTATCATGCACATACGTATGGGAGTTTAACTTTGCACTAAGTCTGTAATTCTCCCACAACAATGTGTGAAGATGGTTTAGTCCCTTTTCATCTTTCAGAAAGGCAGAGTTATAAGCCATGTTGGCTGCTGCAGGAGGCAGCAGAGACATCCAGTGCAGAGAAGTAATTTGTCTATTACTTAATGACTTGTGCTATAGAAAGTGCACTTCACTTAATTAACCTTTTTCACTGTGTCTTCCTCATGCAGGTCATGGTGATGCCAGTGTGATGCGGGTATGCCAGCAGACAACCACCCCTGTCTCAGTTGTAGCTGTTGGGGGTGAGAAGGCAGACATTGCCTTATGAAGCATCCAATCTCTCAAAGCAGGTAGATAGGCTCAACCACCTACTGTAGTCCAGCCATCAGTGCAGAATATAGTGGAGGAGGGAGGATGACCAGTCAATGGCCCAGTGGGTAGCCACTATCATGTCACTCCTGGAGTAGACTGCAGTCTCAAGTGACTATTCATTGCAGTTGACCATATAGCAACAAGAGGGGGGTATGGCTCCTTCTACTGGCCATCTTGACCGATCTTAGCCATCTGATGCAATCCAGTGACATCTCTCTGGGTCTGTCAGTAGCCTACAGGCTGCACATACTCCAACATATTCACCAGCCCACTGAACCCTCACTCTGTAGTACTACAACTCACCCCATGTATATATTCCACTCATAACCATTACCATTTGTCTCCACTCTGTCCAGCGCATTTCCCAAACCTAATGTGTCCACATGCCCTCCTCTTTTTCTGTACTTTTCTGTGGTTGTCTGTGTGGCCCTGCAGACTAACCTTCTCCACCTTCCCTAATCAAGTTTTCCTGTATAAGCCCATCATCCATTCTCAGTCGTCACATATAAAAAAATGAGGCACATATCCCCAGAAAAAGAAAACTGCCCTGCTTTTCCCACCTACATTTTTCTTCATGCTTTTCTTCTGTGTGTACCTCTGCTCGTTATGTTCCCCCATTCCCAGCTGTCCTACACTCCCCTTTCCTCTCCTTTCTTAGAACTAATAAGTACATAGCTGAATGGAATCCATACAGCAGGTCTTTACAGCCTGTTGTAAGTTATTAGTATGTGCGCTGGCCAGACATCTTGACATAGATTGAGATACATATATTCATCGATTCATTGGTTTGTACTAGGCTAACTGCCCCTGTGGGCCATTTTAAGTCTAGCCAATTACCCCATGTGAGAATCAAACCCTGCACCTTCTGTTTGTAAGGTGAACACCTTGACCATTATGCCAACCCCCCAACCCCATCAGGCAATATGTCCGCTAATGAGTTGTTGCATAGTATGTGGCATGTGTCTAAT
The DNA here is from genome assembly GCF_019279795.1 of Protopterus annectens. Classification (NCBI taxonomy): domain Eukaryota; kingdom Metazoa; phylum Chordata; order Ceratodontiformes; family Protopteridae; genus Protopterus; species Protopterus annectens. The sequence goes on along the minus strand of NC_056751.1, from coordinate 428,977,989 downwards.
GTGCATGGTGTACAGATAGTATCTGTGAGACCTGCAACATGCAAGTATAGACCATAATTATAGGAAATCACTGTTTGACATGTGCTGTTACCTGGGTGTAATGTCACCTGTTGGATAAAGCTAGCTTGCCACCGCAGACTGATGTCAATATAACTTTTGGTAAGGTCTGCTTCTAAAGATGTCAAGGAGTTCTGTTTTGTGCCAGGGTCCAGTGAGTTTTGTTACAGCCTATATCAGATCCATTTGGCACTATTGCCCCATGGCTGCCTGCTTTCCTACCTTTCAGCACTTTGTACGTAGCACCAAGCAAAACTGTCCCTTGGTCACACTTCATAAATCCCTTGATGGATGGATTATATAAATAACTATTCAGACAATTTATCTGTAATCCTGGAGCATTTTGTGCAGAAGGTCTGTGCAGGCTACATAAAGCTAATCAATGCTAAAGTAATCATGTAGCAGTTTTTGCCAGAACACTGGAGACAACAACTGGATTTGTAGAACAGAATCATTTTCACTCTCTTCCTCAGCATTATTGCCCATTGGTTTCAACTTTTAAGGGTTTATTTCTGTGATTATATGTGACTGTGAATGGAAGAATTTAAGGAACATGGACATCTTATCAACTTCTACAATGCATCTGTATCCTGGAAAGGAGAGTCAGCTCAGCATATGAAATGAGTGTGTTAATAAATCATTTGTTTATGATGGAAGGAAGAACTACATACCAGTAAATGTTGTGGGTGGCAGCAAACCCTTGATAAAGATGTATCATGTTCTTCATTAGCATAAGATTTGAAGGCAGAGATTTCACATGTGCAGATCTGTTATACAGTAGAAAATGATTTGAAATTTGACATTGTTCAATCTCACATCTTAGACTGATAAGGCATAGGTGCATAGGTAAGTATTAGGCTTTGATCTGTGCTGACCATTAGAAGCCTAGCCTGATATGTTTTTTAGCACTTATATTTTGCATATGAATAACCCAGAGTCTGTTTAGCTTGACCAAGTCATGAACAGCAGTCAATAATTTAGACGTAAAACAAAAACACATATAGAACTGTTTGTGTGGAGGAATAAATATGTATAATAGAGAATACTACTCCTAAGGAAAAAATTGCCAGTCTGCATAAAGCAATGTATTCTCTTATTCTATTCAAATGAAATTTGGTTGACTGGATAAGAAACTGTAAATTCACACCCAGCTTAGCATCTCTTCATAAGCGTTTACTTATTTTTTTTGATAACCCCCTTAAAGAAATATGCAACATATAATGTCCCTACATTTCCTTGTTCTGCCCTGCCTACTATGGGCTAAACAGCATTGACTTAAAAGTTCAAAATGAAGGAGATGTGTTTTTTTGTACATGTAGCCATTGGCATCTTAAAGGAATAAGGCTGAGATAATGCTGTTGCCCTTAAGCACATCTGGACCTCTATGTTTTATTTAAGGTGATGTGGTTCATAGGTTCATAGGTTGGTACTAGGCTATCAGCCCTAGGGCCTATACAAGCCTAGCCATAACAATTCCCTGGCTATTTCTTCCCACACTATTTATTTCCCTGGACCCCTGTCTAGCAGGGCAACTGATGTGATTCCTGGGGTGAATTTCCTTTCTCCCATCCAATCGTCAAGGTTCCTTTTGAAAATGGCCAAAGAGGCACTTTGCTTGACATGTATGGGCAATCTATTCCAGAGTCTGGGGAGTCTCTGGGTCAAGAACCTATCCCTCCAGCATATTTTGTTTATTGTGATGACAAGGTTTAGATCCCTGGAGCATGTGGCTCTGAGGGATTGGGATTTCTTTAAGTGTAGCATGTCCAACAGCTCTGGGTTTGACATGGCCTTGTATGTTAAGCAGAGATCGCCTCTGAGTAGACGATATGCGACAGAGTATAGCTGGAGTTTTTTAAGGTGGTCAGCGTAGGGCATCTGCTTTAGGCCAGTGATTCTTTTAGTGAGGTATTTCTGCGGCCTTTCCAGTTGTTGCAGATGTCTTGAGAGGTACATGCCAAACAGGGCGTTGTATTCTATAATGGGTCTAATGAGGGATGAGTACAGTGGGACAATGACCTCCTTTTTTCTGGATGAAAATCCCTTAGTGATGAGGTGTGCCACACAGAAGGATTTCCTGACTGTTGTGGTGATGTGGTTATCGAAGGTGAGACCACTGTCCACCTGTGTCCCTAAGTGTCTTATCACACTTTCAGTGTTTAGTGTACTGCCACCTATGTGGTAATTCACGGATACATTTTTTTTCCCAAAGGGGGTAACTATACATTTCTTGGCATTGAGCTTGAGCCCATGGCTCTGGCACCAAGCATCTGTTTCTGTAAGGCCCTTTTGTAGAGAATCCATATCATTTGGGGATTCAATAATGGCTCCCAGTTTGCAGTCATCTGCGAACTTTGTTAGCCAGAGTCTCTTAGTGTTGGCCTGTACTTCAGAGAAGTAGATGCCAAACAAGAGCGGTCCCAGGACTGAACCCTGAGGTACTCCACTTGTCACTTGTTTGGAGCTGGATTTGGAGTCGGCTACTTTTACAGCGTGGGTTCTATCAGTAAGCCAGTTAGAAACCCATTGGGTGATGTAGGGATTAATGCCTAGCTTAGTAAGTTTATCTATGATTCCAGAATGGGGGATAGTGTCAAAGGCCTTGGCATGGTCTAGATAGGCTGTGTGGGCCACCTTACCCTTGTCCATGGCTCTGGAGACTGATTCAAAGAAGTCAATCAGGTTCAGGAGACAAGATCGGCCCTTCACGAACCCAAACTGGGTGGGGTCCAGTGTTTGAAGGTTGCCAATGTCTTTGTTTATAAGTTCCATGATAATACGCTCCATGGCCTTGCAGATAAGGCTTGTCAGACTGATGGGATGGTAGTTTCTGGGATCCAAGGTGGATCCCCCCTTGTGGAGTGGGATAACTGCAGCTCTGCGCCACTCAATGGGCATGAAACCTGAGGTGAGGCTATGATTAAACATGACATTTAGGTGAGGTGCCAGTTCAAATTGTAGTTCATGTAGTACACAGCCTGGAATGTCATCTGGTCCCATGGATGCTGTATTCTTAGCTTTGGAGAGTGCATTTTGTACCTGTGTGGCTGTTATTACCAGACTTTGGCAATCTTCCGGTATTGAGATGGGCCATTTAGAGGGTGAGAGGGGGTGAAGTTGGCACTGAATCGATCTGCCAGGATATTGGCAATATCCTTGGGATCAGTATATTTAATGCCATTCTGTTTTAGCTCAGAGCAGATTTGAGCATTGCCATTTAGATTCTTGACATAGTTATAGAATGCCTTGTGGTTGTCTTTGGAATCTTTGGCAATTTTATTTTCGTAACTAGCTTTGGAGGATTTTATGAGGGATCTCAGTTTCTTACTGAGGCTGGTAAGGGAGATTTTTGCATCCTGGGATTTTCCTCTTTTCTGCAATAGTTTCTTCCTTTTGTTATAAAGTTTGTTTATGGCAGGGGACCACCAGATTGGCTTCCTTTTATTGGATGAGAGTATCTTGGTTCTATATGGGATGGCACGATTCATGCATGAGTGGATGTGCTCGTACAGTGCCTTAGTGCAGGATTCAGCAGTTGAACTTTCAGTTCCCATCTGCATGGGTGTCATGAAGTTTGTCACTTCTGACTTGAGTAGCATTAAGTTGGCTTTGGTGAAGTTTTTTTTATGGAGGTTTCATTACTGGGGGGTAGGGGTGGGATGTGGATGTTAAGGGTGATTAGCTTATGGTCAGATATGACTAACGAGGGGGTGACCATAGGTGTGAAGCATCGATTTCCCATGTTGGTAATGACCAGGTCTAGGATATTGGAATCCCTGGTGGGACTATGGATTAGTTTATCCAGGGCATTGGAATTTATGAATTCCAAGAACCGTTGGGCAAAGGTGTTAGTACATGAGTAGTTTTCCCAGTTAATGGCAGGGTAGTTAAAATCACCCAGTATTAAGGTGTTTGGTTCTATCTTAATATTTTCCAGTATGTTTAGAAAGGTGTCGTGAGAATCTTGGGGTATGGATCTGTATCAAGCTACAATTTGGATTGCAGTCTTACCTAGTATTAGTTGCACCTGGAAAATTTCAGACACATTGTGTTGGGCAACTAGCCTGGTGGTGTGAATATCCTTGGTGAATATTAACACTCCTCCACCTTTAGTGTTTCGGTCCTGGTTTGGTGGCCGAAAAGTGTGGTAAGAGTTGTAGCCTGATATTGCAGAGGTGCTCTCTGGAGCCTTGAACCAGGTCTCAGTTACTGCACAGATATCAATGTTCTCCATTTTTAGGAGTGCCTCGAGAAAGTGCATTTTGAGGCTTAGACTTCTAGCTTGAGTAGCATTACTTTCAGATTTTGCATGCTTGTACCTGTTACGGTGGTGGTTTTGTCCTTTGAACTTTGCCTAAAAAAGGCACTACAGGGGTGGCAAGAGCCTTAGCCAGTAACCTGAATCCCAGGGGCGACAGGTGCAGACCATCTCTGGCAAAGCATTGTGGTCTGTCAATCATGTCGTCCCAGGCAGACAGATACTGGATCCCCTTTGAATGACACCAGAAGCTTAGCCAATTGTTGAAGTCAATCATTTTGTCCTTATATTGTGGTATCATTCTGGGTGAAGGCAGGATGCTACTCAGGGCTAGGGTCATACCTGCCTGGGCCACATGATCCAAGAGCTCTTCTATGTCTCTTTTCATGTAGTCCAGGGAGGTACGTCTCAAGTCATTCACTCCAACATGGGCAATGACAGAGTCATATTTGTACTTGTTGTGGAGTGACTTGAGTGCATGCATTATGTGGCGGATCCTGGTACCCGACAGGCAGCTGACTGTAATTTTCTCCTTGTTCAACCTGGTGAGAGGGACATCAGTGTGCCGGACTACAGAGTCACCTATGACTAAAGTGTTAGGTACATTGTCTTGCCTTAGGGGCTAATGCTCGGTGGAACACTGGTGTTGTGAACTATGTGACACTTTGGTTGTGATTAGTGTTTGTTTGCGTTTCAGCTTCAGAGGTCCTTTTTGCTTGGGCAGGTTACAGTTAATGGCCTCTGCATATGTGGATTTAGTGTTGCTATATGTGGGTGTTGGGGGTTTAGAAGGGCTATGTGTTGCTTGAGGTGTAGTGTGGGTATTAACCTTCTCCTCTTGACTGTCTAGCACAATCTTGGGTGGAGAGAGCTTTGCTTCCATTTTGGCTATGTAAGTGCATCTCTCACAGGTTGTAGTGTTGGGTGGTAGGAGGAGATGGTTGTCTGTGTACATGAGGCAATTGCTGCATTGCCCCAGTATGCCCAGATTCACCAGGTGGGGTCTATTAGTGATAGAAGAGGTGCGGCATATCAAAATCTTAGGCTCATATCATTCTTTGGTACTTTTCCGTTATCGGGGCAACACTTTTCAACACGATCGTTCAGCTGAAATCCAGTACCTTAACATGTCTGTTAACCAGATATGTGTAAAAATAATTTGTCTTAATAATAATTTGTAAAAAAAAAAAAAAAATGAAGGTATCTTTGTAAATTTTACACACACCTGGTTAACGGATGTTTTAAGCTACTGGATTTCAGCTGAATGATCGCATTGAAAGTGCTGCCCCGATAAGTAACAACAGAGAAATGGAAATAAATAAATGCAGCAAATCTGGATAACATAGGGTTTTATTTTATTTTTTTTAAGAGTATCATAATATCCTTATATTTGCCCTGCCAGAAATGAAAATTAACTATCTCCCTGTAAAGTGTCTTACTGTAAATGTCCTGCATGCAGTCCACAACTCATGAGCCAATTGGCTATCACAGACAACACCTCTATGCCAAGCCTCTGTCACTCCCTGACCCCCATTCATCTTGCTGGACTGTTTTGCAAATAACAGTAAGAATCATACAAAAATGAAGGAAAATAAGGGACACTTACCCCCAAAAATATTATTACTGTAAAGCTGAGCCACTGACACATTGAGAGAATGCTTGAAAGTGTTGCCTTGTACATGACATAATCTTATTTTAACGTTCAATAATTTCCTTGTGCAGTTGCTGAGCTCCGAATGCAGTGGTATTTTCGCGTCTTTAAGGAGTTACTGCAAACATGTGTTAAATGGATACTATTTAAAAAAGAGAGATGTGACTTCTACATTTTATACACACATGTTAAGATGAACACCTAAAAGACATGAAAATAGACTAAATTCAGAGCTCAGCAACCACGTTTAAAGTGTTGCCCTGATAACAGAAAAGTGCACATTCTTTGCTATGGAGATACAGCATTCTGAGGTTTGCTTACTGGTTCTCTTGTAGAAAAGCCTTACATGAGTAGATGCACTACACATTTAAGAAAAGAGTAATTGATTATGCCATTTGGTCAGATATTTAATTCATTCAGTTTGAGATTCAGTAATGTTACTTCAGTGTGCCAAATCTAGAGTTGTGACTTTCATGACTTTCTAAAAGTATTTGATAAGTTCCAAAAACACCTTATGCCTTTGTATGATATTCCCTAAAGATCATCTTCCTAGTGAAGTCACTGTGTAAAGTATCTTTGACCAAATCATCTGACTGACTGGATCATATTATTACCGATTCATCTGCATGTGCTATTGCTTTAGAATTATCACTGTTTAAGATATTAATGGAAAGTGAAAATATAAAGGCCATGGATCCAGCACTGAGGATCTCAAAAGTACATTCTTGTGCTGCAGGGAAGGAGTCAGGTACATGCACAAATGCTGTTAGGTCAGAAAGATTGCTATAGAACTGGTAAATGGAGTCACCCCTGACCACCATGCTTTCTAAGATGTGATGGAAAAGCAGATAGTCATCAACGTAATACCATGTTTAGATCAGTGAGTACAGTGCTCATCAGGAGTTGTTTATCCACACTGGAAAAAGACTGCATGGGCTGCTGGAACAAGTGCACTGAGTCTGCTGAGAAGGTCACTAAATCACTTCTAATCACAGAAGGGTATTTCAAGGTATATCTGCTCTGTTCTGACTACTATTTAAAGTTTCCAGGAAAAGTGAAAGTATAAAACAGTATGAGCACAGATCTGATTAATGCACTAGGAAAAACATTTTCAAAGCAATGAACGCTGAATATGATAATATTACATTTTGGTCTACAATATTCAAATATGGACATTCTTGAAACAAAGGGGTTTCACTGTTTTTCCCAACCACAAGTCTTAACTATGTTCAATCCAGTAGTTAAATCAAGAGAAGTGGAAATGGAGAATGTCAAAAACTTCACAACAAGTTCAAATGAAATTAGCAGTCATTTTTAGGCTGACTGTTATTTATCTGTAGTGCTATACAGAAATGCACTTCTGCAAGGCATTCATATGTCATCTGTTCATTTACATGTAGGTATTACAGTATACTTCATGGATTGCAACTGGAAAAGATTTGATTTTGTCATATTCAGCTCTCCAGTGTTGGACTTCTTAATCATTTTCCCTTCTATAAATCAGTGATGGCGCAGAGCAGTTCAATGCATGCAGTTGCTTTTTTGTGTGCCAGTAGCAATTACGTGGGTGTGAGTATATGTCAGGGTGGGGTTACCTTCTGTTTTCTGCATGGCTATGTAACCACTGAGGTCATATAAATGTAAGTAATAAGGGGTGAGTGACTAAACCACACAAAACTGGGAGCCATTGGGACTTGTTCCTCTGTAAAGATGAGTTTTAGAGGACTTGTGTTGCTGAAGCTTTGACCAGTTTACTTAATCCAGTTGAAGATTCAGTCATTTATATTTCAATGTAACAGAAAAGAAGTATGAGAGGTCACAGAATAAAATGGAACATTCTTACATTTGTATTGTTGTTGACTCTTGAGAGTCAAATACAGTTTTAAGAAAAGCTGATAAAGAAACAGTCATAACAAGAAATTATTAAGAACATCAACCAAACATTTGTTGCATATGTAAGAAAGGACAAAGTCAGAATTCAGCTGAGTTCCGGTGGGAAGCAACCAAAGGCAATTTTGTTTTGAAGAAGTGAGAGTAGCAAAAGTGATATGGTGTTCATAAAACCATATTTAGCATTGTTTAAAAATGTTGCAAAGTGACTGCTGAAATAAACAGAGCACATCCACATTGCCTTTAAAATGACAGTGAAATTAAGTAAAGTATCCAATGAGATATTAAAAGAGGTGTCCCAAGCAACAGCAGAGCCAAAGGAGGGTATAAAAGAAGAAATTCCAGATAAATTGTCAAGGAGGATATCAGAGATGGTATTCACAGTACTTTAACCACAAGGGAAACTACAGAAAAACTAAGTATTTAAGTATCCAGTTTGATAGTTAAACAGTTCATGAGCTAAACATGTAAAGTATTACAACAATTAAAATCAATGAAAAAATAAACAATATTACAATGACATTTTGCACCTTTACTGTAATGAAAATGTGCTAAAATGATGTACTTTATGAAAAAAAAAAGAACTGCCGTTCAAAAAGTCCAGAGTTTTAAGCAGTATTTTAAACTGTGATAAATGAAATGTTTCATAGGCCTACTTGTTAAATTATGAAAAGTTTTACTTGACCAATTACCTGTAAAGATAGGGAAAAGTTTAGCTTCTGAAAAAGTGGGATGTAACATTCATATCTGTGAATCATTGCCAACCACAGATCTCAACTTCTTTGCTGAAGAATGAATGAATGATAGAAACAAAGAATATGGGTGATGAAGGTGAAACTCAGAAGTATTAAGTAGTAAATATAATCTAAAGCAATCTGGTAGATAGGTATACATTTAAAATAATTGGGAGGTGCATCCAAAATAAAGCATTAATTTAAGTATGATCCTAAAAAAAACATTCCCCTGGGTTAAACCACTTGAAAAGTATTCATGAGGGGTTTTCTTAACAGCCTGCCCAGAACTGCATGGCCTTTATCATTAATTAATTCAGTCTACATTTATAGCAACAGCAGTGAGATTAATCTAATCAGTAGGGAGTACACAGCTTGAAAGTGGCAGTGAATGAAATGCCTATGAAACAATCATTTGTCAGCATCAAATGTTGGCACTTTAGGTGTTAGAATGTAACAATATGAGAGCAATAGTGGGAGTTGACGGGGGGGGGGGGGGCACTTCCCAGTCTGGCGTGCAGACTGAATTTGGGGATTCAGAATTACTTTGTTACCATTTGTTACCACTTCAACAGAGAGTAGCAGGGTGGTATCATACTCATTGTATGAACATGTTGCATGTGCCCTGCGTTGTCCGCAAATAGGTGTAGCTAGGTAACAATTCAGAGAGGCCATTTATTTTAATGCAAAATGGCCACAAATAAATTAAATTTACTCTGAGGAGATGTGAATGAGAAATTATGTAAAGTGGCATCTGCTAATGAAGTGTTGTTTCACCTATATGTGATTCATAGTCAAATTTTTGCTGTTTGTACATCCATTGTAAAAAGCAGAGCTGCATCTATTATATCCACTTTGCAATCCATGTATATGCTTGCTAACTCTGTGAAAATGATTTTACTTGTCCTTTCTCTGCTTTGATCTCTTGTTGTGTACAATCACTGCACAGTCATACACAAAAGTTTCACAAAATGGTCAGTCACACAATACCTGTCATCCTCAGAAAAAACGTTATGTGACCCAACTGCCATAACTATATAGACCTGCAGAGTCCAGCTAAGTAAAGTTGTGCTGAAGTAATATATTCAAAACAGTAAAGAAAACAGTTTGATAACACATTGCCCCCACCAGATTCTTGTAATCATACTACTGTGAGTGGCACTCAGGATTCTCCTAGTAAAGACACAAAACATCCTTGCTACTTCAGTACTTAATTAAAATAATCGCCTTTCTGCCATGTATACACTGTCTCTAAAAGATACCAAAGTGCATTTTTCTCAGTGATCACTAATCATTTCCACTGCTGCTGTCATGATTGCCCATTTACAAATGACAGCTTATTCAGCAGAGCCATTGTAAAATGCCTTTCATATGAATAAAACATTTTCTGAGCTGAACTCAATAATCTTACCCCAGTTTGAGCTGTTTCATACTTATTTTCCATATTTCTATTATTTTTCTTACTTTACAAATTCCACAGTTTCCTAAGTAATTTGTTGTGTAATATTTGTTATGCCAAGATAATATGGTGCTTTTAAACCTAATCACATACGTTTGGGGTCCTTTAAACATTTTGTATGTAGATGAGGCACTTACTTTTACATTTATGTTTATGAATCACAGTAATATGTCAACTCCTACAGCATCTTATTCACATAATAGGTTTCCCTTTAATGCTACCTACAAGTACTTTACACGTTTGCCTTAAGTAGGCCTGCTTATCAACATGCTTGTGCAATTATGTAGTCAGCACAAATGACATCCAATGACTACCTTGGCGTATCAACATAGAGCCGCTCTTCACTGATTACCACTGCACACAACTGGAGCACAAGACAATGAATGCTGACCACAATCTGCCTGATACAGAAAACATGATATAAAATATACATGCTACATCTCTCTTGAATTTTCTCTCTCATTTTGCCCTTCTCCACCACACTTTCTCCCCCACCAGTAGAGAATGACTGTTTTTTTTTTTTTTTTTTTTTTTTTAGAAGAGTTACCTAGGGCTCCCCAAAACCATTAGAAGTATAGTTGTAGGTTTTGTCATTATTAAGACTGCATTTTGCATTTTGACATTTGCTGTTGGACCTCTTTAAATATTATAATGTATCCATATGCAGAACAAGAAGCAACAGTTAGAACCAAATATTTCATAACAGAGTAGTTTGAAATTGAGAAAGGAGTGTGACAGGGCTATACATTGTCACCCTATGTAATTTACATGTTGAGTATATCATGACCAATGCTTGCCTAAACGAATAAGAAGCTGGAATCAGGATTGTGTCAGATATGCAGGTAGCACCACTCTGATGGCGGAAAGTGAGAACATGAAGAAACTGTTAATGAAGATGAAAGCAGAAACGTCAAAAAACGGCTTATTGCGAAGTATCACATTATTTCATCTTGCCTTAACAGTTCTTTGCATATAGATGGAAAACAGGGAAGCAATGACACATGTTTTCCTGTGTTCATATTTTTTTGCAGATGGTATGCAGCCATTAAATTAAATGATGCTTCCATCTTGGAAGGAAAACTATGCCAAGTCTGGATGAGAGTTTAAAGAAAGACTGCATTATCAACAAATGTGTACATAGTCAAAGCTATGGCTTTCACATTAAGACATGACGTTGTTAGAATTGGACAATAAGAAGAAATATGCAGTTAAAAATTAATTTATTTTGAACTGCTGTGTTAAAAATGATTTTTATTAATTCCCTGGACTGCAAGAAGATCAAATTAGTCAGAACTCAAGGAAGTAAAACAGACTGTACTCTAGAGAGTTTGATAATAATGAAACTGAAATATCTTGGCCATATAATGTGAAGAAAGGAATCACTAGAGAAGATACTGTTGCTGGGAATGCGTGAAGGCTAAAAAAAGGGAGTACAAAATGTTCAGATGGATATACATCATTACTCAAGTAACGAGAACGAACTTGCGAGAACTTAAAGTGGCAGTTGTTGACATACAGGCCTAATGTGCTCAAGTCTTTGATGTCAGAAAGTCAGACTTGACTAAATAATTAAACAAGAACAACAAGACAGTGGTGTGATATAATGTACTTGGGAAGTAGGTACATTAGGGTGGTCACCTGAAGGAGATACAGCTCCTGGCACACCATGCAGTTGGAGGATAAGTCAGATCAGAGTCAGTGGAAAAGTCAGCAGCAGGGGATGATCATGTCAGTTGGGGGAAAGTGTACTATCCCATGGCCCTATCAAAGAGGCAGCAGCTTTCATATAGCTTCAGAACACAGGAGATAAGATAAAAGCTGATACACTACAGTGAACGTGATGCCTGCAGAATCAGCATCAGGCATAGGCTAGCCAAACTGTGGATCACACATAGGCAAACCAAGTAACATTGTAAAAGGGGTAAGCCATAGTCGTCATCATTTGCAGAGGTGCAAAGGGGAGCCCAGGCATGGATGTCATTAACAGAAAAATGTGTGCCTGCTGAGGGCCATTGAAGTGTGGTTCTGTGTATGTTCTCTGTCAGTTTTGGGTGGGGGGGGGGTTGTCTGTAAAAGTTGATGTGAAGGGCCAGTGTCAGTGAAAGTGAGTGTGAATACTGGGAACTGTGGCAGTGTAACTGTAGGTCTGCTGGGACATGACCTCAGTATGTAATGGACAGGCCCAGGGCATGCATGCTGCTGCAAGATATGCCATGGTTGGATCAAGTCTACCACAACCACAGAGCTTCCTCTCCTGAGTGTAAACAACTCCACAACAGATGCAGAGATCCTCCATGGCCCCAATGACTACTATAAGTGGATGCCACAGTGGACTGGCTTCATGGATGGCTTTGGTCCTCTGACACATTCCAGTATATGACTGACTCTGTCAAAACACTCATACGTACAGTACATGCACTCATGCACTTGGTTTACTATCATTATTTTGACTCACACTCGGTCGACCGCAGTATGTTCAACAACGGAAAGTCGAACACAGCAATATCAAACTTTAATAGCAAGCCTAGGAATGGGTTTTAACATGGGTTGAGATAGGGGTGAGGACTCTAGTTTGGCAATAGCAGTGAACCACTATCTCGACCCATGTTAAAACCCGTTCCTAGGCTTGCTTTTAAAGTTTGATATTGCTGTGTTCGACTTTCCATTGTTGAACATACTGCGGTCGACCGAGTGTGAGTCGAAATAATGATAGTAAACCATGCACTCATGTAGGTCATCATGCACACTCTGCATGACCTCAATAACTCTGCAATGGCTGTGATTGTACTAGTCTGTGCCACCATGATGCCCCTTCACTTGCACTAGGATTCAGTCAATGACACACTGACCTCATGTTGAGAACAGTAACCATCTATCCAGTCCACATATTACCCTCCCCCCATGTGCTACCTTGCTGCCCATGGATGCTAGGCACAGATTCTGACATGTGTCTACTAGGGATCAGCACACTTTCATGACTGATTACCTCTTAACCTGTATTTCATTTAATTTGTGTGTACTCTGGATATTTGCAGGCATAGAGGCTTTGTGCACAATTTGTGTAGAGAATGCAGTGATTACATTTCCTGTATCTAACAAACACTCTGTACTCTCTGACTATGCCAGCTTATTCCTGCCATAATTATCAATGGTTGCAGATCCACCAAATTTGGGTAGAGGCAGTTCCACTGTGCTGGTGAAGGATATAAAAATCAGCTGTGACTACTTAAAGGCAAATATCCAGGGTGAGTATGGCCCAGTACTGGAAGTGTAAATGAAACTGAGGTTTAAAAATATTAACATTATAACAATAAATAATTAAATTGCACACATTGTGCAGAAGGCCATGGAGTGTGAACCCCTAATATACCTGTGTACCATAAATTAGGCAGATTTAATAGTATGGGCAATGAGAGAGGGGTGAACAAGACTTAGTAACCTTACACAGAAAGAGATCTACATAACTGGGGCATCTTAAGTAAATTGTCTCATTTGGCTGGTCCAGTTCTGCCCAAACATCCAAAATCACACTGTGGGATTATGTGGAGGTGCCACAGCCTTTGAGAGAGGCCAGGAACACCTCTGTCTCCAGGAGAGATGGATCTGTCAATGGTCCACCCCCTACCCATTGACCTATCTTCCAGTGCCAGGTGTTGATCTCTTAGTTTGGGGGCACATGGGATGTCAATGGCCTTATCATATACCATCTCATATTTATAGTCATGGCCAACAACCACATTACTGTCTGGCACAGCATTTTCCCAGACACAGTCTCAGAAGACCCTGCATGCAGGCCAATATATATTCATCCATGGACATGGTGGGCCTGAAGTAGCAACTCTTTACCTAAGTCAGTGAACTCTGGCTTACAGTTTGACTTTTTGTCAGCATCTCTAGTGTGTTTTTACTCTCCCTGTTTTATAGATATCTGTACGTATATAAAACAGTAGAATTAGCATCCTTGTTCCTGAGTGGCCCTGCACAATCCTTGCACTACAGATCTCTCCCCTTGCCCATATAGCATTCTGTTTGTGTGCCCAACAGATATCCATACTCTAACTAATGTTAGGCTACAAGTTTACTGTGCAAATATTCCCCATAAAGAAGTACATATACCACTTCAATTGACGAAGGTGGTGACATGACAGTTTTTTTTCAGTGTTAAAAGTTTTGCAAATTACATATATGTAATGTATACAACAGTGATTTTATAAGTGAAACTGGTATCAGAGGCACAGAAACAAAGTGTTGAACTGCTCTGAGTTTGTGCTGATGGCTGTATCTCCTATTATGCTTAACAATACTTCAGCACAATAATCACTTTATCTTGCAAATGCCCCCATAATACATCTTCCAAAAACACGTACAAGTCATGACAAAATTATTACATCAGCAAGTTCAACAACAGCCAAAAGCAGACATAGCTGACAAAATGGATTTGTAAAAAGAAGCACTTCCCTGTACAGGCAGAGCTTTACTTTGCCCTAACAATTTCTCTGAGTGTCAGACAGTTTTGGAAGTAGCTGCACTACAATTTCTTTCTTAGTGCGATGTGGGTCTGGCTTGCCATTGCACTAATATCTTGCAGTGTTATCTGGCTGGGTGCATTGTTAATGGTAATTCAGCCTCAGGTTATTATTGTTACTGAATCATTCAGCTTGCATGATGCATACACCTGGTAAGCATTCCGCTCAAGTCTCTTTGATTCTGTGCACACTCCTGGATACCTACAAGCAGCAGTGCACATGAGCAGTCCAGGCCACGCCTCTAGGGGGATCTGTAATTATACTCATAACCTTCTGTTAAGGAGGAGCTGTACTGCTTGCTTTCTTACCAGCATTCACAGGACTATAGGACTGCCATGTTTCACACCTTAAAATGCCATTGTTAACCATATAATACAGCATGCATATTAAATGGCTCCCCCATACATTGCTGAAAGGAGGTGCCCACTGATGCTCATTGGTGCATAGCAGATGGTACACACAAAAACTGCTTTGGGTGTCAATTTTCTGCCATTTCTCCCTGAGATCCTTCAAGGTGAGATATCATGGCTGTTGAAGGATCATGTAGTTCTCCTTTTACAGTACAGAGGTGGTTACAAAGGTGGTGTGTGGAAGTGAGAAAAAACTTTCTCTACATCTTCCATAAAGATTAAAACCAGAGGGACCAGCAGGAGGGTTGTCAAAGGCCTCAGTATAAAACTGAAGTCTGTAATATTACTGCCCAGTCTGTCTCCTGTGTCACTGGCATTCCATGCATGGGGTATCAGTGCTGACACCATTACATTAGCATGAGTCACTGCAATGCATGGGGTAACAGTGCTGATACCATTACACTAGCATGAGTCATTGCAATGCATGGGGTAACAGTGCTGACACCATTACAGTAACATGAGTCACTGCAATGCATGGGGTAACAGTACTGATGCCATTACAGTGACACGAGTCACTGCAATGCATGTGGTAACAGTGCAAATACCATTACAGTAACAAGAGTCACTGCAATGTGTGGGGTAGCAGTGCTGGCACCATTACAGTGACATGAGTCACTGAAATCCTAACCTAATAGGGAAATGAGAGGAAGAAGTTAGGCAGCAGGTACCACCTATGTACTGTGAGCTGACTGTATGTTAGCCACATATATAACTTGCTACTGCAGGAAATCGATGGATGTTATACAGTGCTCTATTTTTCCCACAGGAGCTGAAGACATTACAGTGGATGGAAAGCTGCACGGGAGGAGGACATTGGACCATCTGAGAGTCTACTGGGTTTAGAATATGCAGCTTGTAATATCAAAAGTAGTATAGATGCATTTCCATACAGTATACCTTTCATAAATTACTGCCACTACTGGGATAACTTCCATAGTTGAGTGGTAGCAGTATAACTGTTGAATGTTATTAGCATGTCCATGTGTACGCATGCACGAGTGGGTGTGTGCATCTTCTCATGTACTTGGACAAGTGAGTTGAGATGTTAGATCATATTTCCCCATTGTGATGATGCCTTTGGGTTCAATTGCTCCATGTATATTCTAATAACTTTGGCACTGAGCTATCGCTATCATTATACTAACTACAGCATTAGACATGGGAAATATGTAGGTGAACATTTGTACCATGAACAATATTTGTCAATATATGTTTCCTTTTCTTATAACCTGTGATGGAAATATTAATTTTTATATGTACATCTGTCTCAGACATCCCATTTACATGTCTTTGACTATCATCCCAATTTACTTAGTCCAGGTAACTTATGATATTAGTCCTTTGTCTTTTAGAATGTACTGTAGGTAATAATAGCTGTAGGTTTAGATCTCTCTCATATTTGTCAGTGTTAACAGCATTGTCAAACTGGGAAGCATGTTTTTTGTTAAGTCTAGTATATGAGGTGTAATTTAAACATGTGATAATTATATATCAGCATTACTTTTTTTCATTTTATTTGTATTTTTTCTCTCTATCTTACCTACCCTATTTGTTTTTATACTTTCTATTGCATACATTTATTTTGCTTATCATTTTGTTTCTCTATATTTATTTCACTATTCTATGCAGCACTATCAAGATCTACACCCATCCCTCAGAGAAGGCCTGTCAACCTCCCACAGGTGACAACAATAGCAACACCAACACCATCAGAAGAACCCAACACATCTGAATCTCACAGTCACTTCCACACCTGTTGTATCTGGAAGTAGTAGTGCTATTGCATGTGGCACCTTTGTCACCCACTGACAGCTGGCAGACATTGAGGGGGATACGTTCAGCTGGAAATTAGATACCCAAATCAACCAGACAAAGAACCTCTTGTGGTGACTCATTAAGCTGTGTCCCTGTCTAGCACTTTCTCCACCATTTGAGACAGGGCCCAATGGGGATGGTACTCAGGGTAGTGAGTAATCTCCAACTGGATCACAGTCAGCAGGAGTGGCAGATGCAGCATATCATCTTATGGCCATTCTAGTTTTTCTTCTCATTTGTGGCAGTGCACAGCCCTGATGTTTCTACAATCCTGTCCTCACCATTGTCTCCAATCTGCTTCTCAAGTGTCTCCTTCACGTTTATGTCTTCCTTGTTGAGTTACCACACCCTGTTAGTCTTGTCTTTCTTCCACTGGCACCTACTCTGACACTTACCTTCCTCTTACATCCCTTATTTTCCTTCCTTCCTTTCCCAACCTACCTTCTCTTTATACAAGAAAAATGGACAACCATTCTTCTTTCCCTCTCTTTTCTATATTCCTGTTTCCAGCCTTTAATCTGGTGAAAAAAAATCAGTAAACATGCCTAAAACATGCCATGTAAGGTTTTCATATCACATGTAATTGCTGCTCTTGCTGTGCTCATTGGGTCTCAAAGACCACAGTCAATTCCCATATTCAACAGATGAGGTCTGGCACTGATCATATAGCAAAGAGCTCAACTGCCATATTTCACACCTCAAAGTATCATGTACGACCGCTATCATGCACTACTTATATTGCCCCTTTTTGGCATCATTCAAATGAATGAGATGAGTGTCATTATGCAGCAGTTAGCACAGACAAAATTGGGTATGACCATCACGTTTTGAGCAGTTGTCTTTGTGAGCTATTAAACCACTAGTTATGAATATGGATAATGAATTTAAATGTGTAGCTCAGCATGTAAGTGTTTTAGATAATGCTGCTGATGAAGACTGTGAGTTAACATCCCTTGGGGATTGTATGCTTTAATCTTTTTTAAAATGCAAATGTGGAACACACTTCAACTGATGTGTTTCCAAAAAGGTGTTTCCCTGGCTGCAGCTGTAGCTCAGCCTGCAAAGGACATCCTTTGAGCAATGCTGATGATGAAGGTTGTGGGATAAAGTCTTCTCAGGAGTTGTCTGTTTTATTTTCTCATTCTGCAAGTGTGGGAAATAACTATTATAGTGTTTTCCCTGACTTCTTTAGCTCACCATTACTGTAGCTGAAGTTGTAAATGAAGTGTTGTGGATGACACAAGTCACTGGTTAAACTCCCATAAGGGCTGTATACAACAACATCATTGTTAAAGTAGGGTGTTTGTATGTGTCACCACCACCCATTGCAGTCCTGTCTATGTTATATGTTTGTTTGGATGTCCCTACTACCTACTCTAACCTTCCTATCTTCATCTTAATTTCTTTACTACATTCTAAAACGTAAAACTTATCTTATTTATTTTTATTTATTTATTTGCAGTTTGTTAACCGGAAAGTTCATTGGGCCTAGAAGAGCCCTTTTTCAATGGAGGCCTGGGGAGAAAAACTCCATATGCATACATTATTAATAAAATAGAGAGAATTAATATAGGATTCAATTAAAGTTATAACAAATGTAAATTAAGAGGAGTTAAAACATATATGTACATACATTATGAACAAAGAAAGAGAAGTAGTACAGGAGTCGCATAGAGTAAATACAAAAACAAAAATCATCTTCTCAGCTTGTGTGTGTGTGTGTGTGTGTGTGTGTGTGTGTGTGTGTGTGTGTGTGTGTGTGTGTGTGTGTGTGCATTATATATGTATTTATTTATGGGTTTACTATCATATGTCTGAAATGCATTCTGTTGAAAGATCACTTGCACGAAAAATAAGATTGAAATAAAAACATCGTTCATGCAAATGAACGAAATCGGTAATGTTGACATGTTGTCATTTGACATACTTGACATTACCCAGCATACCCTGTCTACCAGCCATTTCCAACTAATGTATTACAGGGGGGCCCCTAGCCCCCCAGAGCCCTGCTAATTATATATATACAAACTAAGAAATCACACTACAATGAGGAAATAGGTACATTTCC
Organism: Protopterus annectens; assembly: GCF_019279795.1. Lineage (NCBI taxonomy): Eukaryota > Metazoa > Chordata > Ceratodontiformes > Protopteridae > Protopterus > Protopterus annectens. The sequence continues at coordinate 428,959,124 of NC_056751.1, read as the reverse complement.
CGATCCCCACTGTACTGCAATGTCCAAGCAGAATGTTGACCTCGCAACAGCACATGCACACTAGCATTTGCTGTTGTAGAGTTGACCATTTACAATCTGGCCTTCTGTAAACTGGAAAATAGCCTTTCGACTATACCAGTTTGACTGAATGCCATCTGAAATTTTGATAGTAAACCATATTTATATATTATATGTGTGTAGTTGCCCTGCAGAATGTTGAGAGTGTATGGTCAACAACTGTTTAATCGACCACATATGATTGACTAAGCAGTTGTATTGGTTAACAACATTACACCGACAAGGCAATTCATTGAAGTAAGGAAAAACTGGTGCAGCTGACTGAAAAATCAGCTGCTCAAACAGTACTGTCTACCTTACAGAGAATGTTGTACAGCAGGAGTACAAATGTTGTCCGTTTCTTTGCTATAGAGCTATCTCAGAGTTTGTAAAAATATTTAGCAGGAGGTGTGGAGGCATGACACCCCAAATGAGGGTGCAGGGGTATTAGCCCACTGCAAAAATATTTTTTTTTTGTTTTTTGATCTATTGAAGATCAGTGTCTTGTTTTGTTTTTGATTATTTGTTGTTCAGTATAATGGCATTTCAAGGCTCTTTTCTGGGACCATCTCTTTTTAATATGACATTCTCAATGTCTGAAACATTTCAATGAGGCACACAAGCCTCATGACCCTGTAAAGGTGCCACATAGCTTATTTTTCTCACTGCAACTGTGCAAGTTAGATGACACCAAGCACCTCTGATGCTTGGTCATGACACTCTTTCTGCAATCCATACTGCAGTAGCTGGCAGAGTATTTAATGATCTAATTGTCTTTCACATTTGTCTTACCACATTCATTGTTAATGAGTATTGGGTTTCATCACACATGCACAGTAATCAGAAGAAGGCTAGTAATGATCATAGCTACACTGTTTCTGAATCTCAGTTAGTAACAGTGATGACACAGCTGAGGAAGAAAGTAGACATACATAAATACATAGATGACTTGAATTCCATTACACATCTGAAATTGGATAGACAAGAAGCAATAGGAAGTGTAATAGTGATGAAGAGAAAGGTCATAGTAAGATTAATCAATGCAAGGTGAATAAATGTACAGTACATGAAAAACTAAATATAATCGAAAGGTCCATATAAAGACAAAACCAAAACACTAGCAATAGAAGAGAATTAGGGAAGGAAACAGTAAGAGAGGCACGGAACAAATCTATGAAGAATAAAAATATTAACTGTAGAAACTACAAAACAATCCATCACTTCTTTACATAGCTTTGTTAAATATAGTCATGAAAGCAGAGATGACAGTAAGAAAAACAATGGCAAAAATGTAATATTCATAGTAGGACAGTCTCATATATCACCTGAAATAAAACCTTTATCATTATTGAATAAGTCAGAGATTACAGTCTCTACATTAAGTGATGTGACACTTGCTGAAGTCACTGTGATGTGTTTCAAACTTACTAAAGTCAGTAAAATAAAATATATATTGAGTATAAAATGAAATAACACCCAGTGGGGAGATTATAAAATGACATCGGCATACCATCATACTAATATAAGAAGCTGCCAGCATAACATACACTTGAGGGATTTTTAAATAAACTACCAGCAATAGGTTTAGTAGACTCTAATTATCTTAATATGAAATTGCAAAATAATTATACTAGTACTATTTATGAATCTGTTTCAATGGATATAATGAACTCATATAACTTTATTCAACTGACTGATAAACCATCTCATATTGGAGTTAATATTGATTAACACTGATGGTTTCTTAAGAATGTAAAAAATGTACATCATTAGATCATCAAGCAAACTACTACTAGAAGTCACCAACAGCTACAATAGCTTTGGATATGCCCTATATAGTAGTTCAGTGGCTAAAAAAATGGACCTCTGTCCCCCCTAGCATTCAAAACACATCATTCAAAGCCTCCTTTAAAGACCTCATCAGGCAACATCTCAAGCAAAGTTGGCAGTGACATGATTGCTCCCCAGGCTAGTGAGAGCGAATAACATATACATACTAAATCTAGAGCACCTGATAATAGTTTTCAATCTTACTCACAAACACTGGCTAATGTACAATGTATGTACTGTACCTGTGTACTATGTATGTATTCTACCTATGTTCCAAATTTCATCTGTACACCACAAATCTATTAATTACCTTTATTTTTAAAATTAATATTTTTTTCTTTGTTCTCTCCACTGTAACTGTTTATGTGCGGCATACCACTGTAAAAACATGTCTCTTGTAATTTGTGTGTATACTGATCATGTCTAAATAACTAAATGTGTCTGTAATTTTTCTTTGTGGAGCTTTTCTCCCTGGGCCTCTGCTGAAAAAGGGCCTTTTTGGCTCAGTCAGACACCCCCGGTTAACAAATGTAAAATAAAATAAATAATAAATAAATATTGTAGCATCAGTTTTAATCAAGAAATACATTAGTTGCTACAATATGTATGTTTGTTAAGACTAACTTAATAAATTAAATTAGTAACATGAACTGGCAAAATATACATTTAAGAGGCAATGAAAGTTGATGACAAAATGAATTCAAAAACACCTGTATTAAATACTTGAAAGATACTAAAATTAAAAAAGTAAAGGAGGACATAAAAATAAACCTTGATGTGATAAACATCTAAGAACACATCTAAGGAAGTAAAGAGAGAGTGTGATACAAACAAAAAAATTAACTGAAAATGCTATAATCAAAATATGAAAGGTCCCTGATGCATATAAAACACGATAGTAAGAGTTTCTCTACAAATGGCAACCTAACCCAGAAAGCACAGACAACTTTTGGACCCTTTCTTTTTAGTGGTAGACTTATTAGAGATTATTATGTAGTACCTAACAAACTTAGTGAACATTTTACTGAATTCTCAACACTAATTTGTACAAATTATCCTAAGTACTTCATTGTTACTGATGTAATACTGTGCTCAATGATCTCATAATTACATATTTCAAAAACTGTTGACAAAGTTTAAAAAAAGTAAAGAAAATGCTTCATGGGGCCAGATAATTTTTCTGGAAAATTCATATGTACTGTCTCCATAGTTATACTATATTTACCTTGATGTTATTAAGGCATTCAACACCAGGAAACGTGTATGTATATAAATCTGTATATTTCTAATTGGATTAATAATTGGCTAAATAACAGTGAGAAATGTGTTGTGATTCAGATAAGAGATCACCTTGGCCTGCACTAATAGAGGAGTGTGATAATGTTATTTTCTGGTACCAATTCTTCTTAATATGGTATTCCAAAATTTTCAATATCATCTAAGTTCTGGGTGTCAAAATAAAGTGATGATTTTAAGATAGGAGCTGAGATACATAAACATAATGATATTAATGTGTTAATTGTATATTTAAATACAGTACAGAATTGGGTTAAGCATATGGGACTAGATTTTAACACATCAAAAAATAAGATAATCTTATTTAGTGTTGAGCTTAATGTCAACATTGAGATACCATTAGGAACATTAAAACCACACCAAAACAGCTAAATGAAAACAAAAGAAAAAAAAAAGCCAGAAGCAGAATGCCACTCAACATACTTTATTATCACTAGTTTAGCACTTTTGTCCAGGTAACACAGATTTCACCAGAGTCCTCAATTCTGACACAGTCTTTGTTACCTGGATGAAAGTGCTAAACTAATGATAAGAGATTTTTAAGTGACATTCCACTCCTGGCTTTTCTTTTGTTTTCTTTGAGATAAAATTAGGTAATAAATAACTGGAGATTGTAAAGAAAGTACAAGATCTTGATGATACTGTATGTTCAACTCTTTCTTTCCAACCTTATGTATTGGAAATAAAAAAAGCTTTACTTCTGATAGGTTTAAGTTATAATAGTATTGAAACTAGTGAATTAATTATTTTCAGATCATGACGTACATCAATAGTTAAACATGTCGTAAAATACAATTTGAGTGTGCAATCTTTAGAGAGAACACAAAGACACTTTACTGAAAGAACTAAAGGAATTAGAAGTCCTTCATACACTGACTGGTTAAAATATCTCAAACTGAATACCTCTTTTTATAGATACTTGATGAGAAAATTATGTTTGGCATATAAAATATTGAACAACTTGGTTGTAAGGGATGAACTGCAATTTAAACTTATTTTTCAATATCCTGTTAAAAGAGCTAGAGGACCATACTTTACAATTAGTAGATGTATAATTGTTTGTTTATTTATTTATGTATGAGTATTTCTTTAGTGAGTTAGTCTGACTGGGCCTAAAAAAAAAAAAAAAAAAAAAAAAAAAAACTTTTTCTGTGGAGGCCCATGGAGAAAAGGTCCAGTACAAAAATACAATTTACAACTAATGATTACATTTGTTGAGAGCTTTTAAACAATCCAAGTCATGAAAGATAATGGTGCAAAGTGTAAAAGAAAGATGTATTACATTATGCTGCACATTAATATTTTAAAACAACAATGCAATATGATATAATTTTGTGATACTTATAACATTGAAGAGATGGTTCTATACTTACACTAAGTTACAGGGAAAAATAACGAGGATTATAAAATATAAGATGAAAAAATAAAAAAGAATATTCATTACAGTATGTTAACTATTAAAAACAGGTAGATGTAGGTTGGTGGGCTAACAGTTGGAGGAAGAGGATGTGAAGTGATAAAGGCAAGAAAAGTTAAAATAAAGCAGGAAAGATAAATGAAATACATACTGGGGGGAATGTAGCTTGGAGACAGTGAGCATGAAAGGTAAGAGCAGGAAGAGAAAGAAAGATGATAGAGTTTAAAAGGGTGTCTTGTGAAAAAAAGTAGAGATGTGAAAGGATCAGAGTGGTATGAAGAAACAGAGAGTTGAATTCACATGATATATGACCTTGGATTTTATCGGAAGAGGTAATTTGTGATTCCTAAGTCTTAGGAGATAAGTTAGTTAATCCAGGAGATGAGGAAGCGCATGACCAAAGAGGTAATTGGTGATTTCTAACTCTTAAGATTGGTTAAGGTAAGTTATTTAAACCAGGAGATGAGTAGGAGAATGACCAAAGAGGTAACTGATGATTTCTAACTCTTAGGATGGGTTAAGATAAGTTAGTTAAACCAGGGGATGAGAAGGATCATTACCATGTTCTCAGCCATTTAAGGAAATGAGTTAAGGTTGCTGATTTGTTCCAGAGATAGAGAGAGAGAGAGAGAGAGAGAGAGGAGTAGAGTTCCATGCATTTGAAACAGGGACCTTTCTATATCCTACTTGCACAACATGGGGAATTATGCCCTTTCTCAACTGTACTGCAGTCCTGAAGTTGGTATTTATAGTCTGGGGGGGAGGACGTAGCCCTCCACCTAGGTGGATTTTAGATGGTGAGGTGAGTGTCCGTGTTGTTCTGAGCGAGTGTTTACTTGCCCTGGTTAATCTTTGCCATTTCGGTGTTTCCTGTTTTCGCGATTTTTATCTCGGGATTGTTGTCTTCATGATTTTTGGGCTTTTGGGATATAGAAGTTAACCCTTTGAAACACACTTTGAGAAAAGTGAGATACTTACCAAGTTATAGCATTTAAAAATAACAAGCAAAGACTTGCCCTCATATATGAATTTTTGTATTTGGTTAGTAGGGTTAATAACAGATTGTAGATCAGTACATTTATCTGGTTGATATATAAATCTGGAGGTTACTAGTGGTTTTGAAAACCAGGTAAGGTGTTTTAGTGATAAACAGTGGTGAGATTTTAAGGGATGGTTAAAAATGGTGGCTAGTTGTTAAAAGGGCTATGTACATTATCAACCAGTTCTAAAATTATGAAACAAAATGCCTGTTGAAATAAAGTACTGTACTTCAGTAATAGGGTTCAAGAAGAAACTAGAGTGTTATATGGGAAACAAGAAGCACATCCCAGTGTTAAATGATGTGTAATATACGTGCTGTAACTGATCACTTGTGGCACAAAATTTAACTACGATCTGTGGAGATTAAACAGTAGGAAATAGACTTCTTATCTCTCTTCTAAGGACAAAAAGCCTACAGTCAGCTTGGAGTCACCCATTTCTTGTTAATTTCACTCCTGTTATATACTCTAACAACTCATCCAAGTACAGATTGAATGCTTTACATTCTCCACAACCAGTGCTTGCTGTGATCCTCAGAGGACCGATGATTGATATTTGCACATGGGTACACGCTTCTTTTGTTAACACAGCTGTAGCATAGAGTGAAGGATTCTTGCATCACCTCTCCTCCCAGATTGACACATTGTCCACCTGACTGCTCCATCCCTCCTCAAAGGCAGTCTAATGTTTTCTGCTTAACATCCACTGAAACCCACTACACATATTTTGAATAACAGTGAAAGTCATTTTTACAATTCAAACTAGGTTGCATAGCCATTGTCTGATTTGTACCACTATATATCTGCAGTCTAATATCATCATTATTACTGAGTTTGACATATTTGTGGGAGCACATACAGAAAATGTCTGTGCATATGAAGTTGGCTTTGATAAATGCCCTGCAGTGATTTTATACAACTTCATTCTAGTCAGGGATATGATTATTGCTCACTTGTCCTTGACCCCTCCCTCCTACAATGCACCCTGAAGAACCATGTGATAACTAAATTTAAATCCTTTGCATTGCAGCAGGATATGGTACTGTACAGAACAGATTACCAAATTATTTTAAAGCAAGTACTAGTTTAGATATTTTTAAGAACAGCCTGGACACACATATTGGCAGCCTATAAGGGCATTAATGGCCATGCTTAAAATATCTGTATGCTCGCATGTATGCATGTATGTATGTAAATTATTTCACTCTGTTGGCAGAATAAAAGAAAAAACTGAATAAAAACACAACTCCTCTATGACCAAATAATAGCTGAAATGTGGATAGTACAGTCCCTTTTTTATACAGACCTAGCTTATGTTCCCTTCTGAATTCCAGAGTCTGTTTAGTTCTTCAACTTATCAGATAACACTGATCTTTGCAACCACTCTCCTAGGACTTTTCCAGTAAAGTTGGGGCACCAGTAGAAGACTTTGGTAACAAGCCTTTTAAAACCTTTCCTGGACAGTATCATAGTTCATTTTTACTTTGGATGTCATCATTCAAGATCAATAAATCTTCTCAATGTATTTCCAGGATTGTTGTAATGTTCTACTCCATGTAAAGATACTACATTTAGAATTACATTTGATGGGTTGCTTCCTTAGACTTGAAAATGCAGTCAGTGCCAATTCCTTTGCTCCACAGATGGATAATGCTTCTCCATGAAAATTATTTACCTCAGCAGCCAAGCTGAGCAACTAATGGGCTGCTTTTTGCACTTCTTTATACTGAAATGAAAGAAAACAAATTATGACAAGCTGTGGAATACCTGATGACATTGTTGTTGGCTTCAGGCTGCAGATCTGCTCTCTGTATTTATGTACTACATCGAGAAGGATTATTTTAGCAAATGTTATTATTTGTATTCTAATACTCTACACACGCTTTTCAATTTGAGTGAAGGTGCATATTCTCACTATCATCTCTTTTATGTCAACATGATTTAAACTGCCTTTTGAGAAATTTATGCTTGAGTTGTAATTCCTTCAGGATGACCTTTTCTCTGTCAGTCCTGGACAGTAGTTCTTTTATCTTCTCCTGTGGATTGTTCTAAATGCTATTTCTACTTTATTTTTACATCATTACTTGCCTGTCTCAACTTGTTCTTACAGAACAGCTAATTTGTTTATTTTACAAGCAGCAATGAGCTTACTTTATTTGAATACATTAGTCTCAGTATAGAACCTTAGTGTAATGAAATGATTTTTGGGGAAAAATACCTCTAAGAAGAGAGAAAATTTGTATTAGGAAGATAGAAAGAGTAATAAATGATTGTTTACTGAAAGAAGTTCATTTTCTTGACAGTCTAAAGAGATGTGTTTGAAATTCTGACAACATAACTTGGTTAATGGTCATTGAGGCTATCTGATAAGGTGCCAGAGGCAGAAAGTAAGTCTGGGAAGATGCTACAACTCTCTCTAGAGTAGATTGTCTGCCTGTAGCTTTATTATATATATAGTTGGGGAGGTAATTAGCTGGATAAAAGTATAGAGCTGTATAAGGTTATCAGAGTGTTTTGTTTACCGGTCTATATTTATATATATATTTTTACAGTTTGTTAACCGGAGTAGAGCACTGATCCCATTGGACTAATTTCAGTCTCAGCCCAGAATGTGAGCTCACATCAAGTGGAAAAAATAAAAAAGTTCAATAAAGAACACACTAGCAACAAAGAAATAGTTAACAATACAACAGAAAAATTATTTAAGATGGTAGTAAAGAAAAAACACTATGTAGATCAAGCAGTGAGTGATCCAGTGAGGAAGGATTGGGTCTGGTAGATTCAAAGACAAGTTGTGTGAGATTCAGTAGATTGAGAAGTTCATATATATTCAGTTTTATGAGGGGCCAAGGTGACTGAGTTTAAAGTCACCAAAAAGAATAAGACTTTCTTTGCTCAGAATAAAGGAGGTTAAGTGATTCATTAGGTTATTAAGCTTTTGTAATGAAGTAGGAGAATGGAGTTTGGCAGCAGTTAAAAGAATTAGGGAGCTAAACGGAGAGCGGATTTGTGTTAGTAACGTATATATAAGAGAATCTAAAGAGGCTTTACTTTGAGCATGGACCTGTATGCTGATGTTGACTTCAAAAGAATGGTAGTACCTCATCCTTCCCTTAGTCCTGGTCATTGAAAGAGGCACTAAAACACTGGGGTGAGGAATATAGGAGGGGTAGGATTTGACACCTAAATGGGGAGCATGACATATGTTGTGGCCACAGGGATGGCACTCATGCAAAGCACAACACACTGCTGCACAGGCAAAGGAGTGGCATCTAATCCATGGGTCATGATATTCAGTGTAAAACAGTGAAGTTGCAAAGATGATACTTGATGCATGCACTGTTTTTGTAGGCTATGCTGCGGGTTTTATGGTCAAGTTACACTGCACATCAGACATTTCTCCTTATATCATAAACAAAAGTTTATTTTCAGAAGGTGTTAGCCATCATCATTTGTACAATGCTGAGTGGTCAGTGGCACAAGTGCTAGTTATAATGGCAGACAATGACTGAAATGCAGAAGAGCAGGTAAAATAAAAAAATAAAACAGAAGTAAATCCAATCAGTCAACCATGGGAGTTGATGTATAAAATCATAGATTCTATTCAAAGAAGGAAACTAAAACCATAAAAGCAAAGCTAGAACACAGATACATGCATTCATGCCTTTCTAAACAGGCACTTCATCAGATCATATAATATGAAAATATGTCTAGGGCCATAATATAAGTATTTAACTGTGATATTACTTACTGAATTTGCATTTCCCTGCAGAAAGAAAGGTGGCTGGTTTTCAAAAAAGAAATATGTTATTACTTCTGGTGTTTTTTTTTTTTTTGCTCGTTTTGTCTGTTTCCATTTCTTCTGGTGCAAGAAATAAATGCACCATTTGCCCCGTCTACAAAGTGAATCCTGGGTGAGTAAGTTCTATGTTACTGATGGTGAAAATGTAACTTAGATTCAGAAGGTGTCATACACAATGTCTCCTTAAGATAGTGTTGGTGACGGTCCCAGAGACTGTAAACAAGTGCTTGTATGTAAGTGTGATGCTGAGTTGCTATGATGACAGGTTCAATCATATCCAAGGAAACCTCTTGATATTGACCTAACAGTACTGTGGAACCTAAACCTTGTCAAAAAGGTTCTTCCATATGTTGTGGAAGTCTGACAAGGCTTGACTGCCTTCTTCTTCTGGGAATCTGCATGAATGCCTGCATCACTTTAGTGGGACATATATGGTGTCCAGCCTACTGATCCACCATTCATGCAGACACTACAATGTCTACATTCACCTGTGTCCTTAGTGTGCATCTGGTAAGCCTTACTAGTGTACAAATTTAGCCTGACATAAATGCTGTAAGTGCACCCTTATTCACCCTTACTCACACAAGGATTATCATAGCATTGTCCATGGCCTTAACCATTCCCATACTGTAACTATCTCTCCCTGATTCTCAATGGCAATAGCCTGAGCCTAAACTATGTCACAGTACCTCTATTGTTGGGCAGAAAAGGCCGTGTGTGTTTCTAGTGCTAACTGTGCAATGTCTCTTCACCTAGCATCCTCATGTAAAGGTGTAGGTGTAGATTCTTCTACCTGTGAAAGTACAGTCCCTCCATGCTGTACACAGGAAACAGGAGTTGAACTATGTGGTGACAAACCCTTTGTCATCCCACTTGTAATGTTATTTCCTAAATATACTGAGTGTGTGTGTGTGTGTGTGTGTGTGTGTGTGTGTGTGTGTGTGTGTGTGTGTGTGTGTGTGTGTGTGTGTGTGTGTGTGTGTGTGTGTGTGTGTGTGTGTGTGTGTGTGTGTGTGTGTGTGTGTGTGTGTGTGTGTGTGTGTGTGTTTGCATCACTGACTACAGAGCTATCCACCTGTTGTGGGGTTGCGGCCGGGGGCCCTACCTGTATACTTTGTGACTGTGTACCACCACCTGACTATGTGTCATGAAAATGAGAATAATGACATCATCTTCAAAGGCCATTCTGTTGTTAACATCATCCTGTTGTTGTGCAAAATAGCATGTGATCGTTTCTGGTGTTGAATCTGTGATGAAGTATGCCAAGATGCAGTTAATATGACCTGTGACAATTAAATATAATCTGTTTTCTTAAAAGTATGATGCCCACACCTACCATGCACTATTTAGTTTGTGACACAGCTGATGCTGATGGAGTATTTGCTGAAGAAGCAGGTCAGAGCATACTTCTCAACTGTTCAGATTTTCACAGAATGTCCAGATTTTTCTCTCATATTTTAGTCTGTTGCTCATAAAATATGTGGCTTACTGGCAAATCATTAAGAAGTGACATCACTAAATAATGAAATACGCTTGAGTTTCAGACTTCATATCTTTCAGAAAAAGCATTCTAACACAAAATATATTATTTTAACAGCTTTCTAAGTTTATAATAGCAATATTTAAAATTTGTCCCTATTTGTGGGCCTTTATCACCCCATTATTTTTGCCTTTGCCCAGATTTCTTGCATTGACAGGTTGAGAGGTATAGATAAGAGTCTTCTGTATACAGGTACCATGCCAAGTACATCTAGTACAGCTAGCCTGAAATTAGCAAAGTCAGCCTGAGTGTGGATGTTGTAGGTTTCTGAAAGTACTGTTGTCAACATGATCTTGAACAATTCCAACACCATCCACATCTGCATCCAGATCATCACTCCTTATAGACAGCAGATGCTCCTTAACTGGTGTTAAAGGTTGGACTGTGGAAGGACTGCCACCAGTGCCGTAATGGATAATCATATCCTGCCTAGCTTTTGTCCTAACATGTCCCACCATGGCATTAGCTCTTTTCTTACCCTGTGCCTGTACAGCCAGACACTATATAAATCCATGCCCTAGCTCTCTCTCTCTGTTTTCACCCACCTCTTAAACATATGTTCTGCACATGCTCTCAGTACATCAATGAGGATGTCATTATTTTCAGGACTGAAATTCACTCTCCTCTGTCTTGCTTCCAGCTGCCGCCACATTTTTAACCTGAAAATATACGTAAAAATGACACCTTCCTAATCTATTTGACTTCATCAGTTTTGGGTCAATCATTTCATTCCTTAATTAAAAATTAGCAAAAGCACAGTGAAGCTGGATTTATCTTTGATTTGCACTACTGTCTGTGTAATTTCCTGTAGTAAGTGAGAAACCATACTACAGACAACCTTCCTGTTGCAAAATGTAACCCTACAAGGGCTTACTTTAAGCGTGTGATTATTAATTAAATTGTTATGTATTCCTTTCCTCAGTTACAGTAACATTGCCTGCAGTGTGTTCCTGGGCATTTCTATTGTCAGAGACAGTGTCTGCAGTAATCCATTGTACACACGTAATAGTAACGCAGACATCACTGAATATGGCACCTTACACTTCTCAATATTTACATCTAGAAATATACATGTTTTGCAATATTTGCTGCCTTACCAATAAAATACAGGCTAATCTTGAAGAAAACTCAGTGCAATCCACATCTAACTGCTATTTTCAATAAAATTATGCTATCTGAGCATTTTATAAACATTTTAAGTTAATTTGCATTTTCCCTTAATTTTTTAAATAAACATGGAGGAAATAAATACAATGTGGGTCAGAGATTAACATTAGACACAGAAGATAATTCTCCTTTTACATTGTGCCTTAATAGCACAACATCAGTCTGGGGGACACTTAAAAGCAGTTAAGAAAATAAAATAAAGTTTTGCAATATGAAAAACAAGGGGAGCAGTAAACATCAGGGATACTATACATAGCATGGCATGAAGGCAGGGGACAGTAAACACCAGGGATACTATTCATAGCATGCAATAAATGCAAATATTCAAAGCTGTAACTGTATCACTAACACACACTGTGATTACTCCACACTGGCATTGGGCACCAAGGACACTGAAAATATTACTAAAGAATGTCAAACAAAAATTAAAAATGAAGTAAAAGAGAAGAAAAAAAAACAGAATCTTTAACTTACTATTTATTAAGAGCCTAAGCCTAGTACACTAACCCAGTAGTTTGAGCAGCAGTGTTTTCATACTGTATATGAGGTATAAAAGTCTAACATGTAGAGTAATTCAGTGATTTCAACAGCCCATGAGTTATGAGAGACAGATCAGGTATAGGAAACAACAACAGGATTGATATGTAAAATCAAGTACAGCTGAGCGGCATGAAGGTGCATCCATGTTGGGGGAAGGGCTTTGGGACAAAGCTAAAACCAGACACCAGAGAGATGTTTTAAAGTAGTATTAGGGATCACTTACAAGGGTAATAGAACAACAGGTTTAGACTTTGAGAGCAATAAGAAGACTGAAACTGTAATGTCTGGCATTACTGACTTACTATAAGGATACTTGAATGGGAAGGCAGGGTCAAAATATAAGATACATCAGAGACACTCTGACAACTCAGTGTCAGATAAGAGGTGTGCTAGTGTGTATGTATAAATGTGTGTGGAAGAGTGAATGGTGGGTACCTGTGTCAATGCAATCCATGGTCCACCAGTGTTAACTACCACAGGAACTAGAGGGAGTTAAGGGTGAGCCACAGACATACAAATTAGGCACTAATGAAGTCTTTCCTCACTTGCAGCTAATATATCTTTGAATCCCTGGCTGTGTTCTACATGAACTACAGAGTGAACTGGCACCTCACCTGTGTGCCCTCTTCAATCACAGCCCCACCTCAGGCTTTGTCCCTACCAAATGGCACACTGCTATAGTCATCCCTCTCCACAAAGGATGAGTGACTACAGACCTTGGGAACTATCCCCTGACAAGTCTGATATGCAAAGCTATGGAATGTATCACCGTGGACCTAATAAACAAGGATATAGGGATTCTCCAAACTATGGATCTTACACAGTTTCTTTTTGTGATGGGTAGATCATGCCTGCTTAACTTGGTCAACTTCTTTGAGTCAGTCACCAGAACTGTGGATGAAGGCAAGGTGGTTCATACAGCCTACCTTGAGATGGCCAAGACCTTTGATACCATTCCCCACACAGGAATAAAAAAAAACTCACTAAGCTAGGCATCAACTCCTATATCACTAGGTGGGTTGCAAACTGGCTCACAAATAGAACCCACAGTGTGAAAGTAGCTGACTAGAAGTCAGACTGACGACCAGTCATGAGTGGAGTCCCACAGGGATTGGTCCTGGGTCATCTCCTGTTTGGTATCTACTTCTCAGAAGTCCAGGCCAACATGAAGGGACTCTGGCTGACACAGTTCACAGATGATTGCAAGTAGGGAGCCATTATTAACTCTCCAAGTGATGTTGACATCCTAGAGAAAGCCTCACTGAGACCAATGACTGGTGTCAAAACCATGGCCTTAAGCTCAATGCAAAAAAAAATGTGTCGTCATCCCCTTTGGGAAAAACCCAGTTCCAATGAATTACCACATCGATGGTAGTCCACTGAACATAGAATGCATTATAACAGATCTGGAAACACAGGCTGACAGCAACCTCTGTTTTGACCACCACATTGTCACTGTAGTCAGAAAGTCCTTCTATGTGGCACATCTCATTACTAAGGGTTTTGCATCCAGGAAGAAAGAGGTCATTGTCTCCCTCTACTCTTCTCTCATTAGGCCACTTGAGTACAATGCACCATTTGGCATATACCTCACTAGACACCTGCAACAACTGGACAGGCTACAAAAGTACCTCACAAAGAGGATCCTAGGCCTTAAACACTTGTTCTATATGGACAGACTCAAAAAGACTCCAACTATTCTCTGTCTCATATCGCCTACTTAGAGGTGATCTCTGCTTGACTTACAAAGCCATGTCTGTTACAGCTCTGTTAGAAATGCTACATCTAAAGAAATCCCAATCCCTCCGCACCACACACTCCAGAGACCTCAACCTCATTACCACAATCAACAGAATGTGCTGGAGGGACAGGTTCATAACCCAGAGACTGCGCATTCTATGGAACAGACTTCCTATACATGTCAAACAGAGCACCTCATGGGCCTTCTTCAAGAGAAATCTCGATGAGTGGATGGGAAATAGAAAATTCATGCCGGCAATCACTCCAGTGGCTCTACTCGACTGAGGCACTGGGAAGGTCAGGTGGCATGATGCCAGGGTAATCCTACGTGCCAGGCTTGTAAAGGCTCTAGGGCCATTAGCCTAGTACACAGCTACGAACCTATGAAACTAATTGCAAATCACTACATCATGTGAACTGTCTCTTTTTATTGCAGCTCTTACTGCCAGTACTGGATTCTTTCTGAATTCCCCAGCCTCTTCTTTAAATATAATTTACCAGTCTGTTAGTTTCTTAAGCTTTATAAATAAGCATTTCAAAGAATTTAACAGGTTCTTTACAAAAATCAGCAATAAATTTCAGAATATTTGTCATGGTACTCAAACTACTTAAAAACTTACAGAAATGTCTATTATATATTATTCCGTACAAACAGGGTATTGCTGATAAAGAGTCTAAAATAATAAATGAAGTTTGGCAACAAACTAAGTTGTCCTGGGACATCTTCATTGGGGGGTTAGGTTAATATTAAGGAGAGTTAAGTGGGTTGGGGAGGTGAAAGGGTTAAGTGGAGGCAGGTATGGTTGGGAGGATGTGAGATAATGATGGGGAGGGGCTTAAAAGGTTTAGTCTAGTGTAGTTGGGTTAAACAGTCACATTTTGGTGTGAACTTGCTACAGCAAGTACCACGTCCATGATGACCTGGAGGTGTTTGTGGTCGGGTGGGTCCTGGTTGGTGTGGCTGAGGTGTGTGGTGGTCGCTGAAGGGGTTGGTCGTGGGGCTTTGTATGTGTATGTATAGTTTTTTTTTGTTTTCCATCATGGTTTCAGCCAATTTTGAGGGCAGGGGGTTTGGGTGGTCTGGGTGGGACTGTGTGGTGGTGCTATCCTTTGGGAGGGGGGTGCTGAGATGTGGTCTGTTGTTTGCTGACTCGGGCTGAGTTGGTTTGGTTTGCTGGCCTTGTGGGAGCAGTGGGTGGACTCCTCCTGGTTCTGGGGTTTAGGGTCGGAGGTTTGTTTTCGCTGTGTTGCGGTGTGGATCTCCACCTGCATTGGAGAGGTGGGGGTTCACGGCAGGAGTGTCTCCTGGCTACTGCCCTGTTGGTTCCCGAGTGGTGCTGGTCCATATTGGTTGCTTTTGTGGGTTTTAGGGCATCGTGTGATGGTGGGAATGGGGCGCATGCACTGTCTGCTTTGGCTTTGCTTATTGAACAAAGGGGGAAAGAAAAAAAAAGATAGTGGATAGATAAATAAATGATGTCTTGGATTGGCGGTGGTGTGATTCCGTTTCCGGTTTGTAATTTGTTAGCCAGTGGAGTTCTAGTTTTGTACAGGTGAGTTTGTTTGGTTTGCCTTTTTGACGGTAGATTCCTGTGGAGTGGGAGAGGAGTTGGAAGTATGTACTGTTTGGTTGCTCATGTATTGGTTTCCACCTCGGGTCTGTTTTGCAGCGAGTGTGTTGGAGTCATTCGTGGCCCGAGGAGGAGGGTGGGGGTTTTCTGGTGAGGCAGTCTGCAGCACCGGTGCTTGCATTTTGTTGGTCCCTTTTCCCAGGCTGGGAGAGGTATGGGTTGGAGGCGTGCTCTGCAGTGCAGAGTGCCCAGTGCTGCTGTTCGGTCTCCCTGCTTTGGGATGTGTAGGAGGCCTAGGGAGAAAAGCTCCACAAAGATTAGTACAGCAAAAACAGTAAATACAATACACAGGTTAATAAAGTACAGTACAGAGTCAAAAAGTTAATAAGTTATAGTTGCAAGACCAAGAAAGGAGCAAAAATTAAATATACGATAAGGAGCACAGTGTGTTACAATATATAATAGTATTGAAAGGACATTTCGTTCAGTCATTTGGTTACATTCATCAGTGGCTATTACAGTAAACACACACTGATAGTGTAAGAGTATAGAAAGGAGTTGTTGAAAGCTTTCATAAAAGATTAAAGTATGATAGGCTCTAATTAACTGAAGCTTCCCAGACTCAGATCAATCACATAACCAACAACTATATAAATGGAACCGGAGGAGTTTTTTGATATTATTTTTGTTTTCAATGGCCCTAATATCTGTGGAGATGATATTCCATGCTTTTACAACAGAAATGGAAAACAAGTAGTCCCAAGGGTATTGTTGCTTTTGCCTATGTCAGCCAATGCTGTATTGGTGGATCTTAATAGGTGTTTGTTAGAGTAGATATTAAATAGACCTTGAGGAGCAGGAATGCTATTGGGATAATATAGAATTTGGTGGGCTATTGTAAGCTGGATATATGTGAGCAGGTTGGGTAATTCTAGCCAAGATAATTGCTTGATTGGTATGAAGTGGTGTGTTTGAAGGGTGAGTCAGTAGCAAACCTAGCTATTTTATTGTAGCAGGTGTTTAGTTTGTTGAAGTCTGCTTTGTTTATGTTGATGAGTATGAGGAAGGCATAGAGGACTGTGGATAATAGGAAGGTTCTTTCGATGGTGGCTTTACTGTCATTGGTGAGATATTTTTTGCATCTATATAGGGTTCCAAGTGTTTTATGGATTTTCTTTATTGTCTGTGCAATGCGCATATCAAATTTCATGTTGTGATCTATGATAACCCTTAGAAGTTTGGTGTGTTGGACAGGTGTGATGAGAGTGTTATTAGCTGAGAATATTTTTAATGGTGGTATGGTGTCTAAGGATCTAGTTGGATAGAATATCATTAGCTGTGTTTTATTGGGGTTAAGTATTAGCCGGGATTTTGCTAACCAGGTTTCAAGAGCGATAAGGGACTCTTGTGTCAATCCTGGAGTTGAGGGAGTGATGGGGTGGAGCAGATTAGAGTGGATTTATCATTGTGCTGGGTAGCTTTGTGGAGTTTGTTGGTGAATATGTTGAAAAGAAGAGACCCAAGAATGGATCCTTGGTGGCCCCCCCAGGGTGACAGAAAGGAGAGGAGATAAGGAGTTTGCCATTTTACTGCTTGTTGGTGGTTGGTTAGATGGTCTTGAAACCACGCTAGTGTGGAGTGGCTGAGATTAAGACTTGAGAGAGCAGAAAGGATTTAATATAGGAGAAAGTATTGAATGCCTCTGAGAGATCTAGGAATACAGCAGATACTAGGTTACTATTGTTTCGATGTTGGTTTACTGTGCTGGTAAAGCTAATAAGGGCTGTGGTAGTACTGTGATTGGGGTGGAATCTGTGCTGGGTGTTGTTTAGCAGTTTATTAGTGAGGAGATGTATAAATTTTTTGAGGATTTTATATAAGAGGGTTAAAATGGCAATTGGACAGTAATTAGATAGTTCCACAGAGTTACCTCCTTTGTGGAGTGGTATTACATGTGAAGTTTTCCATAGTGAAGGAATGCATTGTTCTGATAAAAAGTGGTTAATGATCATGGAGACTGGGTAAGAGATGGCTTTGGCTGCAATCTTTAGATATTCTGCAGGTAATTTGTCAGTGGCCAGGGTTGTGGGTTTAAGCCTATTTAGGTATTTATATATTGTGATAGTTGGGAAAGGCTGTAAGGAGAAGAGGTTTTGGTCTGCTGATATGGAAGATAGGTTTGGAAGTGAAGTGGGAGAACTATTATTGATGAGCATTATGATGGATTTGGCAAAGTGTTCATTGAACTGAGTGGCAATATTATTGGTGGTGGTGTCAGTGTTAGGGGGAAGAGTACTGGTCTTTCCTGGTTGTAGGATTTTATTAATGGCAGCCAAGAATTTGTGTGAGTTATGTTTGTGCTTGGTTTGAATGCCTATATAATGGCTCCTTTTGACTGTCCTAATTTGTTTTTTTTTTGCTTTGTTCCTCAGTTTCTGGTATGTCTGTCTTTTAGTTTGAGTGGTATTTTGATGCCACGAGACCCATGTTTATCTCTTTGTTTTAGCAATAGATGGGTATTTCTGGTCAGCCAGGGGGGCATAGTTGGATTTTGTTCTGACAGTTTTGATAGGTGCAAGATGATTTTGAATGTTTAAGAAAGTGTTAATGAAGTAGTCTATGGCACTTTCCATGGGAAGAGATGAGAGTGGTCTCCAGTTGCATTGATTAAGTGCAGATATGAAGTCATGGGTGTTGAAAGTCTTTGTGTACCACCAGATTTGTTGGAGGGTGGAGGAATTTAATGGATTCATTTCGTGTCTAATTATAAAGGTGGGAAGGTGGTTGCTGAGGGTGTCTGGGAGGCAGCCTGAGAGGCAGGATTGAGACAGTCTGTTAGTAAGGATCCAGTCTAGGATGGACTCCTTTTTTGATGCTTTATCTACTCATGTTGTGGTTTTGATTAGCTGAGTGGAACCGTTTAGGTTAATGGGGTTAGTGGGGTGGAGCGAGTTACAGGAGAACCAGTCGATATTAACATCACCTAGTATGATTGTCTCTTGGGGAAATTTTTGGAATGCCCAGTCGAGAATGGATTCTACTGTACTGATGTTATTGTGAGGGGGGGTTATATAGGTACCAATTATATGTAAGTGTTTTTTAAGTTGATTTTCACCTTAGTGAACATAGTTTCGGCATTATTGAACTTGGGTTGTTCACTGGCTAACAATTCAATGGTCAGGTTGTTTTTGAAGAGGAGATCAATGCCTCCACCTCTTTTGGATATTCTGTCTTGTCTAAGAACATTGTAACCAAGTGGAACAAAGTCATTATTATTGTTTAGTCATTTTAGCCCGGTCTCTGTGAGGAGGACTATGTCAGGAGAATAGAGGGCCAGGGTAGCGTGTCGCTCTGGGATTTTGTTCAGTATGCGCCTTATGTTTATTTTCAATTAACCACAAATGATCTAGAATTAAAATTAAGGATTTATAGGTGAACACTAGGTTAACTGTCCTGAAGAGCCATTTTAAGCCTCGCCAATAACTTGAAGTTTGAATCAATCTTTGGACTTTGTGTCTAGAAGGTTAAGACCTTAACCATTATGCCCCCCCCCCCCACACACACTCATGCTTTCACCCTATATTATATTACAATCACAAAAGATTCAGTTTTGAAACTTGCAGCAAGGAGCAACTGGTGTTGTGTGTGGATAATCCAGTAATTTATGAATCTTAGGTATACAAAAAGTAATGTAACTTGTGGTGAAGTACTAAAAATTATTCAGACATTTAATTTGTTAGTAAACTGTCATTCACTAGTTCAGTAATGGCAATCCTAATATATCTAAAGAAAACTTAACGATACACCTAATAACCTGCTTATGCACATTAGTAGCTAGTATATTGTCAGCATTATTCATCAGTAAAATGTCCCCTCCTTTACCTGTCTTCATGATCCTTAAGTTCATAACAGCCTGTAATACTTTTAAAGTTTGTCTTTGCTCACTTGTTAAAGGAAAGGTCACCTGCTTATCTGTTAAGTTAAATAGCATTTTCTTAACTGATTGCTTCAAAAACAGCCTCACATCTTGTTGACATGTAAGTAGCAGTAACTGAAAAGCACTGCTATTATATGAGATGTGAATTCAGTGAACAGCACAATATATTCTTGCATCCAGTGGATTAAATGTACAAGCTCTGGATGCAGTGAGTGAAATCTTGCATAAGACAAAAACTTGGTGAAGAGGCACAGTATACTCTTGCATCCAGTCACTGGGAAGAATACATTGTATAGAGGTGGAACAGCTGTAATATATGAAAACAATGCAGTTTAAATGTGGATTTTGACATATTTTTCACTTGCAATAAGTAGGATATGTACAGTTAATGTATTACATGAAACATTGAGGGTGGAAAGTACATGACATAGTGGGGTACCCATCAACTAGATGAGTGTGCTTTAATTGGTACAAAAAAAGGCAAAAACAACTTCCCATGATCCTTGAGGTTGTATTTATCCCACTGTTGTTCAAACTTGGTTTTGGTATATATAAGTCTGGGAGTGTGGGAGGTCTCATCTCAGATGTAAGGGTGCTGTGACTCAGCCCCCTGCAAAAATAGAGTTGTTTTGTAATCATTAAATTATTTTTTGGCTATTTTTTTCTATGAAATAACATTCAATTAAATGCATTTTCTATATCAAGATGACTCTAACAAAATGCATAAAGTGAGCAACATAACTGCAATTACTATATTATGTGAACACATGGAAAGCAGAAAGTATGTATCCGTACCCTTATAGAACTTATAATGGGCAGCCTAAGTGCAATTCATAAGCACAGTAGGACATATCCGTGATTTTTTTCAGAGGGTGGGACCCTTGGTCTTCTTGAGCTGGGTCATATGTTTAGCCAAGTACATTCTAAAAGATGTAATTATACTCTGTTATTGGCCTAATTATGAAAGAATAGAATAGGTCAATGACTTCCTTGGATTAAGAGGATATGTCCTTGGTGATTAGTCTTTATATGTAGAAGGATTTCCTAAAGTGGTCACATAGTAGCCAAAGGATAGTTCATCATCAGTGAAGGTTTCCAAGACCCTAATGACATAGTTTATTTTTAGGAAGGTGTAGGAGGGTTCTGTGCTGGACTTCTCTGTTTGGTATCTACTTCTCTGAAGTAAAGGCAATACCAAAGGAGTCTGGCTGACTATGTTTGCAGATGACTGTAAGCTAGAAGCAGTCACTGAATCCCCAAATCACGTAACTGTCTTGCAGGAAGGTTTGTCCCAAATAAATAACTTGTGCCAAAAACATGGACTAAAACTAAATGCCAAAAAAATGCATTACTGTATCCTTTGGGAAGTCATCTACCCTGAGGAACTTCCACATTGACAATATGCTTTAAGAGTGGACCTATTTGCTCGGGATTTGAAAACTTATGAAGACAGTGACCTAATTTTCGACAAATATGCGTACATTGCCGTAAGAAAGTCCTTCTATATTGCACAGCTTATAAACAAAGGGATTGTGTCTAGATTTAGGGATATGATTGTCCCTCTTTACTCTATCCTCATTAGGCTAGTCATTGAGTATAATGCCCCCTTTGGCATGCATTTGTCCAGACACATGCAACAGCTGGAACTCCTGCTGAGATACCTTCCAAAGCGAATACAAGGTTTAAACAATATGTTCTATGTCAACTGCCTCAATGCCCTATCAATATACTCAGTATCCTGCAGACTGCTAAGGGGTGACTTGTGTCTATGCTAGACACAGGTCACCTCTTAGCAGTCTATAGGACACTGAGGGTGACCTGTGTCTAGAATATAAGGTGTTCTCTGACTCAATTTTGAAGTATTTACCGCACATCAGCAAGTCAAACGACATCAGAAACACTCAATGTAAGAATCTTAACCTTCTTTTGCAACATCAACAGAATGGTTTAGAGGGACATGTATATCTCGCAGAGGATACCACTACTGTGGAACAGATTCCCTATCCACTTAGAACAAAACTCATCCATGCCCATATTCAAGAGAAACTTGTATTTATGGATATTTTTATTTTATTTTATTTTTATTTATTTAACATTTGTTGACCGGGAAAGTCCGACTAGGTTCCACAGATCCTGTTTTCAGCGGAGGCCCGGGGAGAAATGCTCCAGTACTTAACTTAACTCCAGATATTAAACAGAATATTTACCCCAGGACCGCACCCTGTGCCACTAATGGGCAGAGACAGCGCCTACATAATTTATCCCATACATATGTCCCATTAAATTATCTATGGTATGATTCCACTTATTCTTATGGGTGGCAATATATAATTATCCACCAAGGGATGGGTAAGGTCAATCTAACACCAAATGGGTTTGGTTAATTTGAGCACCAAAATGAATATTTGCCTATAAATGACCCACAGAGGCAGTTAGCCTAGTATTTACCTATGAACCAGTGAAGTTCTATGTGATAGGAACATCAGTGCCTAGGTTTGCCAAAAAACACAGTGTTGCTTTTCTGCCATTTACTTTGAGGCTGTGGTCCAATCACCATTTGTGAGCATGAGTTTGACCCTCCTGGAGAATACATAGATCATGCGTGGTAAGATCCAAGTTTTCAATCATGGACAAAGTTTGTCGGACACAGTTCTTTGATGTCTGCTTTGACTTCAAAGCATACCTCTCAATTGTACAGATTTTCACAGAATGTCCAGATTTCTGCCTCATATTTTTGGCATGCTTGTCATAAAATTGTTGTTTTCTGTCAAATCACTGGCAGATTGTTGAAGGCTGAAGTTAGAAAATAATGACAGACACTTGAGTTTCATACTTTATACCCTTCAGAAAATTCATGCTAATACAAAACCTGTTATTCTATCAGCTTTGTAAGTTTATGAGTGATATTTAAAAAGTGGCCCTATTTTTGGTCCTTTGTCCTAGCATTATTATGGCTCTGTCCAGATTTCTTGCTCTAAGAGGTTGAGAGGTATGCTTCAAAGAAGATGCCAAAGATGAGCGGTCCCAGATCTAATCCCCGAGGAGCACAGCTGGAGACTACTCTTAGCCGAGAGGACATTGTGTGTGCTAACACTAGCAGACTGTTTATTTTTTTTCCAGTCAGACAATTTGCTACACAGTGGATATCATAGAGGTTTACATTTAATTCAATTAGCTTGTCAATGATGCCTGAGTGTTAAATGATATTGAAAGTCTTGGCCAAATATAGATATACCTTTTGAACTGATTTACCCTGAGTCTAATGCCTTTATGACTACTTCATGAACATTTAGCAGGTTTAAGAGGCAGATTCTTCTTTTATAAAACTCAAATTGGTTAGAGCCCAGGAACTGAAGACTATCTATGTCCTTGTTTATGAGGTTCATAATGATATGCTTCATTGCCTCACAGATAAGGATGGTAAAGCTCAAAGGGTTACAGCTGCCCGGGACAGAATAGGGTCATAGGAAGTTACTATGCTAATGACCCTAGGACCCTTACAAGCCTAGCCAAGTTCTACACTTACTGTCATGATTAGCACCTATTGCCCCTGTCCAAGAGGGACACAGGTGGAACCCCCAGGATGAATTTATGGTTATCCATCCAATCGTCCAGATTGCGTTTGAAGAGGGCCAATGAGGTGCTCTTTTTGACAAGAAGTGGGAGTCTGTTCCAAAGGTGTGGTAACCTCTGGGAGACAAATCTGCCCCTCCAGCAGGTTCTATTAATGTCACATACTAGGTTAAGGTCTTTAGAGTGAGTAACCCCTGTACCATTTGACTTGTGGATATGCAGCATTTCCAATAAAGCAGGGTCAGAGATTACCTTATATGCAAGGCAGTGATCACCTCTGAGTAGTCTGTATGAAACAGAATAAACTGACAGTGATTTCAGATGATCCACATAGAACAGATGCTGAAGACCTTGCATTTTCCTTCTGAGGAACTGTTGTGGTCTCTCCAATTGTAGTAGGTGCTTGGAAAGATACATATCAAAATGGGCATTGTACTCAATTATTGGCCTAATGAGGGAAGAGTACAGGGAGGTTATAACTTCTTTTTTTTCTGGAGGCAATGCCCTTACTTATGAGATGAGCAATATAGAATGCCCTTCTTACCACTGTGGAGACATTGTAATTAAAGGTATGGTTTCTGTCAACGTGTGCCCAGATCTCTCAGTACTGAGTGTATACTTATAGTGTTGCTATTGTTGCAGTAGTTAGCAGGAACATCACTCTTACTGAAAGGGATGAGAATAAAATCATTTGTTTGTGTAAAACCATCTTGTAGGGTGCTGGCATCATTTGGAGATTCTATGACCTCTCCTAGTTTGCAGTCATCAGCAGACTTTGTCAGCCACAGACATGGGATTACTACAGCAGTTCTCCATATGACTGGAGAATTCAGTGGAGAGGCTGAGATTGATGAGACATAAAAATAGAAGTAAAACAGGTAGTGTTTGGGGCTGACCAGAAGACATCCTGTCACATCGTTAAGGCCCATGGAACTATTTTTTAGCCTTGTAGAGAGCATTTAGCACTTGCTTAGAGATGATTTGGGGGGGTGTATGCATATTAATATTCTGTGAGTAATTTTAGAAGAGATAGGGGGTTAATGTTAATGTAAAATGCTGAATATCTCTGCTAATATGTTGCCAATGTTCCCGGGGTCAATTATTTGTTTTTATTTTGTATTCATTCCGAGTATTGAAGGGTATTATTTCAAACATTCCTGAAACAGTTAAAGCAGACTGTATGGATATTCTTAACATGGGTAATGGTTTGCAATTCATATTTCTCTTGGAGGATTTGATTTTTTTTGTAGGTTGTCTGATTATTTTCAGATTTTCTCTAGATGATGGTCTGTTAAGTTTGTTTTATGAGGTAGGAGTCTCTTCCTCTTATAGTATAGTTTGTTGATACTAGGGTTCTACCAAATGTATTTATTCTTATATCTGGCACTACATTTATGTGTTATGAAGACGGATGCCTTGGTGCTAGTTTGGGGACAGGTGCAGAATTTCTCCATGCAAATTTCAGTGTGGAAACTAAAGCAGAATAATCTAGGGAGGGTGTTTGAATTTCATCTGGTCATCAGTCAGCTAGAGCTGATTTGCCTTGAAGCAGCCACTGAAGATGGAGGGATGTTGAGGTGACTCGGTTCTGACACCTAGAGTAAATGTTACTGCAACATGGTCAGATTTGACCATTGGTTTGGTAACTGTGGGCACTGGCCATAGGAGGAATATATTCGTGAGAACCATGTCTAATATTTTTGAGCCCTTCACTGGGACTTGGGCAAGTTCATCCATGGAGTTAACATTAGTAAAATCCAGGAATCTCAGCACATAGTTGTCTGTGGCACTGTAGATTCTTCAGTTAATGAAGGGATAGTTGAAGACACCTCAGAGGATGGTGTTGGTTTCTATGGTAAGGGATGTCAGTTTGTTATTATGAAATGTCTCATGGTCTGCCAGTGTCATAGAGGGGATGCAGTAGTTGGCTACTATGTTGGGCTGAGTTTCATTTATTGTAAGAAGAATGTGGAAGAGTTCTAATTCACTGCACTTCTTTAAGAGTCTGGATAAGAAATGGTTTCTTAGGAAGTCAGATATACCACCACCAGCTCCAACGTCCAAATTTGTATTGAGTCTGAAGGAACGGAGGCAGTAAAAGCTTTGCATTGCAAAAGTGTTTTCAATATTCTGAAACTGTGTTTCAGTATAATGCAAACATCAATATTTTCAAGGGTTAGGAGTACCTGCAAGGAGTGCAACAGTTTGTGTAGGTTTCTAGCATTGAGCTAGTTCACTACATGATGATTGACCCATCCTGCAGAAAGGTTTGTCTCAATTAAATAATGAATGCAAAAGTCATGGACTAAAACTAAATGCCAAAAAGAAATGCATTGCATCCTTTGGAAGGTCATCTATCCAAGGGAACTACCACATTAACAATATGCCTCTAAAAGCTGAACCCGTTGTTCAGGATTTGGGAACATATATAGACAATGACCTAACTTTTGACCAACATTTGTCCATTGTTGTAAGAAAGTCTTTCTACACTGCACAGCTTATAAACCAAGGGACCATGTCTAGATCTAAGGATGTCATTGTCCCTCTTTACTCGGTCATCTTTAGACCAGTCATTGAATATAATGCCTCCTTTGGCATGCCCACAGAGATACTGTCCTAAAAGGATACAAGGCCTAAACAACATGTACTGAATGGACCATCTCAAAGCTCTGTCACTGTACTTGGTATCCTACAGACTGCTAAGAAGTGTCCTATATCTGACAAACAAGGCCTCCTTCAACCCAATACTGATGGATTTACTGCACATTAGTAACTCAAATGGCATCAGGAATACTCAGTCCTGGAATCTAAGCCATTTTTTGCAACATCAACAGAACAGTTTGGAGGGGCAGTTATATCTCACAGTGGACACTGCTGCTCTGGATCAGACTCCCCATCCACATAAAACAGAGTTCATCCTTGTCCATCTTCATGCACAACTTGGATCTATGGATGAGAAACAGACAATTTACCTCAGGACTGTCTCCTTTACTACTAATGGATAGATGCAACTCCTAAATGCTTTATCCTATATATGGGTATCCTCAAATTATCTATGGTAGGATCCCAGTTATTCCTATTAAGACTAATATATAATTATCGATAGTGAAATGGTAAGGCCAGTCTTTAAGCAAATGGGACAGGTTAGTTTGAGCACAAAAAGGTGAATTGGCTAGGCTTAAAATGGCCCACAAGGGCAGCTAGAGTAGTACTTCCCAATGAACCAGTGAACCTATTAACATGAGACATGGAGTATGAAAAGTGCATGACATAATCTTATTGTAGCTGAAATATGCAGGAAACAGAAAATTAGATTATTCTGTTGAGTATGGTATGTGGAAAATATGGTGTATATATTTACATTTCGTATAATCATAAATGAAAGAGAAATTAAGTTATTACATAGCTCTTATAATATGAAAAGTGATCAAGCAAGACAATAATATAAGACTACAAAGACAATTTTTGATGTAGTCACATGTTTAAAAAATGTATTGTATAAAACAGAATTTTACATAGATCCAACATTGTTAATATTTAATGCATGTAGGAAATGATTGTTAGAGCAAAAAGTGATAATTGCTAATCCTTGGTCACATCAGTCTGGTGTCAGATTTTTATGGAAGAGTCAAGGACATCAGAATTAATCAATGATGTGATTTATTTAACACACCCATAGTTGTGTATTTATGCATTGAGTCTGACAAGGTACCCTGGAGGAGTTTCATGTTTGTTTATATCTGAGATGCTGTTTCGGGGTTCTATTGGAACTTGTGCTCTATCTCAAAAGAAGCTACTGTGACAGTATTTGCTGTGACTAAGGCAGCATATTGAAACATTAGATATGCATATTAAAACATTATTTGGCTACTTGCATGTGATATAGTACCGTTAGTAGTATGGAAACAGCCTTCCACTGTAAGTTTTTATATAGATAATGGTAAAGATATTTTCAAAGCAATCTGACTCTCACACCCTTTATTGTTTTGCTTCTAATATTTATAACACAAACAAAAAATGGCCTGATGAAACTCTACATATGTATGCATGAGTGCTATATGTTTTGTCACTGAATGTATTTATTGCATGTTGAAATTTTGGAGAAATTTGTCTGTGAGATATCTGCTTGAGTTATGCAATGGAAAAACATCAGGAGACTGATCACTACATAACTGAGGAGATTTTTTTCTTTGTGGTTGTGAGGCCCTGGGGATAATATTTTTAATTTCTGGAGGTGTGGGGGAAGAAAGTAAAAGCTATTCTGCACTGTTTTTGGTGATCACAGATGTATCCCATTGGTTTACATTTGCAATCACTTTAGTTAAATTTGAAGTAGTGATGAATGTAATTACCAGTGAGATTGTCTGATGTTTTTAGTTTTGATCAAACTCAATGGCGATTATTCATTATATAATCGTATGCATGTGTTCACAGATGTTACTTGTATACTGTATAAAAAGGAACAGTTTACTCCACTGCACTAAGCTATACGATGGGCAAGAATGAAACAGGCAGAAACAACAAAGAAACTGGAAATTCAATCCTTTTTATTATGTTTTTCTAGAACTGGATTTTGTTCATTAATATAGACTTAATACACTGCGATGGTGGTGCTGCGGTAGCGTTGTAGTTAGATGTTGCCCATTCGATTCTCAGTTAGAGCGTCTTCTGTGTGGTGACATGCGTGAATGGGCATTCCTTCGTTGAAGGTTGTGCATTAGGCCTGGCAAGCCAGTACGTAAAAATCTACTGTCAATCATTAGCGGACCGGAGTTCTGCTGTGGCGACCCCTAACCGGGAAAAGCCGAAAGACACAAACAAACATGAAAAATTACTAAATAGTATGCATGAACACAGGTAATTGTTTTTTTTATTTGTAAGCACTATCTTATGATTTAGGTTGGAATAGTCTGGAAGAAAGCTTTAATGCAGTATTTTGAAAAAAAGACACAGTGTTATATAGTGTGATATCTGCAACACTGCCTACAGACACTTCATACAGTTTGTGACACTTGCTAAATTTCTCTTTCCCCAGCTGTAACCTAGAATTAATTCAGAGATAAGGCTTCTTGCATTTATTTTCACATTCTGGTTACTATTAAATCTCAGAGTATTTTGTATAATTGACTGAGATACTATTATGTATTAAAATGTCAATGAAGCAGATATTTTTTTAAATAGATCACATGGTCTGTTTGTTTGCAATTTTGGGTAATATATTATTGTTTTAGGTGACTTAGTCTGATGTATTTGTATGACATTCCTGTGCATGTTATCATTACTGGTATAAACATCATGATGCATAGTATTACGTATTCAAAAAGGGAAAGCATTAAGTTATGGAATATGGTAGATATGTGAGCCATCTCAATCACCTCTAGTCAAAGCAGTTTGAATTTTGCAGTCCCCAACCAAAAAAAAAAAAATCTAGTTGCATGGTTTCCTTAATAGAGATGGAGTACATATGACCATGGGATATAAATGACTATTTCAGAAATTAAGACAATTGCCAGTTAACCATTATTAACCAGTTTTTGATCTTTCCTTAACCATAGTTCTATAACTATGAAAATATATTTTTCTGAGACAATACAAAGGAATGAGGTGACTTAACTAGCATGCTTTTCTGAAACATCTTTGGCTATGTAGTTTAAAAGTCAACAACAGCAACAGAAGGCTTGTGAAAGTGTATTCAGGTGGTTTTAAAACATTTGCATGAACTTGCAGTATGCATGACTAAGGAATTTTAAATCATGCTATAGGCTGATAGTATAAATTACCTGTAACTTGTGTAGACTGTATCATGATAGCACATGGCCCAGTGGCACCCACATCTATGAGTGACCTGCAGAAGTAAGACTATCATCATTGTGCAAAGAATGAAGCCATCCTTCTCAGTGGGAAGAACCGCACCCCAGAATAGTGCTAGCAGAAGCCTGTGCTCACCAATGCAATACCTTTTCAGTAGTTTCTGCATTGTCATGCAACACTTTTTAATTGTGTTACCTACATATAATAAAACACATCTTCTGCTGCTTATCCTGAGCTGGCGATGGAAGTCACAGTTTCCTTATAAAGAAATGGAGTGCACCCAGTGGAATGCACCACTTATTAAGGTCAGCAACACAGGGAGGGAGGAATGGAACTGCCAATGGATAGACTGCAGACTTCTGATAATGGAAGTGCACACTTCTATCTTAATATACATGTTACGTTTATGGTAATAACTTGGGAAAGAAATAATTATTTAATTCCACTATATGATCAAGTCATGGGCCTATTTTAATTGCAAAAGTTCTGACATAATGACAGAACTAGGAACTGAATAACCACTTAGATAACATGGGTATATCATTAAATATTCTGTGAATATGAATGTGACACAGTCATTTGGAATAAGTTCTTCAGGTTAGTGATCATAATTTGTAAGAATAATAAGTTAATACGTTGTGCATGCTTTTGTGCATGTGGCTGCAGGATGATTTTATATGGCATATTATGAGGAAGGTGTCACAGATTAAGTGGTACAGAGGCACATTAAACTAACCAACTAAGAAATAATTTTTAAATGGACTTTAGAAACAGACATATTTGCCCAAAGACACCCTGGCATTGTGCGTTTGTGTGAGTGTGTGGAGGGAGGAGGTTTTGGGGAGGTTGGAAGGTAGAGTAGGATTGAATGAAATAGCTATAATTTAGGAGTTAAGCACAAAGTAAAGGTTTAGATAGGTTGGGAAGATAGGGGGATGGAAAGTGTTAAGGTAGGAAGAAGATGAAAAGAGGAAGTGAGGTTAGAGGGGGGGTGGAGTTCCAAGGATTCATATTGTGTTGAAAGGGTAGGATCATTCTTCTGGTGTGGGAATCTATTCACTATCTCCCATCCCATCCCTAGTGAATCGAGGTTTACATGAGGTTGATTTTGATGGAATAAGTGTGGCAGAGTAAGAAGGGTTTCAGGTTGAACCCTTTTTCTATTCCCCTTTCCCCTTTAATTCTATGAGGTACACTGTCTCATGTTTTGGCCAGTTTAAAAACTGAGTGGAAGGATGTAACACTGCCTTTTTTCACTTGTGGGTGAGTTGTCTATGCTGCCTGCAATGTTAAATGTTAATTTGTATGTTAGCAATATATTTCTTATTTCAATATTTACTGTTTTATCATTTGCACTTGTAGATTTTGATAAATAAAGTAGCTGCATTAGCATATTTGTGTTTTTTGTCTTAAGTGGGTTTGGACAAACTTTATTTATAGCATTGTCCAAGCACAGCTTACATGGATTTTCCTTAGCTAAAAGTGGCTGAGAAAAAAAAAGAGAGAAAGAAACAGATACGGATGTAAATAAATATTTGGAGTACCTAGCCATGCCACTTTATTACAATCTGTAGATCATAGTCAACTATCATCATTGACAAAACACCGTCTGTTCTATGCATTTTTTTAAATTATGTTGAAATATTTAGTTCACCTCATTGTCAGGCAGCTGTATTAAATGTAATCTATGTGACCTGTGGCACAAATGCTTCTTCAACTTTCATTTGCTCTGTCATCAGACTATACTATATTGTCCTGCAGTCATATATTCCATGCACTGGGGATATGTATCATCTTAAACTAATACATTTTAAAGACCTGTCCTCTATCCCTCTCCCTTATTTCCTTAAGGGTACACATATCCAATTTTCTCTAGATGTGGATCGTTTTTTTCTGAGTGTCGTTGTTTCACAGCAAGAGGTTCTCTTGTTCGATTCTCTGCTGGAGTGCCTTCTGTGTGGAGTCTGCTTGTCCTCCCCGCAGTCAAGTGGCCTCCAAAAACTGAGTGAATGGGCTTGCCTTGGCTGAAGGTTGGGCGTTGGGCTGGCAACTCGGCACCATAAAAATCTACTGCCAATCATTAGCGGACCGGAGTTCTACTGTGGCGACCCCTAACCGGGAAAAGACAAACAAAATTTTATTTTATTTGCTCTTATTTACTGGGATTTTCCAACTGGGTTTAGTCAAAAAACTATTTTCAGATGAGGGCTGGACAGAAACGCTCCAACATAATACAAACATTTTTAAACAGACATTCAGTAAAATACATGAGCAGACATTAAGTAATATATATTTTTAAACCAATATTCAGTAAAATTCATAAACAGACATTAGGTAATATACATTAATAAATCTACATTGATTTGCTAATAAGATTACATTCACATGAAATAAATGTGATCATGCAGTGATAGGCCACAGTTATTCAAAAACCAGCATGCTGATTGAACAGCCTAACCAGCGTGTCCATTGTAAATCAAGCATACACTAATAGAAAAAATTCTGACTATTGATATATGCTACAGAGGGTAGAATAAATTCAAGAAAAATGAGGTATGTTCTACAAAACTAAAAAATCAGAACTGTACCTTATTTTCTTTATACCCATGGTTGTCTTTGATCACTTGGGCATTGCCCTCATGATCAAACTACGCCAACCATGGGTAAATCCAGCATTACCCATGCCCAGTCTTGGGTTATTGCTTAACTATTACAGTTTAAAAGATACTTATGTATTAGTATATGTTGAACTTTGAGCATCTGAATAAGTGCATTAGTGGGCTGTCAAAAAGATGAAACATCATGTGCTTAGAAAGTCAAAGAAACGGGGGTGATAGAAGGGACTTGATAGTGTAGAACACATTGCTATTGTAGTTTAGAGGTGGTACATACAGCAGTTTCATAGATAATTATATATGGCTGTCATAAGGTTTGTATTAGAAATATGGAGGTGGGGGTGAGCAGTGTCATAAAACTATGTATATGGCTGGGAGATACTAGTAAAACTGTTCAGGTATTGGTGAAGACTGCTTGTGAGGCATAGGATTCCAAATGAAGAGAACTGGTTTGACAATATGGCAAGCTGAACATAACAGTGGCATTTATCCTGGAGATGTACAGGAGCAGATTAATTGATCTGATAAGTGACATTTTAGTTGTGTTTTAAATGAGTTTGCATTCTGAATGGTTTTCAGTGGTAGTGAAATGTGGTTCAATAGTTTAGCTACACTATTTGAATACAGAGAGTCACTTGCAGTGTTAGATGATTTTTTTTCTGGAGCATAAAATTTTATTGGCAAAATAGTGCTGTATTAAGTTGTTAAGGGCTGGGTAGTTTTTTTTTTTTTGCTTATATAAAAGTTGGTGTGTTGTAATTAGCTGAGAAAGAGCTAGGTGATGTGATACTTCTAACCAGTTTCATTCTCTGAGGGACAGACAGTAGTGTGCCCTGTTGGTATAGTGTATTGTAAATTTGGCTTTTTTATTACAACATTGCCAAATTTTGGACTGTTTTGAGACCTAAAGGTTAGTGAACATTGGGGCAGGATAGAAGAGAGATGGGGAGAGTGGTAAGTTTCTACTCTATATTTTTTACCCAGTTTTGTAACCGCATGTAATACATGGTGGTCAAATTTCAACCAGTCATCTATGGAGATGCCCATTAATTTTGTTTGGTTTACTTATTCTATTATGGCATTGCTAGCAGAGACAATAGTAAATACTGTCATTTTGGTAGAGATGTGTTTTGGAGTAAAGAGCAGTGATATTTTTTTTCTTTTTAAGGTTTACTAGTAGTCATGAATTATTTAGCCATTTCAATCAATAAGAAGGATTGTTCTTGGAGTTATAGAGATTTGGCAGAACAAATTAGAGTCAAGCCATTGGTGTATACATCTATGTGGGACACCAACAGTTACAGCTAAGAAGGTGGGGAAAATATTGTTTCCAGTTCACAGCTTGTGCTCTGTTTGAGAAGTAGCTATGAAACCATTATTTTAAATTGCTGAGTTCTAAGGATGAGAGTTTATGTAAGAGTTTCTGGTGGGAGACAGTATCAAAAACATTTGATAAATTTAGGAAGATGGTGGAGACCAGGCTTCCAGCATTTCTGTGGGTGTTGACAGTATTAATAAAATTCAGCAAAGTAATAGTTGTTCTGTGAAGAGAATGGAACCTGTGTTGGGTTGAAGACAGATAGTTGAGAAGTTGTGTATAAAAACAGTTTTCTAATATTTTGATTAGAATGAAAATGTGGCTTATACTTTGAAGGATCTGTATTGATTCCATCCTTGTACGGTGAAATAATTAACATTTTTTCCATAACAAGGGGACTTTAGTTTTCAGATATGGATCAAATTATCCAAATTGAAACTGGATATGCAATAGGCTCAGATTTATTTTCAGATATTGATCAATTTATCAAAACTGAAACTGGATAAGTAATAGGTTCAGATGCTATTTTAAGATATTCTGCAATTAAAGTGTTGAAGCAGTTTTAGTAGGCTTTATTTTTTTTAGATATATTTTGATGGCATCTGTAGGAACTAGATGGAAAGAAAAATGCTGGCAGAAGTTATTTGACTGAGTAGGGACATCAAGAGGCCGATTAGTTACCTGGCTGGTTAATGACTATACTGTCTGTATAAATTGCATATTGAATTGATTGGCTATGGTATCATTTTGTTTCTGTGTGTTTCAAGTTGTCTGTGAAACTTGCCCTGGATTTAACAGATTATTATTTGTGGCCCAGCACAGTTTTATATTATTAGTGCATATCTTTCGATTGGTTGAGTAATAGGCTTTATTACCTTTGGTGATAAGTTGTATTGTTATGTTTCTTAGTTTTCTATAGACTAGTATAATAAGAGATGTTTTATTTTTGCCCAAACCCTTCATGCTTTGTCTCTTTGTTTCATGAGTTATTTAGTTGCTGCAGAATGGTCAAGGGTTGATTTGATTATTTTTCTTTTGAGGGGCAAATGCATTTAGAACACCTATGAAGGTTTTATTGACCTGAGAGAGAGAATAATCTATGGGGAGTCTTTAGTGACTTCTAGTTAAGGAGATGTAGTGATTTAATAAAAGTATCACCATGAGAAGTAGTAATTTGTCTTACTAGGCTTTTATGATGTGTTTTGGGGGTGTTGCTTTGGTGTCTTATGGCCTACATTAGCAAGTGATCACTTGGCTATCTGACAGAGTTCCCTGAGGTGATATTTTTTTGGAGAAGATGTTAGGATTCAGTTGTGGATTGATTGCCTGGGTGTAGCTTTGTTATTTCTAATTGATGTGATTATAAATTTAGTGAACTTACATAGTAACATTACCCAGTATTATGGTTTCATGAGGGATTTTTGAGGAGGCCCTGGAGAGTATATCTTCTGGTATTTTAGCGTTGTTACCTGGGGGTAGGTATATATCTGTGATAGTGATTGTCTTGTGAGTGTTTAGTTTTTCATGGTTAGTAGGATGTCCAAGCTAGAGAAAGTTGGCAGGATGTGTTAGGGGAGATATCTAGTGTGTTTTTATAGAACATAGCAACGCTGCCAGCTTTTTATTGGCTCTTTCTAACCTGATAATGTTACAGCATGATGGTGCAATTTCTTCATTTTTCATTTCATGGCAAAGCAAGGTTTCTGTGGCAACTAAGATGATTGGGGGGTACAGAGCTATCCATGCATTCACTTTAGTGAGTTTGTTATAAATATTTCATAATCTGGTATGATATATATGAAGGCCAGAGTGGGACTGTTGGTGTGGGGTTGGGAATAATGGACCTGATGGAAATATGCTGCCTGGTGCCAGAATATGCTGAGTTGGGCTGGGGTTTGGCTGGATGTCACCACTAAGTTTTATGGACATGGAAGTATGATGGTACAGGTAGAGGGATTTTTGTTTGAGTTTATGATTAATACCAGCTTTGTGAATACATGACTGCTGCTTTGGATAACTGTACTTGAAGCGTAGGATCTATGAGTGATGATATAAATAGGGTGAGATTGGGAGATGAGGTTCAGAAGTATTTTGCTTAGAGGACACAACAGAAGAGTTTTGTTGGATTTCTGATGGTAATTGACATTGATACAGACAGACCCTGCAAGACTTCCACTGCTTTCAAATGTGCTTCAAATCAGGACTTATTTCAGACAGTCTAGAACAATGAGCAGAAAAAGTATAGTGCTGCATATGGGAGGCACTGCATGCCTGAGAGTGCCATCCTGCAAATGAGATGTTAAACGGAGGTACCATCTGATTGAGTTGGTGGTAGCTGAAGTGGATGTAAAAGATCCCAAAGCACCTATCAAAAAGAGGGAGTGATGTTCCCAGATGTTTCTGACAAAATTTCCCCTAGTATTTTAATTATCACCTCATGTTTCCCCAGAAAAGAGGCCAATAGCCAAGTGGAACTAATCCAGTCAACAAAGGATAAAGAAAAAAATAAATATATATAACTTTCCACTGTCTTCCAGTGATAACCACTGCATCTGCTACTCTGTATTTACTGTTTTCATTTAATGCTTCACAACATATATTCACCCATGGCTTTTTTGGACATTTTGATCAGGTACTGTTGCTGTTATCTTTCTTTTGTCTATATGCTTACCAGCTAACCTGGCCTGTTACTTTTTCACAAGTGTTAATCTGTAATTATTTTAAATTTATTCTAAGATGCCTGATTTCTAAGCATTCCTTTTGTGCTGTAAGAACATCTTCTTTTTCTTTCCAGAATTTCTAAGTACATAAAGCATGTACATCAAGAAAGTGTTGTGTTGTCTGCTGTTAGACTTGTTATTTTTTTGTATTGTATATAGTGTGTAGCAGGTCATCACCATCTTCATCATCATCATCATCATCTTCACCATCATCAACATCATTAGTGAACCTTTTTTCACATTTTTACATGGGTTTGTGGCATGATGTCAGCTATTGTCATTTCTCTTTATTCAGAGCCACTCTAGGCAAAAAGCAAGCAATCAGTCATGTAGGTGACATTAATAACCAGGTTTCTCCAGAGTAGGCTCTCTGTTAGTCTTGTCCACATGTTTTCCACAGTCTTTTCAATAGACATTGAGTAGTCTTTCTGTCACACTGAGGACACAGTAGACAACCAAAATGGCTGTGACATAGAAATAAGAGCTACACGCCTGCAGGCTTAAACTCAAGCGTATTGATATCTCATGCTTTGACAAGCCCAGAAGCATGAACTGCCTAAAGGATTATTTGGTTTACTGCCAAAGTTACATGTAGGTTGAATCTGATGACAGAAAATATTTTGAGGTACACTTAACATTTCTATATATAGTATTAGAAAAATAAATAAATAAATAAATAAATCAACGTGGTGTCAAAACTACCTATTGAATTAAATATTTTCCTTAATCTGCATGTGGTAAAAATATATCACACTGATTCTGTGGAATATGAAAAATATATTGCATCATTAGACTAAGTTAAATAAACTTACATCTGTAATTTATGTTTGTCAACTCTGTTCTGTGACATGCAGACTAAGTTTTCATTGCACCGAGTGTTCATTTTTAAAACCATTAGATGAAATATGAGACGGATTTCTTGCTGAGTAAAAGAAAACACTGCTCTACATTCAAGGTTACAAAACTAGTAAACATTTCATTTTTAAAAATTCATCTCTTCAGCAGCATGGAAAGAACAACAGACCAAGGGCAAGTTATTTTTTCTTAGAGGTATGTATAATTTCTGTCATTCAAGACAACTTTCAGAACTACAGGACTTTATGTTGTACTGGTTTTAAATTGACTTTTGTATAATTTTTAAAGTCAGTAGTTGATTAATAGCATCATGCCTGCACTACTAAACCTTATATTTTAAAATATGTCTTTCATCAGCAATTTTCCTCAGTAGCACAGTGGAAACTATGGCACTAATTCAATTTACTGTTTGCAGAGTGCATAAATAGATATAAATCTAAGACATAAAATGGTTCTTAAAAACATTACCCCTTCAGTCACTTTCATTTTAAAGAGTTCCATTCAGGCAATGAGGCAGTTGTATAAAGCAAATATTTTTTTCTTGGTTTAATAATTAATCTCTATAATATAAATATGGAACACAGAATCTGCTTTTCTGCAAAAATCAACAAATTCCAGTTTAATGTTGCAAAACAAGCAAGTATCCTGAAATGGTTTAGTCATCAAAATCTAAGTATCATAAAATATATTCTGATGAACATCGCATTCCATCTCAGTCAATTATATATTAGATGCCTCAGACTACCAAAAATGGTACAATGATATCTGACAGTGTTCACTAACAAAGGATGTAATACAATATGTATATAGGAGAAACTGTAGACATTCTTATCACCATGCTACACATGTTGTCAGACATGTATCACCATCCCACCCAGTTAACCACAGTTCCCCCAAGGAGGTTAAAGAAAGCCCACCCCATCTACCAAATACCAAGATGCTATTCTCTATTCAAACTTTTGGATTGAACTAATTTAAATTCAGCAATTCAAAATAATCAGGAAAAAAGAAATCAATTCGACTATCCTTAAATCTACTTCCCTTTAAAAAAACTTATATACACCCACTTAATGATAGTAACCTAAAGGAGGCAGCGTATCAATATTCATTAAGATAAATACACCTCCATATTAGTTAAACAGTATGATTCGCTGGAGATACTTCAGGTGCAATTAACTCTTGGTAGAACACCTGTTCAAGACATTGCCAGCTACAGGACCCTTTCCATGACTCAGGACACCCACTCTGCCTATTTGGATCTACTTGAGTCTATAAAGACACATCCAAGCACCATGGTTTTGGTTGACTTGAACTACTTGTCAATTGACTAAGTAAATTACTTGTGCTCAAACTCACTTGCCCAAAGGGTCCTGACTTCATTAACTCCAATGCCCTGTACCAGCTGGTTGACACACCCACAAGAGGTGCCAACATCCTGGATGTGGTGCTTACCAATATGGGGGGAAACTGCAGCACTCCCACCGTGAAGTCCGCTCTGGTGAGATCTGACCACAAATTGGTCTCATTTGAAGTAACTACTATACCTGAGCCCCCAGCCCCAGTAGCAACTAAACTAAAAAACTTCTCCAAAGCAGATTATAACCTCTTACTGGATGGTATAAATAGCTTCACTTCACCTTCTTCCTCAAATGAAAATGACAACTATACCAAGCTCTACGCCAATGCTTTATACAAACACCTGTTTAACTACTTTGACTCAGCTGTACCTGATAGAACCAAAACAAGCTCTTCAAGGAAGGGCAAACCTGCCTGGTGAGCACCTGACATTAACAGGCTTTAAAATAACAGGAAAAAATTGCTGTCTAAGAGTAAGAGGGAGCAAGCGCTCCTAAACTGGAAACACTCACCTCTCTGCTTAAACAAGCAAATAAGACTTCTTGTGAAGTCCTCCAAAGCAAACTACTAGTCCAACTTAGCTTCCTCAACAAAGGACAAACAAAAGGCATTCTATAGTTACATCTGTAACTTAAAAGGAAATACCAAGATTTGTGCTGAACTGCTAGTTAATGATACCACATATACTGAGCCTGTGGACATAGCTGACCTGTTGGCTGACAGGTTCTGTGAAAACTTCACTCCCCCTGTCCCTGCCACATGTACCTCATGACATGCATACCATCTGTCCCCTACCTTGTGTCTCTAATGAGCAGGTTGGAAATGCCCTCTCTAAGGCCAAAAATACAGCATCTATGGGACCTCATAACATCCCAGGCTGCATCCTACATGGGCTCCAACATGAATTAGCAACACCATTGGGTACTCTTTTCAGTCTTAGTCTAAGCACCAGCTTCATATCGGCTGAATAGAAAACAGCTACCATTATTCTCTTGTACAAAGGTGGTGTTTCTACTGACCCTGGGAACTATAGACCTATTAGTCTGACTAGACTTATCTGCAAGGCCATGGAGTGAATCATCATGGACCAATCAACAAAGATATAGGTCATCTCCAAACACTTGACCGTACTCAGTTTGGATATGTCAAAGGGAGATCATGCCGGTTAAACATGGTGGACTTCTTCAAGACAGTCACCGAGGCCCTGGATGAGGGAAAATCTGTACATACAGCCTACCTGGACTTAGCCAAGGCATTTGACACCATCCCCCACTCAAGCATCATTGACAAAAAATCACCGAACTAGGCATAAACCCTTATATCATTAGATCAGTCACTGGCTGACTCACTGATAGAACTCATATAGTCATAATAGGGGAATCCACCTCCAACAGCAGACCTGTAACCAGTGGTGTTCCACAGGGATCAGTCCTGGGACTTCTATTGTTTAAATGTATTTCTCTGAAGTACAAGTTAAAACTAAAGGTCTGTGGCTGACAAAGTTTGTTGATAACTGAAAACTGGGAGCAGTCATAGAATCTCCAAATGATGACGACATCCTATAAGAGGGTCTTACACAAACACATGTTTGGTGTCAAAGTCATGGCCTTGAATTTGATGCAAAAAATGCATTATCATTCCTTTCAGTAAAGGTGTTGTTCCTGCTGACTATGACATCAATAGCAACACCTTAAGTATGCACTCAGTGGTGAGAGACCTGGGCACACAGGTTGATAGCAACCTTACCTTTGACCACCATGTCTCCACAGAGGTAAGAAAGGCACTCTATATTGCTCATCTCATAAGTAAGGGCTATGCCTCCAGGAAAAAAGAAATTATAACCTCCCTGTACTCTACCTTCATCAGGCCAATAACTGAGTACAACACCCCTTTTGGTATGTACCTTTCCAAGCACCTGCAGCAATTGGAGAAACCACAAAGGTTCCTCACAAGGAAAATTCAAGGTCTTCAGCATCTGTCCTATGGGGATCACCTGAAATTACTGTCACTGTCACTTATTCCCTTATATAAGGCAATCTCTGACCCTGATTTTTTGAAAATGCTGCATATGTGTAAGTGAAATGGTATACAGGTTACTCACTCTAAAGATTATAACCTGGTATGTGACATTAATAAAACTTTCTGGAGGGACAAATTTGTCTCCCACAGATTATCACACCTTTGGAACAGACCCCCACTTCATGCCATTAGCCTAGCAACTTCATATGATCCTATGATCCTATAATCCTATGTAAATAATGCAAATTTAACTCCAGATAAACTCAATAAATATTACTCCAGATCCTTACCAAATAGCTCATACTGTAAATTCCAAAGAGCTGATACTTTGCATATCTTTTGAAGCTGTAAATGCTCACATTGTAACTTAACAATTGATAGTTGCAAACTGTAAAAGTAGCAGGTCCTAACACAACCCCCCATACAATACATTAATGAAATAAAACAAAAATATTAAGTGACAATATTAAAGCAATAGTTAAAACTTACTGCAGAACTAGACCAGTGAACTGCTAAGAGAGAGGCGGTGCACAGAAACCTAAAATATGCATGTAAAACCCTCTTCAGTAGGCAATTTATACTCAGACAATCAATGAGAAACAGTAATATGATAACAATGGGAAGGAGAGTTCACACAGCGCACTAATTAAGGTAAAACAATGGGGGGGGGGGCACACGAGATCCAAAAGGCTAAGGTTTATCTGTTATGTGAAACATCTTGCATTGTGGAATTAGAGAACATAGTTTGTGAACTGTGGCTTCTCAACTCATGGCACAATCGATTCCTTAAAACTTCAGAATACAATAGTTTATGAATTGCACTCTATTCCATGCACATCCAAAAAAAAAAAAAATATATATATATATATATATGTGTGTGTGTGTGTGTGTGTGTGTGTGTGTGTGTGTGTGTGTGTGTGTGTGTGTGTGTGTGTGTGTGCGTGCGCATGTGCGCATGTGCATGTGTGCATGTGTGCATGTGTGTGTGTGTGTGTGTGTGTGTGTGTGTGTGTGTGTGTATGTGTGCTCAAGTGTGTATATCTCTGTTAGTGTGTGTCTGTGTCTTTGCCTGTGTTCAGGAAAAATGCAACCGTATCTGACAATATCAATACCACGCACTTAAGAGAAGTTGGTTAACACCTGTGAAATGTTACATGCATTTTGTTGAAAACAATTATAATTATTTTTTTTTAAATGGTCATAAAGGAAAAAAAATGATTTCCTGTGCAGCATTCTAACAGGTACAATAATACACTGGTAGAACCTCATTAAAAATGACTACTTACATTATTACATACGAATGTAGATA
The DNA here is from genome assembly GCF_019279795.1 of Protopterus annectens. NCBI lineage: Eukaryota > Metazoa > Chordata > Ceratodontiformes > Protopteridae > Protopterus > Protopterus annectens. The sequence continues at coordinate 428,917,611 of NC_056751.1, read as the reverse complement.
GAAAACAATAAATCTTTATATCAGTTCCACTTTTTTTACTTTCAAATAAAAATGCTTATCTAGTAGCCCTCAAATGAAAACATTAGAACAAGCAAAATTAATCAGACAACAAAAAGCACAAAATATAAAGATTCTGAATGATGATAAACCCCACAGAATTCACTTAAAACCAAAATGTTTAATTGTTAGTGTAACTTTAGACTGGTCATATTTCTGTAAACTTACATTGAATGACCTGCAGTGGAACAGATACCAGCCGCTGCTAGCACTGAAAGTTGGTAACTTACAGTTAAAAAACATACAAGCTGCTGTCCATTTTTAATTATACAATGACCCCCCCCCCATTAATATTCCAAAATGGGCATGCTGATTGGCCAGCGTGCCCATTGTAAATCCCACAATATACCAACGGAAAAAGATCTGGTCGCCCAAACTTTTTTCCGTTGGTATAAAGTGCTCAAAACATTTTTTTTTACACGTAAAAAAAAAAGAAAAAGAAATATGGAGCAACAGAGACTTTTTTTTCTCTGTTGCTTCCATTTCAAATCATTGATGTACTGGGTATGCATGGGACGCAAGTCCCATATGCATGCTCAGTACATCAAAACAAAGAAGCAGTGTATCACAACCAGCAGAAGAATGGTAATGCGCCATTATTACAAAGACATTATTTAAGAAAAGTAATTGTTTTTTTTCTTAAATAATGTCATTGTATAATAGCACTAACTGACTCTGTGGTTGTGCTATATTGAAATTTACCCATGGTTGGCTTTATTTAATCACTCTGGCTTTGCCCTCATGATTAAATCACACCAACGGTGGGTAAATCTTCAATATACCACACCACGTCGTCGGTTATTACTTAATTATATCATCTTTACTGAAAGTCCTAAAAAAAACAACAAACCAAAAATATATTAACACCAAAAAATCTCATTCTAAATAAAATATAAAAATGATAAAATAAGCCAGGTGGATTTGGATGATTCCTTATATATATATATATATATATATATATATATATATATATATATGTTATTTACACTAAAGTCCATCAGTCTGTAAAGATGAATCCAAAAAAAGAAAACATTACATTTGTCTGCGGGCATGCAGCTTTTTATAACTCCTTCCACTTGCAATGAATGTAAGATTATTCTTGATAACGTGTATTATCTTTGCAAATGCTTCCCTTTAGAGCTGATGCCTTTGATTTTCATTGTTTACAACAATAGTCTTAGTAAAACTCATTACAATTATCCTAGTTTGTACCTGTTTTGGCATAAGCTCACCTCACTTGCACTTAATGATACAAAACACACTCATCCCATTTTAATTTTATTTCTCCATCATTTTGCACACGTTTCTTTAGCCTGTATTCACCAATGTCTATCCCGAGACATTCCAGAACATGTGCATATAATATGCTTTCAGACAATTACACCTCTCAGTAGTTATCCTAGGCATGGCATTCAATGTTGATCCCACAGAATGGCCATAGTCGTGATGTTTTTGCTATGCTACAGAATAATTACCGCTGTTCTGTATCTAGATATAGCTCCCCCTATTTCTTAAAATGGTCAATAACTATTTCTTATTTATTTCTTCTCCTTTCTTTTAAATAGAGCCATAATGTTTATATATATATATATATATATATATATATATATATATATATATATGTGTGTGTGTGTGTGTGTGTGTGTGTGTGTGTGTGTGTGCAAATGCCTCATGAAACATCAAAAACTTATATGACCAAACCTCCTCTGAACAGTGATCAGTTTAGAGTGAATACTCATATGTGCTAACACTGAAAAAAACAAACAAATATTATTTGCTATTTTTTTTTTTTTTTTTTTTGCAATGGGCAAGCCCACTGTACCCCATACTCCCACTGCTAATTATATATACTAACTTCACCATCCCACAACAGAAAGCTAAGAGCAAATTCCCTTACTCTGCTGTACTGCAATCCAATTCAAAAGACTGCTGTCCGAAACTCCATTGGGAAGAACATTTGCTCACATCAGTATTTGCATTTTTTTTACAGCAAGAAAATGTATTTGCTCAAGTGACCATTTGCTCATCCTAATTTTAACCATGTATATATATATATATATATATATATATATATATATATATATATATATATATATACTGTACATGCATAGATATACAAGGCTTACAATCAAATGTGTGAAACTCACCTTACTGTTGGTCCAAAAAGGCAAAATTGCAACCAAAAATGCTGCTGACTCTGAAACATTGACATGTAGCTCACATTCTAGGTTTTGAGTGCCGCTGTTTTCAGTTGGATCACACTACAGTGGGGATCAGGAAAATAACTTTTTGCCTCACTGTGGTGTGAAATTGGAGTTAGAATATTTAATAAGCAGGGGGTGAGCGGGGTGCAGACCACAACATGGAGGGTGCAGGGTTGCCCCCCTGCAAATCAATAGAAATTTGTATGACTTGTCAACAATGTTTTTTCCAGATGGCGAGGAGCACAGAAATTATTGAATGCCGATTCTTGCCTTTCGAATGATTCGACATTCAGAGTAGTTTTCTTGACAGTTTCTGCTACTCTGGTTTGGGGATATGAACATTTGTGGTTAGGGTTTTCATTATTTAGATAATAAGTCTAAATATATATTTCTCTATCTCAAATATGAAATGCCACCCTCCTTTCTTAACTGATACCTACTTTTGACATGGGGTTTGGCATGTCTTGCTTTTTCATGATTTCAGTAATCAAACTATAGAGATGCAGATTGTGAGTAAATGAAAACACTTTCCTAACAGCATTGTAACTAAATATCTTATTCTAACATATCAACCTGTAAAATCCACAAAATTGAAATTTAATAAAACAAGTGATAAAAAAGAAAAAGTGCTTTCATCCAGTTTCTTTTGGACTTCATCAGAATAATAATTATTATTTTAGGTAATACCATGGTTCAATAAAACTGAATCATTTCATTGACTTTGTTGATTGAAACATTGTTCAATAATCATATCACATTTTAATATATACACCTATGTCTTCCCCATTTGCACTTAATTTCACCTCAATGAACTTGAAATGACATAACAACAGTGAAGGAGTTCTCGCATGGCCATTTTGTTTAGGGTCCAGCAGTCCTTCCACCTCATTTTAAATCTATCATTTGATACAGTTTAATATATTATATCATTTATATTTCATTTTGACTATAATATGTAATTATTAAGTTGTCACTGCTTGGTAAATTAGAGCGTAGCTTACAATTAATATACATTTCATTTATGTTTCAACAAAAAAACACATTTAATATATTCAACACTCTTTAGGTTTGCCACCAATCTGACTTAGTTATTGAGTGTTTAGATAAGATATGAACATTTTCTTAAATGTTTAAATTTTGACAATAGTAATGCTTAATATATTAATGTTTGCTACCTTCTTTTCTTCTAACACCAGCCCAACTCCCAGACTTGTTATACCAATTATTTCCTCAGACAGTGGTGGTTTTCTGTTGTTTGAGTGCAAGAAACAACCAGAAAGTGCAATCATATGGGCAGGGGTGAAATTATTTTTTTGTTGTCCGTTTCATCTATAAACACTTTTACTCCTGATCATTTTTCACTTTTACTACTGTTAGCATTTCACTCGCCGATGGTTTTCTTTGGAGCATGTGGTCAGTATATAATTTTAAATAGCAACCTATAAAAACTACATTCTCTTACAAGAAAAATGCTGGGCATTCAGGGTAGATACACATGTGGCAGTACAAGTGTGGTTACCATCTTTAATTTGCTTCCTTGACCTGTGTTTATACAAGAAGAAAACAATAGGTTTAGTTCTCTATATGCATACACACGCATGTGTGTGTGTGTGTGTGTGTGTGTGTGTATACACACACACACACACACACACACACACACACACACACACACACACACACAGAGTTTGTGAATTGCATACATAACCATATTAGGAGAGCAAAAGTATATCAGGCATCTTAGAGACACATGTTTGCCAAATATGAAGTTTCAAATATATGTAGAAATAGAAATACAATTTTAACTATTAATTATGTAATCCAAAACTTAATACAGTTTACCAGATATCACATGACCCCTCAAAAGCTAATTATATTCAGGGTCTTTTCCCTGCCCCACTTTTTTGTAACATCTAGAAGACCCTGAAGGAAATTTGTGTCCAAAATGCTAATATTTCTGACCATCTCGTTTAAAATACTGCACTTTCTAGACCCTCCCTGGTGTGTTACATATTAGGGATCAAGGCTGCCCAAGGTTATTCTCTCATAGTAGCTCAGTGTACATGCTACACTATTATCACCTTCTTTAAATTAAAAAAATATTAACTGTTTAACGTTTTATCTGAGCACCTTATACAGGGTGTTATTATGTCTTTCTCCCCTCTGCGGAGCTTATTTCCTCTAGCAACATAAACAAGGCAAAAGAAAGTAGGTTCTTTCACTTACCTAGTCATTTCCCTTTCTTGTCTAATTTCAAAGATTATTTCTCAACTCTCAAGGCATCTTGCAACAGGAAAGGAATCTTAAGGGACCTTCATCTTCTCCAGCCACATCTGAAGTGTAAGTAACCTATTTAGGAAAAAGAAAAGTGTGCAAGAGCTAGAAAACTCATTATCAAAGTTTATAAGATGAAAGGAAAGTGCTACTACAGGATTTCTAAGGTAAAAAAATTGAAGAAAGAAGAAAGTTGTGGCTGAATTGTAGAATTTCAGTGCCCCACAGTCGTGGTTGAAGTTCAGAATAACTTTGCAGTATTGTAGTGCTGTGAAGATAAAAATCCCAGCGCTGACTGTATTACAGGCTTTAAACACTTTTAGTGAACTAATGAGATTTTAGGATATCACTATATGTTGTGTGTGTATAGAATACTTTGTCAGAGAATTTAAATATTTACACTGTGTTATGGATGTGTAGACATATTTGTAGGTAAAATCTGCTCATACAAAGCTAAACTAGCAACTCTGTGAGCAACATATGGGAGTTAGTAGATAAACTTGCCAATTCTTCCCAAAAGTAGTTTTCCTGGTATAATTGTTAACAGACACCAATGGCGCTTCAGTGGGCATGATGAGCTATGCAGTAAACTTCATTTCTTCCCGCTTCTTATCTATGTGATTTTTACAGTATTCTTCTCCTCCATCACTCTGTACTATACTATGCAATTATAACCCTTCTCCTGTATGTTATTTATTTATTTATCTATTCTTTTTGTAGAATATATCCCTCAAAAAACAAAATACTTAACCTGCAATTATTCATACTACAAGCTGTGAATCACATATGAAACTACAGTTTGTGGCCCAGAAGTATATCAGTCATCCTAGCAACATATTCTTTCCAAATATAAACTGTAAATGTATGTAATACACCAGTACAGGTTTAACTATTAATTGTGTAATCCAGGAATTTACACAGATGGTCAGATGTCTCTTGAAGTCCCCCAGAACTGATTATACTCTGGCTTGTTACTATTCCATTTTTTATAAGATCTTAAAGCCCCTAAAGGACATTTATGTCTAAAACAGTAATAGCCCTGATCATCTTGTTAAAAGTACACTGTACCCACCCATCCTTCTCTCTTCTATTCCATTTTGTAGATCTGGATTATCAGATGTTATTCTGGCACAGTAGCTCAGTATTGCCATTAAATACCTCTGTGAATCTGTAAACATATTAACTGTTATGTCTTGTCTGAGCACCTTATACTGTTTGCTCTTACATCTTTCTCCACTCTGGAGAATTTATTTCCACAGCAGTATAAACAGGACAAAAAGACTGGGCTATTTCACTTACACAGTGTAGTGGTGCTACACTATTTTAACAGTATTTTTGTGAAGGAGTGTCATTCTCTGTTTAAATACATTTTAAAGGCTGATGTAATCTCTAATGCGGATACCTGTGGATTAACTCACAGCTTCTGTTTTCTTCAGCAATGAGCACAGCCAGAATGATTACTTCCTGCACACCTTCAAAACATCCCCAATTTTAACATTGCAGAACTTATCATCTCAGTACTATAAATTAATAATTATAAAAACATACCTATTTCTGTGACTGTATATGTCATCAAGAGATAATACCAGTACAGCTAGAGATATCCTATGCTGGAAATCTCATAACATACACCTTGAGACCATAACACCTGGTTATATTAACAAAGATTAGCAGTTCACATATACAACTCAACCCACAACTGCAAAATAAATCTCTATAGCAGTAACCATTTGAAATGTTGGGACCTGCTAGAGTGAGTCCTGAAACACATATAGACTAAATGGCTGAAAGAATGGATTTATATACACCACATTAGTGATGGCCATTTTCCTGCTGATGGTGGCCTGCCTCCCACATCGGGGGTCATTGCCCTCTGGAAAAAAATGAGAAAAAAAAGCTTAAACTTGAAGAATGATATTTTCATTTCACTCTTCTGGATTTTCATTCCTTTTTTCCTCAGTCTGTAGGTACTCAGCATTTTGAGTACTGACATTTCAATAGGGAGCCACTTATAACTTCACCCAACTAATCAATTCATCTACAAGCTTCAACAAAACTACAAATAGACAATCCATAATTAAATTGATTTTTACCTTCAAGCCTCTCAATATAAGCTTCTTTAGATGTTTACCTGATACAATCAATTATCATCTCCCCAAATTCACATCAAGACAGCTAAATAATAAAAAAAAGTCATCTACATACTAATACTCAGTCTTCCAGAATTAAATTAAGAAGCTTTCAACAATAGCCTAAGGTATTGTAACTAGTCATTCCTAAAGACTTTTCCTCTTGATGATGCTATATCTAATTTCAATACAATATTTTTAGTATACTCAATCACCATGCACCACTTTCAATTAGAAGAGTTAAATTAAACAAAGTCCCATGGTTAATTAAAGAAATCAAAACCTCATGGCTTATGGATAAAGCATGGACAAACTTGCTCAAAAATGAAACACAGAGTTCCTATCAAAATTTCAGATACATTGTAAACCTTACTAAACCAAAGATTAAGATGGACAAGCAATCCTAATACCAATTGATCCAGCACAAATATCAAAGCAATCCAAAGTGCTCCTGGCCTCCATTAATAAACTCCTTTATCCTAGCTACTCTAACACACCCTCACACATGGAAAACAGCAACAAAGACATCATTACTTGCCAATTTAAATCCCATTTTTTACAAACTATTCTCTCCTTACTCAAGTATAACCCTCCTCTCCACCTGTAATCTGACAAAACCTGAAACTCAAACAGGTTAGCTTAGTTTCCAACCTATCCCACCAGCAAATATAAAAAGAAATATGTGTGCACATTGAAATTAACCACCTCAGCAACATACAGTTTATCTGCTAAGTATCTAAAAATAGCAGCTGACATTCGCCCCTATCCTATCTCTATCCATATAATCATTCTGTCTCAGAAATCTATGTCCTAACCATCTGGAAAAAGTCTCTTGTTATACCCCTGCACAAAGAGAGCGCATCCACAGCATTCACCAACTTTATACCTATAGCTATCTTAACAGCCTTATCAAAACTCCTGGAAAATATATCCATTCACAAATCTTAAAATGCCTCATCTAAATAATATCCTCTCCAACACTCAACATGATTTTTATCCCAAATGTAGAACCACAACCACAACCACCCTTTAGAGTTTCACAAACATAAAACACATGTGAAATTCTGACAATTTGGTATAATTTGTTTTCCTTGACCTGTCAAGAGATTCTGCACTGTCACCAAAATCTACTCAAAGAACTTTCATATCTCAACATCTCCCCCACTCAGCCCTGTCATGGTGCCATAGATATATTACAAACAGAGAGCAGGCAGTAAAATGACTCCAATATTCCTACCTGATTAATAATTGAACATCTGCTGAATGATTTATTATGAAAAATAACACATTTGAAACTCTTTTAATTGCTTTTTCCTGTCAATAAAACTAGAAAGAACTAATTGGCTCAGAATGAGCCACTCTAAGCCAGTGTACAGAACTATACAATGAAAAAAGACCTACATGCTATACTAAGTAACATTAATGAGTTATCTGTAAAGACAGATAAATTAGAAAGCAAAATAGACATATAAAAACAAGTTCAAGTGCTGAGGGAATCTCTTAAACATCGATAATCACAAATCTCAAGTATAGAAGAGGCAATGTCTGATTTTGATGAAATATTGCTTGAAAATAAAAATAACACTGAATTTCTTCTGAAACAAAGCAACTTATTTAAAAAAAAAAATACAAGATTAGAGAACAGATCTAGAAGGAATAACATCCGCATTTATGGGATTCCTGAAAAAGAAGAGGGAGAGAGTATGATTCAATTCCTTAATACCTGGTGGCCTAAACTTTGAACCTGCCTGAAGCTTTTTCCCTTGGCAGTGAAAGGGCACATAGATCACTTGAAACCACCAAAGGAAGAACAGTTGGCAAAGCTGCTACAAATAGATTCCACAAAGCGAATACTGACTTAGCACTTTCTTTCACTTTTATTGTAAAACGTGAACTTCATCAGAAAAACGGGAACTCTCCCTTGTTCCCGTTTTATACAAAAACAGGAAATGATGTAATACAATCAATTAATTCAAAACTTGATTATGTTAATATTTGTTAAATACAAAACGTTGTTTTTGAATTTGTAACACGTTATCATAAATGATTTATTTGAAATCAATATTTTCAATCTAAAACCATAAGTGAATATTAAAAACAATTTTTCTATATGTAATACATGATGTCTACACTAAAAAAATATATGTATATATGTATGTATGTTGTCATGAGTTACCAGGCCTGACGCACAACCTTCAATGAAGGCACGCCCATTCACTCATGCCTCCACACAGAAGACGCTCTAGCTGAGAATCGAATGGGACAATGTCTTGCTGTGAGGCAACAACGCTACCGCAGCACCACTACCGCGGCATAGCTTTTAAATATATAAAGGTTATTATTGGAATGATATCAAATAATTAGAGAAACATTCACACTTTTACAAGTTAAACCTGGATGACATATAACTGTCAGTCTTTTAATGCAAGTTTATATGCTACATCTCCTTAAAAAAATGACAGTCTGCTTTACATTAAACATCTCATACAAATACTGCTTGCTGAATCATTAAATGTTATTTTTTAAATACAATAACTTTTTAGTGGTTATTATTGATCCAACTTTGATTGATTTATTAGCCAAAGGTAACACTTTTGTCCCCAGCAAGAATATGAATTTAGCCAAAACAATCATTGATTTAAAGTACTTTGTAAGGAAGTTAAACCTATCCCTTCATTTAAGGAACTCTCTGTATAAAGACAGGCCATTTAAAATAGCGAGTGCTTTCAACCCTCCATTTCATCCAGTACTGAGTGTTTTTGAAAATGTGTGTGGACTTGATTTTAGGTATTTGGCACAGATGTTTACACTCTCTAGGGGTGAATCTTCTAAGAAAAGTAATGTCAACTATGTACAAGCCCAAGCACTACAACTTTTAAGTTCCCAACGGGTGAGAGTAGTTAAACTTGATAAAGGGGGTGGGCTTGCTGTCTTTCATATTATTGATTATAACAACAAAATGAGGTCAGTTTTAGACAGTAATGCTTACTCAAGGTCATCGTTAAATGAGATGAGCATCACACATAGTCGTATTAGGGGGTATCTCAATGATCTTTTCATTGAGGCTAAAATTGATCAGGAAACTTACAATTATATGTCTATTCCATTTCCTAAAACACCAATAATGTTGGAATCCCTAAAGTACACAAGGATAGGTTTAATCCACCTATGAGACCCTTCATAGATGGCAGGGCTTCCTTAACCTATCCTTGTGCAAAAGTAGTGGATACTATTCTACAAAAATATTTAAAAACTGAGACCCAAGTATGTAAAGATTCTTGGTCTTTTTTACAAAACCTTAATGACCTTGAATTCAACTAGGAAAACAACTTTTTAACTATCGATGTGGTTGACTTGTACACTTCTATTCCACACCTGGAGGCTGTAGAATGGATTAGCCTTATGCTTAAAAATAAGAATGCCTCATCTATAGAAATTGGTTTGAATGAAGAACTTATTGATATTATTCTTATCAACAATTTCTTTATACTTGATGGGGATTTTTACCTCCAAAAGCAGGGCGTAGCAATGGGCTTGCCCTGTGGGGCCAGTTTGGCCAATTTATTTATGGCCTACTGGGAGAGAACATTCATTTTCAACTCACCTAAATACAAAGGGAACTTAATTTATTGCACTCGATTCCTGGATGATATTTTAATTTTATTTAGAGGGAATGAGACACAAGCTTATGCATTTGTTGACTTTCTGAATTCTACTACTGGCTTCTTTAAATTCACATTTAACTTCAGTAAGGATACTATTGACTACTTAGACATCAAGTTATCTAAGGACCTGGTTAACAAAAGGTTAATTTCAAAAATTTTCAGGAAAATTACATACTGTAATTCATTTTCACATTTTACTAGCGCCCACCCATGCACGCAAAAAAGATCTATAGTGAAGAGTCAACTTATTAGGGCTGCTAGGATGACTTCTTCGGAAGGGGACTTTCTTGCTGAATGTCATTTTCTTAGTACTTTGTTCCAAAAATGTGGTTACCCTACTTCTTTGATTGACCCCTTAATAGAGAAAATCCATTTTAAACGCCTTTATGGTAACTTTTGACCTTTATGGACAATCAAGACAAAATGAAGTGTAGAAGAATAAAAAATATTTCAATGCATTGACTGCATGACAGCTTAATATCTAGATGGAAACAAAAAAGGTTGTGAGGCATGAAAAAATAAATTACTTTTTTAAATACATTAATGGAATGCCAGTCAAAATCAAGTATAAGAAAAACAAGCAGCACTCAACTCAAACCACTTCTTGCACTGCAGTTCTAATTATAATTTATATTCAGCTTTATTAAAGTACCAAGTAACATGCTGAAAGTAGAAATCTTTGATGCCCCCACTTGTAAAAATGTTCCTTATCCAAAAAAAGACCTGCTGCCTGACATCTACTTGTTTCATGGGGAAAACATGATCAAAGTAAAAAATGAAAAGCAAACAAGAAATAAGCTCAAGATACATTGCTTAAAAGGATTACTGTACAGGTTATGGACCACACGATTGGCATTCTGTTTACGGGTAAAGCCTGCGGAGATGACTGGAAGTCTCCAAGTGTAACGAGACTCTTAAAATAATGTAATCCTGTCCTTTATTACACATACTGGCATATGCATTTCAATACCCAAGGCTTATACATTATCTAGTTAAGTATTCTCTACATGGCAACAGAAAGGCTTTCAGTGTTGGCATTTCTTTAACGGTATGCTTATTAAAGCTTACTTGCATCTTGCAATCTCAGCCAAGCTTACCTGATGGTCATTAAAGTATTGCTACTTAAACACAGAGCAACAGGCACTTTGAGTAATAAGCATAAATCGACAGTACAAAAAATATGACAGAAACCAGACCATTCTGTAAAAATCAAAGACAGATGAAAAGCCACTCTAGTACTTGTGTCTACCTTGGATGGGGGGATACCCTGCACATTTACACTGCATAACTACTCCTTGCCTTGCTTCGACAAATCCAGAGTCACTACATGGGGGAGTGGGGTGCAACAAGTATGTCACAGTTTGAAATGTCTTTGGCTGACTTGTGATGGCCCTGACACATTTGTCATACCTCTCAACCTCAGAGCAAGAAATCTGGACAAAGCCATGCAAAGAAATGGGACAAAGGCCCAAAAATAAGGACAATTTTTAAAATATTGCTCTTATAAACTTAAAAAGATAATAGAGGTATTGCATTAGTATGAATTTTCTGAATGGTATGAAATCTGAAACTCAAATGTCTGTCATTATTTTCTAACTTCAGTCTTTACTGATTTTTTCACTAATTTGCCAAAAAACACAATTTTATGAAAAATGGACCAAAAATGTGATGTAAAAATATAAAATAGCAACACAATGCAGCTGGGAACCTGTCAAAGAAGAGACACTTTAATATTAGTACTGCTAACTTGAGCAGCTGACAAAATAAAAGAATCTACATGCATTTCTGAAATAAAAGTAATCTAACTGATTATTACAGTTATTTCTTAATTATAAACCCTCCATGTTTTCTTCCAAAATTGCTATTTTGCGGAGGGATCATTAGGGGAAGAGCAACATTTTGAGCCAAAATCAGGGACAGTTGAGAAGTTTGGCTATGCCTAATTCTATAAAGCAATTTATTTGCATGTACCTCTCAACCTGTTAATGTAATAAATCTGGGCAAGGCCAAATATATTGGGGGAACATATAAACAGTACTAAAAATTGCTCTTGTATAAACTGAGACAGTTGATAGAACAGGTCTTACTTTAGCATGCATTTTTCTGAAGGTTATGAAGTCTGAAACTCAGTGTGTCATTATTTAGTGACTTAATTCCTAAATGATTTGCCAGAAAACCACAAATTTTATGAGGAACAAACCAAAAATAAGAAGCAAAAAATCTATTCATTCTTTGAAAATCTGGGCAGTTGGGAGGCATGGTTCAGCTGGGACTGCCTAAGTTTGCCGCCCTTCCCCCTCACAAAACCATGGTCAAATGGAGCCTCCCCTGCAACCATTCCAGTGATCCATTACTTGGCTATTTCACTACATTTACCATAAACACTAATGTGCATACTGATTTACTTCTATGATGATTTGAACTTCATTTGAAAGTTTTATTTTGCATTTTACAGCACAAACACTAAGAAATCTGCTAAACAAACTTGGCATTAAAATGTCTCTGCCATTGAAACTCACATTCATTGAAACAACATTGAAACCCACATTCAAAGAAAATACGTTTTACCAGTGGCAGATAAAGATTAATTCTGGGCTGTTTTCAAATCATAGGCCCCTTGCATATGACACATACATGTGTTCTTTGATACACCTTCCTATTGCTTTGAACATTTTTCCAGTAAACAATGAAACAAAACGCATGCACCAATGACAAAACTGCCCAATTCAGAACATTTCCATCATAAAAGTCTACTCAAACTTCTACAGTCCACTATTATCAGTAAATATGCAAAATTCAACAGTCCACCATTATCAGTAAATATGCACAATCTCCGAAGTAGTAAAACAGTCATCTAAATAATTCCACGTTAAATAAATCTGTAATGAAGAGGTTGCTGCTAGTAATCACCTTTATATTTCATGGTTTCATCGAAAAATAAAGTGCCTGACGCCCCTGAGGAATAAATTGCCTAAATTACATTAAAAATAAGCTAGTAATATTGCAATAGGAAATGGATGGCAAACTGATAACAGGCTCATAGTTAGTATCTTAACTTTCAGTACGGCAGCATTCACCCCTTATGGGAGTGGAACCAGCAACCTTCTGCATCAAAAGCATGTACACAACCTGTTGTGCTATTAGCAACGTGAGCTGACTTAGCATAATCAGCACTAAACTTCTCTTCCCCTGCAGCTCTCAGCTCCTTGTAAAATCTACTCAATACTCAACTGCATCTCAACTTCACAGCACAAGAAATCTGGAAAAAGTCAAATTTATTGGGGTGGGTCAAAAGGGCAAAAACCAGGGACACATTAAACATTGCTTGTATAATCTTGGAAAGCTGCTAGAATAAAATGCTGTGTTACCACCATACATTTTACTGCCAAGGTCCCTGTGCAAAAGAGTCAGAACAACATACCACTATGCCAAATCACCTGCTTTGTGAAAGAAAAATGCTGTGTTACCACCATACATTTTACTGCCAAGGTCCCTGTGCAAAGCAGTCAGAGCAACATACCACTATGCCAAATCATCTGCTTTGTGAAAGAGAGGAAGACTGAAACTTAAATGGCTATCATTTAGTGAATTCAGTTCTCACCATAGCTGTCAAGCTCTTAGCACAAAACACCTGGACAAACCCAGTAATGAGGGAATACAACCCTCAAACATATTCAGTGAATTCAGTTCTTGCCATAGCTGTCAACCATAGCACAAACAACCTGGACAAAGCCAATAACAGGGTAATACAGTCCCAAAAATAAGGACAAATTTCAAATAGTCTTCTTATAAACTTAGAAAATTGCTATAATAAAAGGTCGTGTTACTATATATTTATTGCTAGAATAAAAAGTTGTTTTATTATGTATTTTCTGAAGAATATGAAGTCTGAAATTCAAATGCCTGTCAATTTTACTTCTGACTGAACAAAAACAATTTTCAGCAGAGGCCCAGGGAGAAATACTGTCAACACATATCTTTGTAAAATTGCAGGACACCAGAGCAAATCCACACAAACACAGGGATAAGATGCAGACTCCACACAGAAGGCACCCCAGCCAAGAATCAAACCAGAAAACCTATAGCTGTGAGGCAACAATACTGCCAATGCATGACTGCACCATCAAATATGTAAGGAATTAAACATTCTGAAACCTGAAGTCTGAAATTCAAATGCCTGTCAATGTTATTTAACATTTGTTAATCAGGGCAGTCTGACTTGGAACAAAAAAAACAATTTTCAGCAGAGGCCCAGGAAGAAATAATGCAGACATGTCTTTGTAACATGGGAGGACACAAAAGCAAACCCACACAAACACAGGGAGAAGATACAGACCCCACAAAGAAGACACCCCAGCCAAGAATCAAACCTGAGAACCTGCAGCTGTGAGGCAACAATGCTATCATTGCACCATCAAATATCAAGTATTGCAACATTTACAAACCACAGATATTATGAGGAACAGATCAGATCAAATATGAGGCAAAAATCTGCAATTATTTTACAAATTGTGGTGGGTAGGGAATTCAGGTCTTTAACACCTGCATACAAGGTACAGGGTTCAAGCCTGAGGTATTCCCTACCACACCACCATGAGTCTAACCACCAGTATATTGCACCTGAGGCATTTTCTCACACACGCACACACACACACACACACACACACACACACACACACACACACACACACACACACACCACAATAAATCCAAATCCCTAAGCTACGAAAACCTGCGCAAATACAGACCCCGCCCGTCGCAAGATCTTCCTCACTGATGTCGCAGTCTGACCCCGATGCATTTTCCCAGCATGTGCCAGGACAGTCTATGTAGTTTAAAACTGCATAGACTTCTGGGAGCTCCGTTCTTCATGTTTCCCATTCAGGACTACTGCTGAGACACTCTGCGCATGCTCCAGACTGTCTCAGCAGCAGTCCGGACTAGTGCGCATGCGCTAAAGTCCTTTTTTTTATCTTTTTATTTTATTACTTTTTCTTTATTTTACAGTTGAGGGGGCTGCAGTCCGGCAGTCCAATAGCACGGGCCACCCTGAAGACAACAGATGTCTTACATTTGCAGAGGGAGCACAACACATGCATATATACTGCATGACATCTGTCCAAAGCGTAGATGACTTCTGTGCTACACGAACTCAATGAGGAACTAAACCCACACATAAGGCTGCTGTTTAATCTTAGCCTTACTACAGGATACGTACCCAAAGAATGGCGTACGGCAACTGTGGTCCCACTCCACAAAGGCGGTGCTTCTACGGACCCTGGAAATTACCGCCCCATAAGCTTGACGAGCCTTGTCTGCAAAGCTATGGAGAGGATCATAATGGAACTCATAAATAAAGACACTGGGGACCTACAGACACTGGATCCTACCCAATTTGGCTTTGTCAAGGGCAGATCCTGCCTCTTGAACTTGGTCGACTTTTTCGAAACAGTCACTAAGGCCATTGATGAGGGTAAGGCAGTTCACACAGGCTACCTTGACCTAGCAAAAGCGTTCGACACAGTACCCCACTCGGGCATCATAGAAAAGCTCACCAGCTTAGATGTAAACCCATATGTCACAAGATGGGTTGCAAACTGGCTCAAGGACAGAACACACAGGGTTAGAGTTGCTGGTGCCATGTCATACTCTAAGCCGGTCATGAGTGATGTCCCACAGGGCTCAGTCCTGGGCCCCCTCTTGTTCGGCATTTATTTTTCTGAAGTGCAAGCAAACATAGGGGGATTGTGGCTGACAAAATTTGCAGATGGCTGCAAACTGGGCACCATAATTGACACTCCATCAGACACAGACATCCTCCAGAAAGGTCTCATAGAAATGGATAACTGGTGCCAGAGCCATGGCCTTAAGCTAAATGCCAAAAAATGTATAGTCATACCCTTTGGGAAAAACAAGGTAACCCCTAATTACCACATAGGTGGTAATCCATTAAACACGGAAGAAGTTATCAGGGACCTGGGGACCCAAGTTGACAGTAACCTCTCTTTTGACACTCACATTGCCAAAGTGGTTAGGAAGACTTTCTACATTGCCCACCTGATCATGAAGGGATTCACATCCAGATCAGGAGAGGTCATTGTACCCCTGTACTCTTCACTTATCAGACCAATGATTGAGTACAGCCCCATTCGAATGTACCTTACCCGACACCTGCAGCAGTTGGAAAGACCCCAAAAGTTCCTCACCAAAAGGATAAAGGGGCTCAAACATATGTCATACGATGCCCGACTGAAGAAACTCCAGCTCTATTCAGTCGCATACCGTCTGCTCAGAGGTGATCTGTGCCTGACATACAAGGCCATGTCCAACCCGGAATTAATGGACATGCTCCACCTCAAAAAATCCAAATCCACCAGAGCCATGAGAGCAAGAGACTTAAACCTCAACACGGATATAAATAGGACATGCTGGAGGGACAGATTCATCACCCAGAGACTCCCTACACTATGGAACAGAATCCCAGTCCATGTGAGGCAGAGCCCCTCACTGACTCTGTTCAAGAGAAATCTTGACGAGTGGATGGGAGATCGTAGGTTTACCCCGGGAATCATCTCTGTATCACTGCTGGACAGAGGCACAGCAAACTAATGGGTATAGTATTCTCATCCTAAGGGGTGGTGAAAGCCACACACACTCTGGCTAGGCTTATAAATGCCCTAGGGCAGATAGCCTAGTATGAACCTATGAACCTATGAACCTATGACTGCAGCTACGAACAGTGGCCCACTATTGGCATGTCACTGTGATAACCTCAGACAGTGACTGTCATACCACTGCTTCATGTGACGTATGTCCAATCAGGGATGCGATGGCAGTAACTCTCATCACTGTCACAATATACTGACTGCAGTCCTCACACTATGCTTCTGCAGTTCACAGATGTGTGTTCTGTAAGTAACACAAGAAACAAATGGATCCACACATTGACCAGCCCACAGATGACCCTACAGATGGGGGTTCCCTCACAAACAGAGCACTGTCTTGTCAGTTATTAAAACATGCAGACTAGCCATTACCACATACAACTTATTAAATTGGCAGTAGTCTGAATGAAGCACATGCTGTAGTCATGTCTGGCACATCACCCTCCTGTCTTTAGGCTATTTTCCACTGTGTATGTCATTTGAGGAATATCCAGATTTCATCTGTGATGCTGTTTACTAAACACCAGATCCAGGTTCCACTCACAGCGACTGTCATGAGCAAACACCAACATGATGTTCCTATATATTGTACTTTGTTTCCATGCAATTGGCTATGGGAATGTCACCACAGTGTTTCCACATGCAAGCAACTAGAGGAGGCCTGCAACAGGTGCAGAGGCCATCACCTGATCATGACCATCACTTGCAAAACACAAGCTGCTGCTGAGCAGGTGTACATCTCCACATCCACCAGAGAGTATGTGGGAGGGATAGACAGAGGCAAAGTACATCAGAGAAGGGCTGGGAGACTAAAACCTAAGCATCGTCTGTCACACACCTACCAGTACAGGGGTTCAACACCCTGACTGACTAGCCATTACTATTACAAGTGCATGCAGTTAATCCATGTGCCACATAGCTGACATGTTGGTGTGCTGTAAGAACATATATGTGTGCTGGTGAGCGACATCTGCAACCGAGATATAGTAGACATACATTAGGTGTAGCACACATGGCTGTCCGCATGAACAGATGTCATTGTCAACACAGCCACACTCTCTAAGGGACTCAGACACATTGGCACACTTTGGCATGCTCACATATACACTTCCTAACTACTTAGTTTGCCACACTACAGTAATTCACAGGTATTACATGCACCACAGGGGTTATCCTGAGGTTCTATGGGCTAGTGCATGTGAACGTGTCTGACATCATTCAGTATGCCTATGGGAGTTATACTGGGTGTGACTGTGGTTGGGAACATCATATCCCACATGCAGACACAAGGTGCCAGTACTGACATGCATGTGTGCATTGCTTCATGGGTGTGTAGTGGTTGGCTGTTCAAGATGGCTGTACAAGGCTGGGTGAGGGGTAATCCTTGGTATCAGGCCACCTGACAATGGTCTGCAGTGTGGTTCTGGGGTGTAGTGTCTGCAGTGCCCCACACGGATGGGTATTGTATTAACTGTCCTGTCATCCTGGTTACCATTGTGTGTGGCCATTGCTTTGCAATGCATGCCATGTCTGTGTTTGATAGTCAGTGACATGGACATTGACTGGGATGTGCATGTCCCACATTAATGTACAGTGACATGTTTAGGTGTACCTGGTTTGCCTGGCACATGTTGTGTACACAGACTGTTATCATCAGATGTACCAATCCTGTCCTGGTGTGGCAGGACCTGCTAATAGACAGCAGGTTGACCCTGCACCTGCATTGCTAGCATGATACAGGTATTTCCTGGTGTCAGTGGCATCTGTCCATACAGGGCATGTGTGTAAGGCATTCTATGTCCTTTGTGGATCACATTCGATGGCACCACATATGTTGCAGGCATCCAGTGGGGAACATATCAAAGGTGCAGTGTCCACAATTATGTGCCTGTTGTACTGGTGGATAGGGTGCCATGCCCTCTGCAGCCCACTGCATTCACACCATGCCTGCTATCTGTCAAGAATGTGCAGGATAATAGCAACATAGCGGGATTTTCTAGGCAAGTGTGTTTGTGTATTACACATGGGTTCATACCGTATTCTAGGTAATAGTAGGGGTGCTTAGTTTGTTCACCAGGCCTTTTGCCAGACATAGGGGAATGACTTGCCAACACAGTCTCTTGGCTGATTGAACTCTGTAATCCTTGTGAGGTGGACATTGTGACATATAATGTGGCCACCATATAGTAAAACTACAAAAAAACACTCCTCCACATGTCCAGTGGTTAGACACTCACAGCCACCTCCACACAGGCTCTGACTGTCAAACACACACACCTGCCATATATTGGAATAGAACTTCTACCTAACTAGTATATCATACTACAGCATTACGCAATTGTAGCATGCACTATGGAGATTATTGGGCTCTCCCATCCCCAAAGGTGTATTTCACAAGGAATGACATCAGCAGGGTTACCAAAGTAGGACAATTCAAATTTCCTGCAAGTGAGTAGCCCAAAATGCATTGCTCACAAAACAGATAGTGAGACACACACAACACATCCACAACTGACATGTGTGGGTATAGAACCCATGACCAAGATCTATATCACAGTACTGCATGGAGATGGTATAGGACGCACCACAAGTATTACTAGGGAACTTGTTCCCCAGAGGTGTATTTGATAAGGAATACCATCAGCAGGATCATCAGCGTAGGGCATTGTAAATGTCCTGTGAGTGAGTAGACTATAATGCATTGCTCCCTACACAGACATTGAAACACACAGAAAACACATAATTGCCATGGCTGTAGATGGAACCCTACCACAGTTCTAAATCACAATCTAGCAGTAGGCAGTTACCCAACATGCTACAGAGATTACTGGGTTACAGCAGTCCCAGAGGTGTATTTCTAGGTGGGTGACATCAGCACCTTTGCCAAAGTTGAGTATGTAAGTTGTAAGGAGTGTGCATACTCTAAAAAGCATTGTTCCCTTCTCAGGCACACACAGTTAGCAAGTTTGGGATTAGAACACCTACCAAACTAGTTTATCACACTACCGCATTACCCAGTTACCCGACACACTACAGAAATTACTGGGTTACGGCAGTCCCAGAGGTGTATTTCTAGGTGGGTGACTTCAGCACCCTTGCCAAAATTGAGTAGGTGAATTGTAAGGAGTGTTCATACTCTAAAAAGCATTGTTCCCTTCTCAGACAGACAGCCACACACACACACACACACACACACACACACACACACACACACACACACACACACACACACACACACACACACAGTTGGCAAGTTTGGGATTAGAACACCTACCAAACTAGTTTATCACACTACAGCATTACGCAGTTACAGTGATTACTGGGTTACAGCAGTCCCAGAGGTGTATGTCTAGGTGGGTGACATCAGCAGGATTGCCAAAGAAGGACATTACAAGTGTACTGTGAGTTGTACAAGTCTTTTACCAGTGTGTGCCCGCTGCTTATTATCACAAAAACACATTTAGACCCACTTACTACTGCCGAAAAGTGTCTTATTCAATCCTAAATGACATTATCAACAACCCTTGCAGGTCTTGAACCCTGGAGCATACACACCAAGGTCACTGGACTTATAACTAAGCCATGTGGGTTGTATACATGTTTCATGTTTTTTATAATACACATTTTACTGCAGGTATTCCACAGTACTGAAAACAAATGGGACCATCACTTTGTGTACATATGTACAGTACCCTTGAATGCACTGTACTCTGTGAAACAACATAGACAAGTCTACATATGTACAACTGTTATAACTAAATACTAAATACATATATGCACGGGATGTGTACACACAGATATATATATATATATATATATATATATATATATATATATATATATATATATATATATATATATATATATATACACACACATATACACAGACACAGCTATAGCCATATATATAAACATGTCTGAACACCCTTTGTGACACAGAAGAGTTTCAAAGGAATTGATGTGTAAACAAAACAGAGGCAACTCTTGTTTTATAACATTTAAATCTTAATCAGTTCACCAGAGAAGGGATGGCTGTTGTGCACATGGAGTTTGGGGTTGGGAATGATGGCTAAGGAAATGTACCCTGGGGATTGTGGAGTTTGGTGAGGGAATGATGGGTATGGACATACACCCCGGGGACCACATCTGTGTCACTGCTCGACAGTGGCACAGGAAAATAACATACCCAACAGTAGTCGTTCTTGACTGTCTATTCTTTTCTATTCCTAACTATGTAATAATTTGTAGACTCCACTCACCACAGATGACTACCATGGTGTGCAGCATGTTAAAAGACATAACACATGTGTATGTCTGGCTACAGGGTAGTCACACATGCACACAGACACACACTTGCCTGTATTGTGCTTACAAGTCTTGCCTATGTAAAAGTAACTAGTAGAGTGGTATGCAGTTGGGGTATGTTCCACAGAACCAATACAATTGCACTTACTCTGATTCTGCTTCTGAGCTGGGTGACATCACAGGAATGATTACTTGCAGTGAGGAGGGGGGAAAAAGGTGGTTTAGCAGATGACAAGGATAAAGGCCAGTGCAAAAGGTGGTTTCTCTTTGGAAAGCAGTAAAACCCACTGTCATGACAAGATGCAGATACAAATACACACACACAGATGCCAGTGATGTGATCAGAACTCCTGCCTATCTACAGATCACTATTACAGTACTATGCGGCTACGAGATGCAACACAGAGATTACACATTTCAAGGCAGTCAGAATGCCCTTCTAAGAGTGAGGACATCAACAGGGATACTGACAGTTAAGATGTACATAGCTGTAGACCTGTGTGTTTAAAGTAGGAGTCCATTACATCCCGTATGCACAAAAAAGACACATCATCTTCAGGTAAGACATAGGTAAGCCTGAGAGGTATACTTGTAGCACAACAAGCCCTGAACTGGAGTATGTCCATCTGTGGAATGGACAACTACTTTCACTATACAAAGTTACAGTGGTAATGCACATACACATAGAATCACAGTTCTTGTTTGGATGCATTGACTCCAATTACACAAGGTCACAGTTAGCATGCTCATACACTTAGTAGCACAGGGCCGTTTGGGATGCACTATGACTACAACTACACAAGGTTATACTGGGCATGCTCATACACTTAGAAACAAAGGGCTTGTTTGGATGCACTGACTCAAATTACACAAGGTGGCAGTGGGTACACTCATACACTTAGTAGCACAGGGCTGTTTGCGATGTACTCCAATTCTAACCACAGAAGGCCACAGTGTGCATGCTCATACACTTAGATGTACAGAACACATTGTTATGGACTCCTATTGTAAACACACAGGTTTACAGCTATGTACATCTTAACTGTCAGCATATATGCACATCATACAGGTTTACTACCAGATACCTGTATCTGGCCCGTAAATGATATATCTGCGTCTGTGCTGTGTGATGCACATGCATACATGAACATGAAGTACTGCTATATATATATGAAGTATACACAATCATGCATGTGTGGAAGTGACAGACAATAGGTTAACTGGGACACACAGGTGGATGCTAACTACAGCATGTGTCACACACATTGCTGCCCTGACAGGCATACACTGATATCAGGTTGTGGACAGTGGCATTATATTTGGAACAGTGGCATGTGCAAGCATAATATGTGAGCCCCATTGTCTAATGGTACTGAGGTGCCAGTGTCAGGATCACCTCTCCCGGCTGTATTAGTAGTTGATATTATTAGCAGGAGCACCCCACTAAGCATATCTGGCATTGGTCATCTACACAACATCTGCTGCTGTCCATCACCTTAGATGTAGCATTTGATACCAAGCACAATGCTGCCACTCGCAATGATGTCATGGTACAAGTGGCAACTGCTTGTCCAAAACAATGAGCCAATGTCCTGCTGTAATTTTGATGTTGTCCAGTGTCTGTCATTCCGGGATGTCATGACTGAAAGAAGACATGCCTTTGTCACACAGCACATGCATCTATGATTCAAGGGAGTGTGGATAATACCTAGGTCGCATTTACCCATATACTTGCTTTCCAATGCACAAGTCCTAAACACAGAGGTAACACCCTGACACCTACAAGATAATTGCACTGGATGCTTGTGCTAACCAGTGCTAGATGTGTGACTTTCATAATCCATTTGCTCAATGTAGGCCCTACAATAGGGAATACTAACATCTGTGCAGTGAGGAACACCTGGCTGAAGGCACTGTAGTGCACAATAGCACTACCACCGTATAATTCAAATCCAGATATGTGGGCCATGACATTGGTATGGACCACTCCAGGTGGTGGTGTCCACATATTCATAAAGGCTACTCACAAGTAAAGACCACTACTCTGACATAATTCATCACAGATGTGTCAGGTACAGGTGACAGTGGTAAAAGCTGCATTCTATGTAGTATCCTCATATACATCCACCACCATGTCCTCAGACTACCAGCACACATCCATACATGTGGTATGAAATAGTATGGTAGAACACCAAATAACCTTTGACTGGTGAACTGTACCTAGCCCTACATCAACTGTGAAAAGTACCCATGTACTGACACAGCTGCATAATGTGTTATGCAATGCAATAATACCACTGTTTGTAACCAGGTCAGTTGTACACATACCATGGTCCCTCGGATGTTGTCAGCATTAACACAGTTGACTGTTGCTGTACACCAGTAGACAACACCCTCATGGATGGATATGACCTAGATTTACCTGCCCTGGATATGTACATCCCACACTCATACAACATAAATGAGAATATCATTGTTGTTGTTGTCCTTTGTACATACAGGTGGCTACATTCATTACACACATGCACATGGAAGATAGGTCCATGGCTGCTGAATGCTAACAGTACATATGGTTTGATATCTATGTTGACAGAGATAATATTTCCTCTCTACTGGTCACCCATGACACCTATCATATCATACAATAACCCTTGTGGCATGTATGTCATTAGACATGTCCACCTAATGCAATGCCTACAAACATACCCAAATAACAGGATCATATGACCTACACACATAGCCTGTATTGACAGACTCAGGGGAATACAGCTATGCTCTGTATGTTCCTGAGTAGTTACAGGTGATATGTCCATGACATGTACAGCCATGTGTGCCCACAGCTCCTACATATACCCCATGTCAACAATTGCAAGCCATGCATGCTGTGTGCTGTCTGGACATTAACCTTATCACCACAATAGCCAAAACATGCTGGGGTGAGATGTTTACAAGCCACAAACCTCGCACATGCTTGAATACATGTAATGCCTAGCTCAAACAGAGCATATTGCTGGCACTCTTCAAGTAATCATGAGGTGTGTGTGTCAAATATGATGTGTATGTGGCAAATATGATGTGCTCTCTGTTGACCTTTACAGTGCTCTGGCTTAAGAGTGGAACTGTCAACTAACAGTTTGTGGGATCATGATATGGAATATTGCTGTGTGTCTGTCTTGCTGATGTGCTGTTGGCATAAATGTACACTTGGCTACTCAGTGAAGGTGGTTGTGTCTCCTTCCAGCACATGAATACAACATCCATTATGGTGTAATGCTCAGCTAGGTTTCACACATGGTGTGGGGAAGGTGTGGAATGCATCCTTTTGACCTGCTAGTCCACTTACTGATGGAGACTGCATATGTGTACATGTGTGTTTAGATTCCATGCGTGTGCAGTGTCTGATGTTTGAAGGTGACTGCTGTCTTAGTACATCATGCAGTTGCAATGCAGCCTCAACATTACCAACTGTATATGGTAATATGCTCAAAGTACAGTAAGCTGCACTTTAGGTATGGACAAATGTTTGGACATAACTACTAAGTGGTGGGGCTACTTTGCAGATGAATGATTACTGTGGACAGCTCACAGGTGTGTTACAACCATTCCTACAATAACCTGTGTAACTGCTAAGCTATGGTTTTGTTAAATGAAGGGGTGGACACACAACGTAGAATGCAGTAAGGGTGACACTGAAAGCAAACCTCTTGACACCTGGAACAGTAACACCTCCCCTATGCATATATTGTGCATATATCATCACAGTTGACAAAGGAAAAAGTCAGTACACTTTGTAGCATGTGCGATAGTGTTGTCGCTCTGTAATACCTGGCATGAGATAGGCAGGTGTTTGATTCACAGTACTGGCACGTGTGGGTGTGTGTATCCAAATATGTCACGTATGGTGGGGAATACATCTCACATGTTTTTCACTCTTCTGTACACTGTTGTAGACATCTGTACAAAGTGAAGTGTAGAAAGCAAGACATAGGCAGGTGTTTGAATCACACTCATGTCAAGTGTCTGTATGTGTGTGACATAGGTGTATATCTTTGTGATTGCCACATTGTATGTTTGTGTGTGTATGTATGGCTGTCTGGTTCCTGGAGTGAGGCTGTATTTTACCATAGTGAAATGATAAGACCCCCTCCACCTATCCACTCAATGCAATCTAGTATCCCTGTTGATGTCATCAATCTTAGAAAGGCATTCTAACCACCTGTAAACATGTACGGCCTGGAGTGAGGCTTGTTGTTACATAGCCTACTGATGAACCCTCCTCCCCACATACACTCACCACAATCTAGTATCCCTGTTGATGTCCTCGATCATAGGCCATTCAGACTACCTGCACAGGTGTAATCTCTGTGGTGCATCTTGTAATTGCGTAGTACTATAATGATTATTTGCACATGGGCAAGGGTTTTCATCCCAACACTGGCAAGTGTGTGTGTGTGTGTGTGTGTGTGTGTGTGTGTGTGTGTGTGTGTGTGTGTGTGTGTTTGTGTGTGTGAGTGTGTGTGTATGCGTGTGTGTGTCAGAGTGTGTGTTACTGGGTCTGTGAATCCCTGCGTGTGTGGGTGTGTTACTGTGTCTGTGAATCCCTCAGTGTGTGTATGTGTATTCATCCTGTCATGAGAGCGGGTATTACTGCTTCCCAATGAGAAGCCACCTTTACCCTTGTCATCTGCTAAACCACTCTTTTACCTCCTCCCGCTTCAGGTGACTATATCTGTGATGTCACCCACTATGGATGTGACGGCTCTGGCCACAGTAGCTTACTACATAGCTATCATGCTCTTGGATCATTAGATCAGTAAACATGTTTGAAACTTGGGAGATTATAACTGTGATGTGAAAGCTACACAGAGCATGCAGGTATTGTCATACAGACCTGTGTGTTGTAGTCTATATTTACATATGGGACACTAACCACAAACACTGACATCCCCCGGCGCATACAATTACACCTGAAAGAGGAAGGCAGAACATCATGATCAACATGCAGTTACTGTTGTTACACGATACATACTGTCGAAAGTACAAAATGCATTCTAAAACTGTAGTACATGGTATGTCTGCTGCCTGTCAACACCACTCAACAATTGTAATCTACAATTGTTTTCCTAGTATGTTCACCCTGTGCATCAGACCATATGAGCATGTCCCTGCACCGGTGGTGTGGATGACAGGGATGCGGCACAGGCATCATCATATGCACAGGGTGATAATGTTTGCCAGAGGCCTAGTCTGCACCAATGGATGACATCATGTGTGTGGGTTAGGGCCTTTGATCTCATTGGGTGTGTGTGGATGTTATGCGTGTGTTTGTTGAGGTGCCCTACATTTGTTTCTGGTGTGTGTGTATATGTATGCACACAGGTCTGGCATGTGGCTGGCCTACACAGGGGTATTATTGACAGCTGCAGACTGTACAGGGCAGGATTCACAATTCATGGTGTCCGGGCATGACCACATGACCTGCGCCTGCCAGGGGTTACACGGGTACTACCAGGCAGAGGTCCAGATTGGGTACTGTCTGATGACACATGTTCACTGGAACCGTGTCCCTGTTGGGACCATCCAGGACCACATGCACATTGTCTGCTGTGTCCTGGTGTGGACAGCACAGCACCAGCTGCACTGTTGCTGCTACCACCACTATGGGAGCCGGCATGTGAAGTAACATGTTCACATAGACCTTCAACAGGTGATGTAGCTGGCCTACGTCCATGTGTCCGACGCCTCACTCCCACCAGATGTTCAAGCACAGACATTCTATGCCTGAGGACTGACATGCCACAGTCAAGGACTCCCACCATGTCACCCAATTATCAAGCTAAAACATCTGCAAGATGATGGTGAGCATTTGCAATTGCCTAGATGTTGTCAGTTAAAAAATGGACAGTAGATCTCTGAAGCCTCTGACTTTCTCTGTTGTGCCATTTAGCACATGCCTGTGCCTCCATTACAGCCTGAAACATACATCTGGTGACACCAGCTGATGTGCTATGTCTTGCAGGAGCATGTTGGCCAGAGGTCCTCTTACGAGCAGCACTGGACACATGCCTGTGTGGGCATCACCAGTCAGTTGGCTGGGATCATGGTGTGCAAGCACACCTTCCATAGTCTCCACACTTTCCTGTTCCATGCTACCATCCGCCAACTGTCCTTCATCTTTGGCCACTGGTGATGGGCTATGTGAAGTCATGAGATCTGTGTTCGAGGATGAGAGGGATGCAGGTGGAATGGCAACCAATGGCACAGTTTCAGCCCCTGACAACCCTGCCTGTGCCTCAATCATACTTTTGTTATCACTGCTAGAGTCTGTGGGGACACTTACATCAGGTGGACCACAGGAAAGCAATGCACCTACATCAACACCTGTGAGGAGCAGACAAGAACTGTACATTACAAGTTATACACCACAGTACACACACACAAACACACACATACACACACACATGCACACACACACACACACACACACACACACACACACACACACACACACACACACACACACACACACACACACACACACACACACACACAGAGACACAGACATAGAGACACAGACACAGACACATGCTATGACACCCAACGGCATGCAACATGCATGTGATATGGCAGAAGGCATTCAGCTTAGACATTTATAGTGGTAGTTATCATACATCCCTGAGTAGCACACAATAGCATGCATGCGTTATAGCAGAAGGCATGCACCTTACACAATTATAGTAGTAGTTAGAATACATCCTTGTGTTGCACCATTTGTGTTAGTAGGTTATGCCTCAAACCTGTAACACAATGCATGCACTATGCACTGTTGCACCACACTGCCATATTTTGTTTAACATACCCCTCATGTCAACAGACTATCGCTGACCTTTGTACATCTGCCACAGATGCTTTGTGTTGGCCACTGCCCCTATGTGTGAGGAGGACATGAGCAGAAGGGTATGTTGAGTGAATAATATGTTTGCCTGAGCCCTAGCTTGCATATCTCCCCCAAAGCAGTGCATGTCTGTTCAACATTATTCTGCTTACCCCTGAGCCAAGTCTACAGACAACGTGCATGTGGCTGTACATACATGTTTGACATGGCTGTCCCTACTTTGCAGTGGTGCCACAGACCAGCACTGGTTAACTGTACACCAGCCTAATGTGTGACATATGTCCTTGCCAATCACATGTAGTATGACATGTCTTCTGCTGACGTGTTGAATGACATGCATACATGTTTAGTACAATGGTGTCCTTTCAAATGTACAGTGAGGTAATGGTGTCCCAATGCAGGGACGTGTTATACTAACATGGACTTTCAGCTGACGCAATGTTGTCAGTCTGCCCTACAGATATACAGTGACATACTGATAAAAAATAATCCAAGGTGGAAAACCAAACCAGAATGAGCGATCCACTGCTGAATAAACTGCTTGAGAAATCAGGTTCTACTTAGAAATCAGGTTCTTTAATAAGGAAAATAAAATCACACCACTACAGTGACATACTGCACATTGAGCCGATGTGCATAGCCATTGCAGGGCATCATGTGGCTTCACAATTGCTATACAGTGTGAGTTACAGACACAGTTCATAGCCATGACTGTGTTCAGATACAATACATATCTAATGTGGAATGTGACCCACGTTACTGAGGTGTATGCACACTAAACCCTACTGTGGAATGCGTGATGCAGGTTACTGAAGGGTATATAGATGACACCCTTGCACATCTGCAACCATATTGCTGATGCCTGGCAACTATGCCCAGTCATGGCTAACTTAACAGTACTCCATGTTCCACATGCCATCTGTGTACCTCACACACGAGGAGCAAGCATGATAGTGATGTCTGACACCAGCAAGGTGAATGTACTGTATCTGTGGCCTGATGTGGTTGCATGTGTATGTTGTGCAACACATGTATGTATTTAGATACTGTATAGGTGAATGCTTTCATGTCGTGACTCACTCATGATGTTCAAGACATGTTATGTGGTGGTTTGATGTCATGCCTACAGAAGCTGTGCACATGCCTGTATGATTTTATTTATTTATTTATTTATTTATTTATTTATTTATTTATTTATTTATCTATTTATATTTGTTGACCGGGAGTGTCCGACTGGATGTAGGTCCATTTTCAGCGGAGGCCCGGGTAGAAAAGCTCCACAGTTAAAATAAACAGACAGTAGTTACATTGGATTAAATAGCGATTAACAATTTACATAGCAATTACTTACAACATATTTACAGATGAAGAACATAGTACATCAGTAGACAACTAGAATCTTCATCTGTGAAGTACATAATAGACATCAACAAATGTTAAAAAAGAAGTTCCTTCTGTATAAGTACTAGGCTTATGAGCATCTGAGCTTTCTATAATCATGGTAATTAATGGAGTGGCAAGAAAGGTAGTGGTTGGATGGGGTGGGTGATATTAGAGTGAGAGTTGCAAGGGAATAGCCAGCATGTTTTTAGGTGCGCTTTTAGTAAAGTTTTGAAGTGGGTGCATGATGGTACGGAGGTAATTGTGGGTGGAAGGGAGTTCTGTAATTTGGCTATGGTGCAAGAGAATAGTGCTTCACCAGCAAAGTTATTGGCTTTAGTGATCTGCAAGCGATTTTTGTTGCTGGATATTAGTGGTCTGGTGGTGCGATAGGGTTGGAGTAGATTCTGGAGGGATGGGACATTTAGTGGATGGTTTACTAGTTTGTGGGTGAGTGAGAGTTGATACCATTGAAGGAGGTGAGGGAGTTCAAGCCAGCCCATTTCAGCAAGTGAGAGACAGTGGTGAATACGGTAGGATGCCCCTGTGGCGAATGTGGCAATTTTGTTGTATCAGGTCTCTAGCTTGTTTAGATCACATTGCCTTAGGTTGGTATATATACTGAAGAGGCATAAAGTAGGGTGGAGATACGGTGGGAATTTGCTATTGAAATCTTTGCTGCTTTGGTGAGAAGATGCTTATTTCTGTATAACGCTCCTAGTTTTTTGTGGACTTTTTTTATGGTCATGGATATGTGAATGTCAAATTTTAGTTTATAGTCTATTTCCACTCCTAGCAATTTGGTGTGTTCAGTTGGGTATATAGTGGTGTTGTCTTTCGCTGTGATGTTAAAGTGAGAGTTATTTAGAGTATGTTTGGTGGGTGGGAAGATGAGTAGTTTAGTTTTGTTTGGGTTGAGTATTAATTGGGCATCGGATAACTAAGTTTCAACAGAGGAAAAGGCTTCCTGTGTGACTTTTTGCAGTTTGGGTAGGGACTGGGCTGAGTAGATGATGGTCGAGTCATCTGAGTATTGTTTGAGTGTGCCATGTGTGGTGGCAGAGGCTAGATTATTTGTGAAAACAGAGAAGAGTAGGGGTCCAATGATGGATCCTTGGGAAACCCTTATGGAGACAGGTAGTTGGGGAGATATGTCATTCTGCCATACAACGGATTGTTGGCAGTCAGACAGGTAACTCTGAACCAGTTGGTGACTGATTGTGAGAAGGATAGGTTATTGAGGAGAGAGATAAGTTGTTTGTGTGGGACCATGACAAATGCTTTAGATGGGTCTAGGAAAGTAGCAGAGTAGAGATAGCCATTGTTTTTATGCTGAAGGATATCATTAGTAAAGGAGAGTAAGGCAGTGGGGGTGCTATGGTTTGGTCGGAAACCATGCTGAGTATTGGAAAGGAGGTTGTTAGTAAGGAGGTAGTCTGAGACCTGAGAGTGTATGCATCTCTCTAGTATTTTGGAGAGTGAAGAGAGAATAGCTATGGGGTGGTAACTGGTTAGTTCTGTGGATGGTCCGCCTTTGTGGAGGGGAATTATATGTAATTATTTCCACAGTGTGGGAACATAACTTTCTGACAGAGATCGGTTAATCAAGATAGATACTGGACAGGCCAGAGCATCAGCTGCAATTTGTAGGTATTCACTTGGGAGGTTGTCTGCTGCTAATTTGGTGGGTTTAAGTTTAGTTAAGAGTTTTTTATGTTGGAGATAGGTACAGGAGAAAAAGAGAAGGCAGTGGGGAGATTAGTAGTTGAAGGTGTGGGTTGGAGGGGAGGGGGGTTGTGTTGTTTAGCTAGTGATAGTATGGTTTGTGTGAAGTGTGTGTTGAATGAGGTAGCAATATTTTCTGAGGAGTGAGGGATGTTAGGAGGAGGGGTACTGACTTTACCTGGGTGGAGGATGGAGTTTATGGAGGACCAGAATTGTTTTGGGCTGTGTTCGGAGGAGTCTAGGGCAGAATGGTAGTATTGGAATTTGTCCTGTTTTATTAACTTTTTGACTCTATTGCGTAGTTCTAGGAATTTCTGTCTAGTTGAGGAGGTCTTGGTTTTGTGCCAGTGCTCCCAGGCTTTATCCCTGTTTTTCATTTCTGACTTAGTGGTTTTCTGTAGCCATGGGGAGGGTTGTGCTTTGATTCTGGAAAGTCTTATGGAGGCATGGTAATTAAGAATTCTCAGGAAGGTAGTACTAAAAAATTCAACTGCATCATCAAGACTGAGGTACTTTAGAGGATGCCAGTTACATTCTTTGAGGGATGAGATGAATGTGAGTGGGTTAAAGTTTATTTTTTTACGTATCTGACAGTAGACGACAGGTTTAGCTTGGTATAGGAAAGGGGGAGGGGAGAACAAGGGTGTGAGCAGGCAGTTCTTTGCACTGCTGCTAATGAGCCAAAGCAAAGACAAGTTAGTGTTTGAGAAACAATCACAATTGACCAAGGACTGCTCTGAAACTGTAAGTAATTTCTTAACCATTTTCAGGTGGAGAAACAGGATAACCTTGTATCAGTAGGCCACTGTGGTCTCAGTTTAAATTAACAAACACACAGTATTGATCAGATTATGGATACTATCTGCTAACACAAGGGAATAAGAGAGAAAGTGGAAGATGAGTGTGTGTGTGTGTGCGTGGGGGGGGGGGGGCTGCTTACAGGCCAAAGCAGAGTGCTATCCAGGGGAAAATGAATATTGGCACAAACAGGTAGACACATACTCAAAGTTAACTTTAGTTGTTTGCAGACAGTTCAGACCCGGACAGCGCTTTTCTTATAAGAATGATAAAGGTGGTACCGCAGTTGAATACTTAAGAGTGGTGTTAGGTTCAAAGTTAACTTTAGTTCTTTGCAGACAGTTCAGACCCGGACTGCGCTTTTCTTAAAAGAATGATAAAGAATGATGTTTAGTGTTTCACATCTGCAATATCACCATTACACAAAGGCCATAGTTGTATTGTGTCAAGCCAATGTACAACAGGGTGTACACAAATGTACATCACTTCTACTGTGTCTGTTGCTTCATGTCTCTGGCCATCCTCCATGGCCATGTGTGAACATGTTTTGTCCAATGGTTGTGATGGGCATCTATTTCACATATCAGTGTTGTCCCATATGCCATACACCCATAGATGTCATATGCTCCACTGAGGACAGGGTTATGCAGACAAAGGGTGGTATGTTTGGGATGTGTGTTATCATGTTTTGTAGGATAGTTAAGCAGTGCTGCAGTCAGCCCACTAAATGTCATGGACATGTCAGATAGCACATGACATTGTGTGACATTCGTAGCAAGGGTATAATCCACAAGGGTGAACCCTGTTGGCTGGTCATACTCCAGCTCCAAAACGTTTAGAGTGAGTGCACACATATGCTCTCTGTATAGTACTGTTTGTATTCCCCACATGTGTAATGCTGATCTGTAGTATATGTCCCTACAGTGAGCCACACCTCCACCATTGTTTTCACAGCTGTCCACACATCTGGCAATGACAGTTTGTAAGGTTTAGTGTAAATGTTTTATATAGTCCTCAATTATTCTGCATGGGTAATTACTGTGATGCATTGCAGGTCTGATCTGTATATATTAACAGGGCCACCATACATTATGTGCACGTGTGTTAAATGGCCACATGGCAGATAGCATGCAATTAATACAATCTGTTCATTATTGAGCCTGATAAATAATAACAATCTCATCTGCAACAGGCTGCTGTCACTGCAAAACACCAGAGGTGCCTAAATAGGAGTGTCACAGCAGTAAGATCATTATCCACACTTGTGTGATAGCTACAGGGTTCAATATGCATGTTAGCACATAAGCCAGTAAAATAGACTATACTATGGAGTATGCACATCTGTGCATACATAGAGTAGCAAACTATGGTATGTGGCATGTGTGCATACATGCCTTGCATATGATGTTACATTGCATATTGTACAGTAACACATGCAACTATATGAAATATAGTTGTGTTATATGTGCAGTAGTGCCTTACCAGGCAATTCCAGGCTCAGTTATTGTGAGACACCCACCTCCACAATACCAGCTAAAGCTTGTGGATGGAGTTCTGCAGTTGTCCCCAGGTTGGCCAATATCTCCTCGGTATGTGTGAGTGGGGGCTGGGTGCGTGGCCCCCCACCTGTTGCACCTTGATCCCTGGTGATTGCATTTGCACACTGTTTCACCCATCTAATGATGTTGGTACAGTGTCAGCGCACCTGCTGATAGGTGCAATTGTGGCCGCCAACATAATTTACCCTCTTGCGCAGTTCCACCCACTGGGTATCCTGCTGCTGTGCATCCTGTGGCACATGGCTGAAGAGTGTTACATGGTTGTCAAGGAGGTATGGAATGAGGACCTCATCCTCCAAGCGGGTGTATGGTGACAGCCTGGCACGCAGCATACCTGGAAGACATAATGATGGAGACAGGTCACAGTAACTCACAGAGAAGTACAGACGTACATCTAAACATACATGTGTATCACATTTATTAATATTACCAATATGTCTTTGCAAATCTACATGACACTAACACCACTGACATGTTTAAAGCACACACATTTGACACGTACTGGTGATTTGATGTTATCACCATATATGTGTGTGTCAAGTGGTGATATTGCTCATACTCCATGTGGATGTCTTGATGTGGGCATGTCTGTTTGCCTGTACTGGTGTCTTTACCTATCAGCACATGCCTGGATGTGTTCACATTAATGCAATAGACCTTAATGCTGTGCATATTTTACATATATAGTCATACACAGCCTTAAGAGACATGACCTGTGACCCTGCAGACTTGCTCATGGAAATGTTTACATGTATGTGTTTTGCCATATACATCTACATGGTACTGTACAGCAGTTTAGCATCCTGCCATGTATTACCTGTGTTGCACATGTGAAACACATGGGACAATTGCTAGCTTAATGATATTTGCAGGGTTGGATATCAACTATACCATGTATGGTCATAGTGAACTAGTAGGCTATATGCCCTGGGCCATTTATGAACCTAGGCTGAAATGTTACCTAGCTGTAGCCAACAGACAGTTAAGTTACAGTGGCCAGTTCAAGCAGTGCCACAGAACTGATCCACAGGGTTACTGATATATTTGCCATGTGGTCATCACACCATGTCTCAAAGAGGGGCAATGTGCAGCTTTGCTGGACAAGGATGCATAGTATGGCAGGAGTATGTAAAGTGTATGGGACAGGGATCTGTCAGGCATGTTGTGATCCTTGCACTAGAAAGGTGAATGACCATGAAGTATGTGTTTATTTGGAATCAGGATGTGTAAGTGTAGTATGTCCAACATCTCTGTGTTGGACATGGCTTTATTCAGGGTAGGCATCATGCTACATAGTGGAGCTAGGAATTGGGAAGGCCAGTGTAGGCCATCTGCACATGGTCAATAACCCTTAAAGTAAATATGTGATCTATTATGGGTCACTTGAGTGTTGAGTATGGCTGAACAATTATCTCTATATTCATGGATGGCACCCTGTCATGATTAGGGGTGCCACTTATGAATACCTGACTGGTGTGGTGAAGTAACTATCAAAGGAAAGACTACTGTCCAGCTGCATCCCATACACACACAGTTTCCATTATGTTGACCGCTGCCTAGGTGGTGGTTCATGGGTACAGGGTTTTTAACATAGGGGATAACAATGCAATACTTAGCTATCAGATTGTGGCCATATGTCACATACCACACATCTGACCCACAAAGGCCCTTCTGTATGTTGCCCGCAACACTCATTGAGTCAACTATTGTTCATAGTCATTTTCAAACTTCAGTAGGCTGATATCTTCTGTGTTAGTCTGTTTGGTATAGATAGCAAAGAGGGGGAGTACCATGAATGAACCCTGTATTACTGTGGCTGGCACTGGTTTGATGTGCGTGTATTAGTCAGACACCTTCTGTAGTGCTGGTTCTGCCAGCAGTCCAGTTGCCAACCACTCCTGTGACATAAGAATATACACCTAGTTTACTGAGGGTAGCTGGAACACAGTATGGGTGATGATGTTCTAAGACCTGGCAAGGTCATGATATGCTGTGTGAATCAATCTTACTGGCATCTACATTTGTACTTACAGACCAGACTCAGCAGGGTAGTA
Source organism: Protopterus annectens (assembly GCF_019279795.1). Classification (NCBI taxonomy): domain Eukaryota; kingdom Metazoa; phylum Chordata; order Ceratodontiformes; family Protopteridae; genus Protopterus; species Protopterus annectens. Next base: position 428,881,904 of record NC_056751.1, on the reverse strand, counting down.
GTGCACTATTTCCCATTATCAGTGGGGTCTCCCTCTTTGTGGAGTGTGATAGCTGTTGCTGTGCAACATTCAGTGTGTACACAGCCTGACGTGAAGCTATGACTGAACATGATGTGTATGTGGAGAGCAAATTGTTCTGACATTTGTGTAGGATACACCCTGGGATGTTGACAGGTCCCATGCAAGCTGTATGTATGGCTTTAGAGAGTGCAGCTTGTACCTGCATAGTTGTTATTACAGGGGCTTTGTAGTGTTCATGGATATATAAATATGTGTACCTGTTAGGGGGGAGGTGAGTGTGGGTTTAGGTTATCCAAGACCCTATCTGGATGAACAGGTGCTATTTCTGTAGGTGCAGTACCTCTCATGCCATAGTGCTGTGAAGCACGTCTGGTCTTGTTGCCATTACGATTCATGACACAGCTATAGAATGCTCTGTGGCTGGCCACATAATATGTGGCTGATTAGTTTCACAGTAGTTTTGTGTGGCTTTATATGGTATATCTGCATCTTACTGAGGCTGACCAGAGATCACCTCCACTCATGTGTGTTCACTCTTGCAACAGTTACTACCTTATGTGGTACAGTTTAAGGCAGGGTACCACCAGTTTGCCTTCCTGTTTGTGTTTGGTTGAATCTTGGTTCTGTTTCAAAGGCACAATCACTGCACTTATGTGAGTGTTTAAAGTGCATTTGTGTAGGATTCAGCATTTGCACATGCATTGTCCATCTGCATGGGTGCCATGACAGTCACCACTTCACTCTTAAGAAGCATAACAATGGTTTTGGAGACTGACTATGGGTAGCATACTGTTAGCCCTGTTTGTGTGACTATAGTGATCCAGGTCATTGGGGTTGATGAAAGCCAACACGCAATGAGCACAGGTGTTGGTACGTGAGTCTTCCCAGTTCATAATGGGTAGTTGAGAGTAGCCATTATTATGGTTTTCTGTCTCAAACCTAATCTTCCCCATTACAGCACAATATGACAGTTGGAAATTCTGAGGCATGGTGGGTTATTTGTTGCAAGGTGCAATTTGGATTCCACTTTGGCACAAAGGTAGTTGCTCAGCATATTGCATCTGAAGTTATGCAAGTGCAACTAGCGTGGAGGTGTACATATCCTTCAGGAATATGGACACACCTGTGGCCTGTGTGTTCCAGTAAAGGATCATGGACAAGAGGTGAGGTATGTGTTATAACATGGTTATGCAGGGGTGCTCTCCGGAGCGTTGAACCATATCTCAGTCACTGTCCAGATATGTTCTCCATGTTAAGGATTGATGTAAGTGAGTCCATACTGAGTTTCTGAAATGTATCATTGAGTAGCGAGACCCACAGTTTATTGCTTGGCTGTCCCTGTTACAGCAGTGGACTTTCACTGGAACTTTGCATGATGAAGGCACTATAGGGGAAACATGAGCCCTAGCCAGTATCCAGATTCCCAGGGGTGACAGGTGCAGGCCCTGTCTGGCAAAGTATCATGGTCTGTCAACCATGTTATCCCAGGCAAAGAGATACTGGATACCCTTTGAATTACACCAGTACATTAAACAATTGTGGAATACAATCCTTTTGTCCCTGTACTGCAGTATCATTCTGGCCAATGGCAGAATGCTACCCAGGCCTTGGGACATACCTGCATGGGCTACAAGGCCTGACAGTTCCAACATGTGTGTTTCCATGCAGTCCAGGCTACTGCATCACAGGTCCTGCACAGCAACATGGAATATGCCAGAGCTATGAGTATAGTTCAAAAGGTGATGTGAGTGTGTGAGTATGTGGCTAATCATGGCAGACAGGCAGCTGACAGTATGTTTGCCCTCATATAGCTTGGTGTGTAACATAGTGCTAGAGTTTGCATTCACAAATGAGTACTGTTGGGCATGCATATGGCCACGTTTTCTGAGGTGTGGCACAATTATGCAAACTATGTCATACAGGTTTTGTATTTTGTTGTCTGCCTAGTCCAGCTTGGGAGGTGTCATGATTGGCCAGATACTTAGAAGCTTCTGTGAATGTATGTGATTTCTGGTGGTATGTGTGGGTGCCCTTACTGTGTTCTGGTAAGGGTATGTGTTGGCTGTGGTGATGAAATGCATGTGTTAACCTACACCTCATGACTATCCAGTCCAGTCATGGCTGTAGACTGGACTGCCTTCCAGCTCACCTCTGTAACTGTATCCTAGACAATATGTGGGGTGTGGTGTTAGGTGGGTTTGGCAGTGTACATGGCATAGAGATTACATTCCCCCAGGATGGCCACATACACAAAGTTGACATTAGTAAACACCAGTAGCTGACTAGTGGGCATGCCTGTATGTGCATTCAGTACTACAAGTACCAAGTACTGTATTTAGTTTACTTATTGTTTATGAAGATGTTTTAGACAGTGATGCTTACAAGTAAATATTTGTGTTATGGATGTGACAACATGGCTATTATAGAAACATAGTCGCTACCTTTAGCAGCAATCCTCCTCTGAGGAGCACATCCCATACTGAGAGTTGATTACAGATGATGCAAGTGTCAACAGGTCTGTATCCTTTTCTCGGTAGATACTCAGATATCCACCAGAACCATGATCTCTGTTGGGCACGGACATCCACTCCCCAGAGTCAAGTATCACTAAATTATGCTGCCACTATCAGCATGATCAGAATATAATCAGATAGTGTAAGCCATCACCTATGAAGCAGCTATTACACATGGGCAGCTGTCTCCTACAACTTACACTCCTACTGCAGATGTTACACTGGAGTTACAGATGATATGCAACCTGTTTCATTACCAGTACTGTACACAACCTTACATACAACATTTGCAAGTGGCTGTTAGGTTGGCAATGAGAGGTTAGGCTACACAAACCTGAAAGTTCAACCAGTGTGTCTCTGCTCTCTATATCCACTCTATGTAGGTGTGCACATATCCATTTGGGCCAGCCCTGTAACAAGGGTCACTACACATCTGCATAACATGTACACATGCACAGCTGTAATTGCTTGCAAATGATCTTATGTGCATGGATAGTTACCTAGCTCTTCCAATTTTCTTTGCTATCAAGCTGCTATACTGTCAGATGAATACAAGTCATATGTATCCTGTTACTGAGTATTGTAATTGCCATTAGACATAACTAATGTTTGCATAACATAACAGAAATGCTATGTAAAATGGAATACAGATCTGCCTAAAATACTGTACATTACAGTTACTGGCACAATATCCCACAATGCAAATCATATTTGCACAGTAAGACAACCTTTGACATGTTCATCTCACTAATACACCCATACATATGTCTACTGTTACAATATATCAGCATATACTATCCCCTGTTATAGCACATACTTGTTGGACCAACCCTGACACTGACAGTGGCTGGAAAAGAACTGGCGAATTCCAAACCCATATATCTTCTCTTGTGGTGTATGAGGAGTTTGCCTTGTGACCTACAGCAGTACACACATAGAATACTACAAGCATTACTACTGCTCAACAATACATCACCACAAGATAGCTATTTCCACTATATGCATTGATTACACTGTAATTATTACAGAACAGGTACTACATACACAGACATACTAAATGTTATACATACCTTCTTAGCAATTGGAGGTGTTATTGACTGGTATATTAATTGTTTTCGGTTTGTGTTTTGATCTTCTGTTGGGTATTTTGTACTATTCTGCATGTAGATACAGATGGTTTGGATGTATGACAAGGCATCCTTTTATAGTTAGAGATCCGTAACATGTGCTACCCTAAACACCAGTTGGTGTTCAACAGTAGTTAATTACATGCACATCAGCTGTGCAGCTACTCCCGTAGCCATTACCATGCAACAGTGGAGTATAGTTGAGTACTCCACTTGGGCATTGTCCCTTTGCCTTACTTGTGAGGAAGACAGCCTGGAAGTGTTGTTTGAAATCTATTGCAACAGCTGTATGGAGACAAACAGAAATATATTGTGTGTAATGCCAAGATGATTTGGTCTACATGTGAGTACTGCTGTTATATTTCTGAACATTGCTACTTGTGCAGGGTTTGTCTGTACCTAATACTTCTGCATATGTTTCAGTCTGGCCAGGATGTTTGACCAGCTCACGGCTGTATGACTATGCGTATAATGTTAGGGGGTTTACAATGTGCTCACCAGGCATCTTTAGTTTGGTGTAAATGTGTATCACACTGCGCTGATAATCAGTAATTGGTAACACTTCCTGGTGTAATTTCTTTTCAACCCCCTGAAACAGGATTAGTTCAAACAAACCCTGTAACATCAGCAGCTGTTCCATTGTATAACAGCAACTGTTTCACATAGGGCCATGTTAGTGTGTCTCTGTCCAGGTATGTTAACGTTTCAGCAGATGCCGTACAGTGGGTGAATAATTGGTTATGGTATGACAGTATGTATTGTTGTAATTAGTTTGGGTGTGGGGGAGATGTTGGTGGATGTACATAGCAGATGCAGGTGTGTAGGAACTGCTTTTATACATATTCTAGATGTGCGTGGGGGGGGGGTCTTTCCCTATGTGAACACCTATCCCTTAGTGGACTAATACTATGGTAATTGCAGGTTGATTCATTAAGGCACTGTTAAATGCTTCCTGTATAGCATGCAGGTATTGTTAGTCCTTGAATCCTTTTGGCAATACATCGGAATGTAATAAAGTTTGGCTACATGAAAGATGTCTGTGTATTTCTGTCATGGATATTTGAAGTCATTGTAGTTGTGTTGATGACTAACCCTATTTGGCTCATGTCCATAGAACATATTTGTAATAGTGTATTGCCATATACTCTACATATGTTATGTTCATATTGTTTGGGTTAGCAGAATGTGTGATTGCTATGGTCCATGTTATACTCAGATTTGAACACTTCAGATGTTGTATACATATATATACACATGTATGTATGTATGTGTGTGTATACATATATATATATCTATATATATATATATATATATATATATATATATATATATATATATATATATATATATATACATACATACACACATATATGTATGTATGTGTGTGTATACATATATATATATATATATATATATATATATATATATATATATATATATATATATATATATATATATATATATATATATATATATATATATATATATATATATACACATATATATATATATGTTTGTGTGTGTGTGTGTGTGTGTGTGTGTATAGAGATATAGATATATAATATATATTATTGCATACGTTTATATGTACCTCCATAGATGTGTACATGTTTTTAACCTATCTATATATCTACATATAGATGTATATCTCTATATATCGACATGTATCTATCTCTCTCTCTCTCTCTATATATATATATATATATATATATATATATATATATATATATATATATATATATTTAGCATACACCTTTCATGGCGGTTTGTCCTATTTCCACACAGTCCTCCCTTTTGTGCTTTAACTGGTCTGAATACATAACTGGCATATGTACATCTCAGGCAGCTTAGTAGTAGGTTACTCTGAGGATGGTGTACATGGTTGTGGGTTCTAATCCTGGGAGTGGTTATTATTTTACCTCTCAGAACAGGCACACATAGGGAAAGTGTGATTACGCACATTTAAGCAGTTGTAATCGGGTTTGTCTGTGGTCTGCACGATGTTAAGTAAAGGTTAAACCTGTTAAACGCTTATCAGTTTAACTGTGTTTAAGCGCCACTTTTCCATCGCGCAAACCCACGCAAAACCACTTACAACTGCTTAAAAGTGCTTTAATCAACCTGCATCCGACTGCCCTTATTCTGGCCCTCAAAATAAATTAACAGCCCTTGCAGGTCATGAACACCACAGTCACTGACTTTACTACTAAGGCATCTGCGATATCTAAAAATGTTATGGTGTTTAGAATATACATTTTACTATGGGCATTCCTCATTACTGAAAACAAATGTGACAGTCGGTGTAAATATGTATGATACATGTTAATGTTCATATGTTTGTGGAATTAAGTGTTGCAATGTAAATGACAGGGAGTATTATGGATGAGAATGGTTCTTGTTTTGTTTCTTTTTTATATTGTCCCCCATACTCCATGTATTCCCCTCCAGTTCACTTATTGAACATCCAACCTAGGCTCTCCTTGATGCATGATTTCATTGCCCATCATTCCTCCCCCCACCCCAATCTCCACATTCTCCACAACCATCCCTTCTATGGTGAATTAAGTTAATATTAAGAGTTATAATAGCAGAGCTGCATGTGTTTTGTGTACACTTCAATTCCTTTGGATTGCTTCTTTGTCATAAAGTGTGTTCATAGATGTTTATATATATGGCTATAGATGTAACTGTATATATGTATATATATATATATATATATATATATATATATATATAGATATATATATATATATATATATATATATATATATATATATATACATATATATATATATATATATATATATATATATATATATATATATATATATATATATATATATATATATATATATATTTCTATGCGCAGACATCACTGACATATATATATATATATATATATATATATATATAATATATATATATATATATATATATATATATATATATATATATATATATATATATATATACACATTTAGTATTCATTTGTAACAGTTATACATATGTAGACTTGCATATTAGTAGATAAAATGAGAGTGAAGACCACCACGATGATGCAGCAAAATCTTTTCTTTATTTGAAACAAAAACAAAAAAACAAAAGAGAGGATGAGCGCTTTCGCGTACGGACTGTACGCTTCTTCAGATCTAACAAATTGTGAAAACCTTCATCCTTATATATCAGATCTAAGTAGTGATTATTACTATCAATTATTCAATTAATTAATAAAACACAAGTCACAAAGCTCCTGATGTAACTGTGAGATATAAAAAACAGTTTAAAATGATGTAGCAGTCAAAAAACGTAGGAACTCTCATAACATATTTCAGGAGACATATGTCCCTAAAAATATATGTGTTTATATTACTGTTGAAATTAGATATTTTCAAGTTACTGTTCTGACAAAAATTAAAACATTATTCTATATAGAAAATTCATAATAAAGCAACTTAATCAGACGCGGTTAATAACATCATTCTACAAAGTTCTACCTACATTGTGTATATATATCACTCTATGAACACAAAGCTAAATAATAGAGACACTGCTTATCGAAATAAAACAACTATATATCTCTCCAAATTGTATGTCACAATTGTGAATAAAACAAACAGTATCTATCTAAAACCATCTATATCAACATTACATTAAATTACATCCAACTTTAAAGGAGAACCTTTCCAACAGAAACTAGATAACATCTATTGCCAACTGTCTGCCTATGGAGATAAATTACAACAAACCAAAATACGTAAACTCCATAGAGATCATACAGATTTTCTTAACAACCAAGTTTTTGCCTGGCCCAGGCATCGAGAAATGACAACTGAATCTGTGCCTAATACTAACATTAACCAACCAGAAGAACGTTCTGATAATGAAGTGAATATTCATTATTCACAAAGTGATAGTTCCACCTTAAGAAATCTTGTTCCCACCATTTACGCATCAACGTCACTTTCAACACCTGCGAATACAATGAATCAGGATATTAGAGACACTCCCCCTCCTAACCAACAAGCGCTAGTACAACAGAACTCTAATATACAGGGAGCGAAACCGAAGATAAAACAAGGTAACTTAGAGGGTTTTTTACCCTTACCAATGAAGTTCCGAAAGACTTTTCAGAGCAGATCCAGGAGCAGAGGGAGGACAAAGAGAAAGCTTTCTGGCGAACAGATGAATTACGGCAACAGGAACCGGAGAAGAGAATAACGAGTTTAGTATTCAACTTGTCAAAACGGACTCTTACAGAAACTGATATTTCATTGCTGAACAAAGGTCTTTCATTTATACCAGCCCAGGTTAGTAATATAAGTGAAATTTTAATTGACCTGAGGCTATTTACTCACAATATTACTTTGAAATGTTTCTTTGATAAAAATGGAACTAAATCTGTAAATAATGATATTCATAACGGCTACAGTTTCAAAAGGAAAAGTATATTTACGCCGACTTTAACAGCAGTGACTGAATGTTTCATGAAAGCATGTGAAAAAGACTTCTATAGTTATTTTAATAACAAAAGGAAAGGGTTATATACCTATATGTCTCATTTAGAATGGGAATCATTATATTCTTTACAACGCAATTGTAATATAACAATTAAACCTGCAGACAAAGGTGGTGGGATAGTTGTTCTAGATAGCCTAGCATACAACACCACCATGCATACTATGCTTAAAGATACAGATACCTATATTAAAATAGACCATACTGACCTAACCAAATTAATTTATACAGTACATCACGAATTATATGACTTCTTAATGTGCAGACAGATTGACCATGACCTCTACTTATATTTTTTAATAGAACAGCCCAAAATCCCATATATAAAGGGACTGCCAAAAATTCATAAAGGCACATTACCACCACCTTTACGTCCGATAGTTGTTGGAGATGGGTGGGTTACAGGAACAATGTCAGTCTATATAGAAAGAAAATTAAGACCTATTGTCAATGATATTACATCTATACTAAGAGACACATATCAACTGTTGGATGTACTAGAGAATTTTGATGAAGGCATTCCTATTAACTGCCTTTTAATAAGTATGGATATGAAGAATTTATTTACATCCATACCAAATAGTTATGGCACAGAAGCCATTAGACATATTATTAAAGATAGCAATAGATTCAACAATAATGAACAGATTTTACTTAATGCAATCTTAGAACTTATGCTAAATAACAATGTTTTTATGTATGACAATAATCTGTTCTTACAACAATGGGGAGTAGCCATGGGCACTCCTTGTGTGAATATGTACGCGAACCTAGTGGTTTACTACTGGGAATGCATGCACTTATTCAACAATGAATGTTTTAAAAAGATGCTACTGTATAAACGCTTTGTAGATGATGTCATTATTTTCTGGAATGGTACATTAGATGAATTTTTAGACTTTGTAGAATATTTAGAATCTACTACCTCTTTCTTTAAGTTTACAGTTGAACATTCCACAGTTAAAATAGATTTTTTAGACATCACCATTACAAAGGATGAAGATGGTTTCTTACATCACACTATCTTTAGAAAACCTTGTTGGAAAAACACACTTTTGGAATACAATAGCATGCACCCCAGACATATATTTCGCAATATTATAAAAAGTCAATACATTAGAATTAACAAATTATGTAAGGACAGTGAAGATCGAATAATGCAAATTTCTAAACTAGAACAAATGTTTTTAGAGAGAGGATATGATCTGAATTTGATTCATTCAGTGAAACAGTCTCTCCAGTCATCTCAAACTTCAGCTATACATAGAACTAGAACACAGAAAATGCAGGGGAATTATTTTCCCAGCAAACAGCCAATAAACTTTCAAACTAGATACACCAGTGATAACAGGTTTATTACCAACATTATACACAAAAATTGGCACATTCTCCTGACTGATGAAGAGATTAAGAAGTTAGTGGGAGAAAAGCCGACATTCATATATAGTAATAGCAAGAATTTAAAGAGATTGCTATGTATTGAAAAGAATAATGGCATTAATGACAATGAAAGGAATATGGCGAAAGTAGATTCCATGGATAGAGTGACTGTACATAACAAGCTAGGGACATATCCCTGCAATACATGTAATATGTGGAGTCATATTACAAAAGAGATTGATTTCACACATCCCAGGATGAATATTACCTTTAAACCGAACTTTACTTCTAGTTGCACTAGTTCTAATCTGGTATATTTAGCAAATTGTCAGGACTGTGAAGCATTCTACATAGGAATGACGACTAGATCCTTGAAAGAAAGGATCTATAATCATATATATGATATCAGGAAGAATGACCAAAAGAATGCTCTAGCTAAACACATTAATAATTATCCAGGACACAGTTTTAAATTCAGAATGCTACAACTAGTCCATTTGAATAAAAGGAAGGGAGATACATTCAATGAACTTGAGAATATAGAATTAGAATGGATTATTCGCTTTAAAGCACATTATGCCCCGGGCTTGAATCAATATATTAGTATTAGAGCAACACTTAAAAAGAGGAGTTTGAAATGAAGTACTCCTAAATGGATCTAGATAAATGAATATAACATACTAATAGTGATCCTAATAGCTAAAAGAACATGTATATATTTATATTATATATATATATACATGTTCTTTTAGTGTTCTGAGATTGGTTGTTGATGTAAATAATATAAATGTTTATGATAGATAAATATATTTATATTTAATTTTATATATACACATATTTTTTTTCATTGTTTCATTTCTTCACTTTTTATATTTTTTTTATTAACATTTTAATGTTAACAAGACTTTATATTCTGTTGCCATCTGTGTTTTATAACATTTGAATATGGTTTAGGTCTTAACTTCAATTTTAACTATTTTATCAGTCATATGAATAATCCTTTGATAAAATAAAATATTATATAGGGAATTCTTTACAAAAAATCTTCATAAAATATTTTACACATATCCAAAAATTTATATTTATATATATATAGTGATATAATAAATGAGATATATGGGACTCTTTAAGTGATTATTGTTCATATGTTTATTTATACATTTATATTTTTTATTCATCTATTTATACATATATATTTATATATTTTTATACATATTTATATTTGTATTTTTTGGTTTTAAAAGAATGCATATAAATTTCAAATTTTAAATTTTTTTGCTATATAATACAATATAAACAGGTCAGTATAATAGTTGGTCCTCTATCTGCGTGATCTCAAAGAATATACAACAATAATAATTCCCAAAGGCTCACACTCCCACAGGGAGTCATGTTACAACATATTTACATCCTTTCATTTATATACTTTTTACACACATTTTTACTTGTGTTTTTTAGTATACATTGTTGATATAGATGGTTTTAGATAGATACTGTTTGTTTTATTCACAATTGTGACATACAATTTGGAGAGATATATAGTTGTTTTATTTCAATAAGCAGTGTCTCTATTATTTAGTTTTGTGTTCATAGAGTGATATATATACACAATGTAGGTAGAACTTTGTAGAATGATGTTATTAACCGCGTCTGATTAAGTTGCTTTATTATGAATTTTCTATATAGAATAATGTTTTAATTTTTGTCAGAACAGTAACTTGAAAATATCTAATTTCAACAGTAATATAAACACATATATTTTTAGGGACATATGTCTCCTGAAATATGTTATGAGAGTTCCTACGTTTTTTGACTGCTACATCACTTTAAACTGTTTTTTATATCTCACAGTTACATCAGGAGCTTTGTGACTTGTGTTTTATTAATTAATTGAATAATTGATAGTAATAATCACTACTTAGATCTGATATATAAGGATGAAGGTTTTCACAATTTGTTAGATCTGAAGAAGCGTACAGTCCATACGCGAAAGCGCTCATCCTCTTTTTTGGTTTTTTGTTTTTGTTTCAAATAAAGAAAAGATTTTGCTGCATCATCGTGGTGGTCTTCACTCTCGTTTTATCTACTGTGCTTACCGTGTTTTGGTGGAGAAGACCTTTGGGAGCTAGCCGAGGTTGTGTGTATCTTAGACTTGTATATGTTGATTCACAAACTACAGTACATTATAATGTACTCTACATATGTACACAAAGTGACTGTCCCATTTGTGGTCAGTACTGTGGAATGCCTATAGTATAAGGTGTAGCCTAAAGACCATGAAACATGTATACAGCTCAGATGGCTTAGTGGTAAGTCCCATGACTATTGTGTGCGTGGTCCAGGGCTCAACACCTGTGATGCTTTAAAAATGTGTTTTACTCCAGATAAGGCTCATTTAAGTGGTTGTAAGCATGTTTAAAAGTGTTTGTGTGACATTAAAGCAGCAGTTAAACAAACTTTAAAACTTATAACCTGTGCATGTATACATGGCCACATCTGCTAACTACTCAGGATATATACATTTCAGTGAAATAACATCTCACTATGTGCTTACATAATATTACATTCTCTGTTGACTTTACCCTCCAGCACACATGGGCATATATGGGTGTTTCAGATGTTTATTATACTGAAGAATACTACCTAGATATGCAAGCTGTGATTAAGGTATCCTTTTTAACATGTAAAACATCTCTGACTTTATTGGGATTTGAACCAGGAATGCACAGATACTATGCAAATGATGTAACCATTACACTATTGACATTAACGTTGCTTCTGCCTATTTCCTATTTAGATTATTTCTATGTGTAAGCTAGGCTAAGCAAAGGGCAGAGGCGCCCAAACCCACTGGGCTTCACTTACTCTTGAAATAAAAACATAAATGAGTTGAGAGACTATAAATTAAATTCTTAACTACATTAGGCATAGCCCCTCACTGACACACTTCATGAGAAACCTTGATGTGTGAATGGGTAACAGAATATACACCCCTGGGATCATGTGTCCCAGAACCATACATCCAGGGGGTGGGGGAGCCCCTACAGTTTTATAGCTGCAAGACCTGTTGGGGAAATTGAATGGTGTTGATGTCTCATGTTAACATGCTCTCTTTAGACCACTAAGTGCCCCTATCACCCTCCACCACCCCAGTCCTCAACAGCTTCCGGCAACTCTGCCTGGAATCACTTCATTGGCTATGCTTGACAAAGGCTCAGTTACTTCATCAATGGTGTGGAGAAAGCCAACACACTGTAACTATGCTTCTAAATGCCCTTGGGCAGATAGCCTACTACCTGTCTGTGAACCTCTAAAGTGTAGGCCATCACAGACACAATATGTTAATAAACAGAGCTTTCAGATCTCAATATACAGTGAAAAAATCGGCATGTAGTCAGAAAACAGTTAAGTACAGCAGGAACATACAGAACACTGATACTTAATCACTCCAAAAGCCTATCTTGGAAGCTAGAAGACTTGTATAAGTTTAAGGCTTTCTATTGCTTACTGGTAGGTTACCTACAGGAAAGATGAGAAACAAGCACAGATGGATAACATGCATGCAACAATACCGTACCAACTTGCATGTGTCAGTCTTAGGCTTTGAAATACTGGCCAAGGCTATTGGTGCCCCTTGGTGCCTTTTTTAGGCAAGTCTCAAAGGTGATTCCCACCTCCGTAAACAGCACAATAGCGGAATCATTGAGGGTTATGCTACTCAATGCCAGGGCTTGTAATCACAACATGCACGCACTCACATCACTCCTCCGTATGGACAACGTCGACACCTGTGCAGTAACCGAGATGTGTTTTAAGGCTCCTGAGAGCACACCAGCACTACCGGACTACAACCTATACCACAAATTTTGGCCACAGAATATGGACTGACACAGACATGGAGGGGGTGCATCCATATTCATCAGGGATACCTACACCTCCAGGTTAGTGGAGCAGCATGATGCTTCTGAGATCATCCATGTGCAGCTAACATCAGCCATAACTTCAATGCAAACTGTGGCCTGCTACAGATCACCCTCAATGACCCAGGACCACCACTCCTCATACATGGAGACAATGGAAAACATGACAGTCCTACTGAACACCCTGGTATTGGTCGATGTCAACTATCCTACCATTACCTGGGAAATGTACTCAAGTACTCACTTCCAGGCCCAGCGCTTCCTGGAATTTATCATCTCATATGCCCTGTGTCAGATGGTAAACTCCCTAATGAGAGGTGGAAACATACTAGAAGTGGTAATCACCGACATGGGCTACAGGTGCTCCACAGCATTGGTAAACTGGTCACTGGTTAGATCTGACCATAGACTTTTCACTGATGATTTCCACACCCAACCATCTACGCCACCCAAGGAATCCACAGTGAATTCCTTTTCTACAGCTAAATTCACACTACTAAAGACAAAGGTGGGATGTTTTACAGCCCCCACACTAAGGGAAAACTGCACAAGATACAGAAAGATTTACAAATGCACTTTATAAGCACCTACAAGGATGTATGGATTGTGCCATCACTGGTAAACCAAGACTCGCTCCTCCTAGACAAGGACACCAGTCTGGTGGACCCCTGCAATAAACAGGCTATAAAGCAGAAGTAGGACAGTAGTCCAGAAAAACAGCAACACCCAAGAAGGACAGACATCCATGACCAGTATTAGTAAGAAACAGAGGTGCCTCATGAAATCATCCAAGGCTAACATCAACAGGAAAATAGGCAGGGATTTGAAAGATAACCACAAAGCCTTATTTGACTATGTCAGGGATCTGAGTGGTAAAACACAGATTTGCACTGTGCTAGTGCGATATAGCACAAAATATACTGACCCTACTGATATCACCAACATCCTTGCAGATACATTCAGTGCAAACTTCACCCCCTAAAGAGCCCACAATACGCAGAATGTACAGCATCCCAGACATCAGAGACACACGGGTGGAAATGGCCCTCTCAGATGGCAAAACACAGCATCAATGGAGGCAGATGGTGTCCCAGACTGTATCTTGCAAACACTACAAGACAAACTAACCCCCCCCACCTAATTAAGCTTTTCAACATCAGCCTCTACACAGTCTACATGCCCATACAATGGTGCATAGCAACGGTTATTCCACTCCACCAAGGTGGAAACACAACTGACCATGGTAACTACCACCTGATAAGCCTGACTAGCCTGGTCTGCAAAGCTATGGAACACATCCTCATGGCACTCATTGACAAAGACATTGGTAACCTCCAAACACTTGACCCAACCCAGGTCAGCTTGGTTGAGTGCAGATCATGCCAACTGAACCTGTTTGACATCTTACAGACGGTCACCATGACATTAGATGAGGGGAGAGGTCATTCACACATACTACATTGACCTCAACATGGCTTTTGACACCATTCCCCACTCAGGTATTATTGATAACCTCACCAGCCTGTACATAAACCCATACATCACAGGATGGGTTGTCAACAGGCTTACACACAGAACCCACATGGTAAAACTAGCAGCCTCCAGGTCCAACTCTTAACCAGTCACAACTGGTGTCCCACAGGACTCAGTCCTGGGACCCCTACTGTTTGGCATATACTTCTCAGAGGTACAGGCAAACACAGGTGGACTACGGCAGACCATGTTTGGCAATGACTGCAAACTGGGAGCCATAATTGACAGTCCAGCTGACACAGACATCCTTCAAGGGGCCTCACAGAGACCGACACAGGGTGTCAATGTCATGGACTACAGCTAAGTGCCACAAACTGCATGGTCATTCCATTTTGGAAAACTAAACACCACATATTAGCAAGTAAGTGGCAGCCACTCTAATACAGATGAGGTAATAGGGTATCTGGGGATTAAGGTAGATAGTGATCTCTCCTTTGACAATCATATCTCCAAAGTAGTTAGGACATCCTTTTATGTAGGCCATCCAATTACTAAAGGGTTCATTTAGACATACTGAGGTTATAGTGCCCCTTTACTCATCACTCATCAGTCCCATCATAGAGCATAATAACCCATTTGGGATGTACCTCAAAAGACACTTCTGACAGCTGGAAGGTCCACGAACATAACCTTGCCAAGAGGATTACTGGCCTCAAACATATGTCCTATGCAGCCAGACTGAATGAACTCCTGCTTTACTCAGTGGCATCTTGTTTACTCAGAGATGATCTCTGCTGGCCAACAAAGCCATGTCCAACTCAGGCTTAATGGATATGCTCCACCTATGGGAATCCATATCACAGTGAGCCACATGCTGTAGTGAGCTAAACCTTGCTACAACAATAACTATAAGATGCTGGCAGGACAGATTCCTGTCACATAAACTCCTCTTGCTTTGAAACTACATCCCTAATTACATTATACAGAGCCCCTCACTAACACTCCTCATGAGAAACCTTGAAGAGTGGATGGGGAACAGTAGATACACCCCAGGGATCCCGCCATTGGCTCTGCACAACAGAGGGACAGTTAATTAATCGATGGGGTGGCAAAAGCTGACACATTTTGGCTAGGCTTATGAATGCCATCAGGCAGTTAGCCGAGTACCTACCTATGAACCTATGAATCTATACATATAGTATCAGCACATGCTGATAGCTTATTTACTATTCAGGTGTTGAATTACCTTGTGCCAATAGCAGTTGTGTGTGCAATAGTTGAGGGCTGCCTATGTTGGATGCACACAGTAGACTGCCTATACATGACAATTTACAGGTAGTCTTGTGTGTCTGCCATCCATTTTTACTGTGTATGCAGGTGGTGAAAGGTGTCAGTCCCTACGTGCCTACACTGTCAGTGAGTGTGCTATACATTTCCTCCTTGCCAAGGCATGGGCACACTGGGCATGCCTCCATCTGCCTACTGGGGCTGGCTCAGGGTGTTTGTGGTCTGAGTACCTCTGTGCCTGTGGGGCCCTTGGCAATGGAGGTGGGCTGTGAGGGCCTTTACCATTCTGTCCCTGCTCCAGCTGTTTCCGCAGGATCATATTATGTAGCATGGCACATACTATGAAGATGTGGGCACACGTGCCTGGAGAGTACTGCAAGGCTCCACCAGATATGTCCAAGCAAAGGAACCGTGATTTAAACATCCCAAACACACCCTCTATGATGATTCGGGTTTGTGCGTGTGCCTCATTATGGTGTTCTTGGATGGGTGTGTGTGCATTTCTGATGGGAGTCATCATCCACGGTTCCAGTGCAGAGCCAGCATCCCCCACCAGGTGGCCATATGGGATGTCCCTCTTGACAAATACCTGATACAGCTGTGAGGCATGCCAGATGTGGGAGTTGTGATAGCTTTCAAGGCTGCTAGCGCACACATCCATGATAATTCCCTGGGCATTGCACATGACCTGGCAGTTGATGGAGGGGTATCCCTTGTGGTTTATGTAGCGCCTACCCTGCTCACTGGGTGGTGACTTGATGTGTATGTGCATGCAGTCTATTGCACCCAGTACCTCTGAGTATTCTGCCAACTCCTCATGCGTTCAGGGGAAGTATATGTGTTCATTGGCATGTGGTAACATGGCATCCAGGAACTGGTGAAGTACCCTGAATGCTGATGCCTGTGAGATCCCCATGATATTCCCAGATGGCCTTTGAAAGGTACCTGTAGCTAGTATTCTCAGGCTTACACATACCTTTGTATCTACTGGGATGGGTTCCCCTCTGTTTGTTCCGGCTCTGAAGCATGGCTGGCATAGCTCCACAAGTTGCTGTATGGTGTCCCTGTCCACCCTGTAACTCTCTACTATCTCCAGATCATGTAGCCCCTAGTAGGTTACCCTGAGTCTGAACACTCTTCTCCTCCTCTGGTGCCTGGGGTGGTTATGAGCATCATCCTACACACCACCTTCAGTCCCCAACACATGCTGGTGGATCAAAGCTATGGCAGCCCCTAACATGTACATATTAAAAGTTCCCTGTCTGTATACACCAATGGTGCAGAGGGTGGTGCTTTCACACTTTATACTATTGTGCTATGTATACTGCTGATGTCATTGGGTGTGTATGAGCAATTCCAGCTGCAGGGTATCTTAATTATGGGTTTTACAGTGAATACTGCAAGTGTGGGGCCTTTAGTGTAGAGTTATGCTTGCCTGCCTTGATTAATCTGTTGCCCTTTAATTCACTTATACCGGGATCACCTCCCATTATCGGCATGCCTCCACCTGCCGTCTTTCTTGTTTTGTACTTTCCCTATCCAGTCATGTGTTGCAAAACGTGTCTTGTAGCTGATATAATGCAAATCTGCTTTGTTCTGCTGTGATACTTTACTGTTTTCTTTGCAGTACAGCCCCTCCCCTTTCCTGTTCTGCAGGTAGCTGCTTGCAGCCTTGTTAGCTGTTGTCAATGGCCCACTGCAGGTTCCTAGGTGTTAATTAGTCATTTGTACTCCAATTTCCCTGCTGCAGCATTTCCTTATTCTTTTCCTATACCCTTCCTGTTTCAGCTCTGGTGCATGCTGCGCACACCCGTTTACCAAGTTTAAGTGTGTTTTAATGTCCTTTCACATCCATACTCAGTTACCATGTGTGCTCTCAGCTAAGCAAAGTTATAGCCATTTCAACACACCTTTTTCCTGCAGCTTTGCTTATCTACGGGACACTGGATTAGCAATGCTCCAATCTGCTTACAGCAAAGGTGACAAACCCCTCTCTTGATGTCATTTCTATCTCAAGGGCACACCTCAGTGTCATAACGCTACACTGTGAGGTGCATCCTTACACCAGTAGGGAATCATGTGATTTGAATGGCATTGCCTACTAATTCCTAGCTACCGTGCAAAACACTGTCACAGCCCCTTAGCAACCCTTGCACCATGGTGTGGTGTAACATGCCTGCCATTGACTATTATGGGAAAATCATGATATGTGTTACATTGCAGTTTTATTCTATATTTTTCTATTTTTCTTGTGATCCGGTTTGTGCGCCGCTGCCCATGCACTTAAACTTTGCGATTGTGCAAAAAATGAAATTAAATATTCTTTTTATATTTTGTACATTTTTTTATGCCAATGGCTATATATTTAGCCATCATATATTAATGTTATGATACATGTATTTGGTTGGCTGTCATGGCTCCAATTTTATGTTTGCAAAAATGTAAACCATTTTTTATGGTTTACATTTCTGCATGCTTACACTATGCCTGCACCACTTCCTGGATCATTAAATACCTTCATTTGCATGCTACACTGCTGCAACTGGGGTAATTAGCATACAGGGTCTGGAAGCTGTGCAGGCGTAGTGTATGCAGGTAGTGCACGTGGAAACAGCTCGTACCTGGATTGCTTGCTGGCCATATTTGGTATTGGAATGCCAACGCTATGCCTGCACCTGGCGCATGCTTCATGAATCCATAGTGTCCAACTTGATCAAAAAATGTACTGTGCCTTTAATATGAGAGTCTGTTTGGAAAACTAAAGGCTGTAAATAAGTATCCAGCAATTTTCCCATTTTTCCTAAAAGTGTCCCACCAAGAGAGACAACAGGATGAGTAGGAAGATTTATTAAAGACTTGTGTATTTTTGGCAAACCATGAAACATAGAAACTCTTACACCATATGTCTGCAGGTGTATAGGTCTCTTGAGTGATACTTTAATACATAGTGAATTCTGGGCCTTTGTCTTTTCTAAAAAGATTTCAAGCTTGCATAAACTAAAGCACTGCTGACAATTCCCTCCTGGGTGGGGATAGTAAACCTATATATTTTTTTGCCTGTGACTTGCTTTACCTGCTCCATTTTGTTTTCTGTTGTAAGAAACCGGCTTCATCTGGTGTTTTTGTTCTATGTGAGCGGAAGATACTTAAATTATCTAAGATGCACATTTCACATGTTTTTTTTTTCATAGGTTAAATTGTCTCTTAAGTGATACTTAAATACACAGTGAATTTCTGAGCCTTTGTCTTTTATAAAAATATTTCAAGCCTGCATAAACTAAAGCACTGCTTGTGATCCCTTGCTGGGTGAGGAAAGTAAACCTATATTTTTTGTCTGTGACTTGCTGATATAATTGTTTTCTGTTTTATCTGCTCCATTTTGTTTCTGTTGTAAGAAATATGCTTGCCCTGGTGATTTTGTTCTATGTGAGATGTAGATACTTAAATTATCTAGGTTGTAGATTTCACATGTTTTTCATTGGTTAAATTGTCTCTTGAATGATGCTTAAATACAGTTCAAGTTTCTGGGCCTTTGTCTTTTCTAAAAGGATTTCAAGCCTGCCTAAATTAAAGCACTGCTAGTGAATCCCTGCTAGTTTTTCCCATCCACCCTTCTGTTTGTCAATCTGCTTTTTAAATCTAGTAACTTTAAGCTGCCCACCACTAGTGTAAATTGAGCTTAATAAACTCCTCCCTTTCTTCACTGCTGTTGATAGCTTGAATTATTTATTTGCCTTTCTTTGTGCTTATATTGAAAAAGTGCATTTTGTCTCATCATCTGTTTTACTGATTTATGTGCTCTGAATTAATTATCTAGCTAGTTGTTGGATAATGTAGTATATTTTACACTCTAGAAAGCACTTATTTTTACATCAGGATGTCAGTGGATTTCCCATCTAGTGCACTGGGAGGTAGCCTAGTCTGTTTAGGTTGGAGAAACACTTGAGATTTCTGCATCTAGTTTTATTGGCTTGAGGGCGTATTAATCAACTTGTGTTTATTGCCTTTATAAATTCTGTACAATTGTGTGACTCTTGGCTCATTTATACAAACACACACTTCGCACACTAAATAAGGACATGACACAAACCCACATATGCTGAGGTACTTTATAGTAGCTTACCAAAAGATTAGAGGCCTCCCAAATGGAAACCACTTTCACACATAACAATGCAAAAAAACAACCAAAACACATAATAACACACACACAGCAGTTTCCCAAAAAATAAAAAAATAAAAATAAGCCCATAAGGAGTAACACCACAAAACCTAATGTATTGTTCATAGGTGATTCCATTGTGAGACACACAGATGTTCTCCACACCAGGCTGGATAATGAGCAGGTTACATTACGCTGTCTGTCAGGTGCCAGGATCCATCAAGTGGCTACTAAATTCAGCTCCAACTTTACTCCTCTCTCCCCCTCAACCTTCACTCAGGAAATATCATCAAATACAACTTCCCCTACTATCACTAGAGCACAGGTCCTTAATGCTCTCGTTAAGGCCAGGAACACTGCATCAATGGGCCCAGACAGTATCCCAGGATGTCTTCTAAATAGCATGAAACATGACTTATCAGAGCCTCTGGAATTACTATTTAAGTGTAGCTTCCAAACAGGCTTTGTGCCTCATGAATGGAGAAAGGCAACAGTCATCCCTCTGCACAAAGGTGGCCCATCTACAAACCCTGGAAACTACAGACCCATAAGTCTCACTAGTCTTATATGTAAAGCCATGGAAAGAATTATCATGGAAATGATCAATAGAGATATATAGTAAACCTCCAGATACTAGACCCAACCTAGTTTGGTTTCATAAAAGACAGATCATGCCTACTCAACCTGGTGGACTTCTTTGAGATGTTCACCAAAGCAATAGATGACAGCAAAATCATTCACACTGCCTACCTTGACCTGTCCAAGGCATTTGACACAATACCCCACTCGGGCATTGTTGACAAACTCAAGAGGTTAGGTACAAACCCATATGTCACCCAATAGATAGCCAAATGGTTCACAGACAGGACCCAGGAAGTTAGAATTGGGGAATCCACCTCTACAAAGAGGCTAGTCACAAGTGGAGTCCCTCAGGGATCAGTCCTTGGACCACTCCTTTTTGGCATTTACTTCTCAAAAGTCAAGGTCAATGCCAATGGTCTCTGGCTGAGTATATTTGCAGATGATTGCAAATTAGGAGCTGTCATTGAGTGTCACACTGACACAAATGTTCTCCAGGAGAGGCTGACACAAACAAACAACTGACGTCAGAGTCATGGACTAAAACTAAATGCCAAGAAATGCATAATAGTATCCTTTGGGAAGTCATCTATCCCTGGTAACTACTGTATTGACAACACAACCCTTAGAGATGACCCAGTATTCAGGAACTTAGTGACACACATAGATAGCAATCTAGCCTTTGATCATCACCTGTCTACAGTAGTGAGGAAATCATTATATGTTGATCAACTTATAAACAAAGGTATGGAATCTAAATCCAAGGAAGTCATTGTTCCACTATATTTAGCATTCATCAGACCTATCATTGAGTTCAATGTCCCCTTTTGTACGTACCTAACCAAGCATATCCAACAACTGGAACATCCACAGAGGTTCCTCACTAAAATAATGCAGGGCATAAGTAATGTGTCCTATGCAGACTTCCTCAAGGCCCTATCCCTATATTATGTCTCTTACAGACTTCTCCACAAAACAAACAGAACCAGAATTAGTCATTATAAAGACTTACACCTTGCTGTGATATAAATAGGACCTGCTGGAGAGATAGGTATGTATCCCAGAGACTATCCCGTGTATGGAGCAGGCTCCACATCCATGTGAAGCAGAGTTCCTGCCTAATCTAATTCAAGCGCAACTTGGACAACTGGATGGGAAACTGGAAATTCATCCCTGCTTTGGTGCCTATGTCTGTGATGCAAAAAGGTAACCTGTAAATGGCTCAACTGCCAGACCCATGCTTACACTTATCCAGGGTATCAGAACTCGTCAGAGATTTGGGATGCATGGCTAGGCTTAAAAAGATCTTTGTGGTCATTAGCCTAGTAAACAGCCATGAATTTATGAACCTATAAGTCACTCAAGCACTTGACTACAAGTACCGGTATGACTGCATCACACTCCATGTAGGGGTGAATGACTTGAGATGTACCTCACTGGACTGTATGAAGAGAGACATGACTGAGCTATCAGATTATGTGTCACAAGCAGGTATAAGCAGCATTTTACCTTCTCCAAGAATGATGCCACACTACAAACAAAAAATGACTGACTAACAACTGGCTTAGCTTCTAGTGTCAGTTCAAAGGGATCCACTATCTGTCAGCCTGAGAAGACATGAATGACAGGCCACACTGTTTTGCCAGAGATGGTCTGCACCTCTCCCCTCTAGTATGTCAGATACTGGCAAAGGCATTAGCCACCCCTATTGTTCTTTTTTAGGCAGTGTCAAAATAACCAAATACCCCAAACATAACAAAATCCTATCTAGATAAAATTAAGGTACTGTTGCTTAATGTTAGGAGTCTAAACAAGAAACTGCACTCTCTGGAATCAATCCTTACTATGGAAGATGCTGATATCTGTGCAGTCACTGAGAAATGGCTCAAAGGTCCAGAAAGCACCTTGACCATGCAGGGCTACAATGTCTTCTATACGTTCAGCCCACATGAGCATGAAAGAACCAAAGAGGAGGTGTATCCATCTTCATTAAGGACAGGTACACCTCTAGACTGGTCAAACAGTATGACTGTCTTGAGCTACTCCACATCCAATTAACTATAGGCAAACCCCCCTACCACATGATAGATAGCTATAGGTCTCCCACTGTGAAACAGGAAAAGCATACGGCATACCTGGACTTAGGTTCATAGATTAGTACTAGGCTAACTGCCCTTGTGGGCCATTTTAAGCCTAGCCAATTACCCCATGTGAGAATCAAACGCTGCACCTTGTGTTTATAAGGCCAACACCTTAACCATTATGCTAACCTCCCTTGAGTCAACTGCCATGTACCCCAACACCTTATTTATGGTTAATTTTAATTATCTTAATCCTCAGCTGAGAAACATACATGACCACAAACATGCTGGCTCAAAGGTTTTTGGACTTTGTCAATGCAAATGCTCTAGAACAGTTAGCCAGCACACCCACAAGAGGCTCAAATGGCATGAACATAGTACTGACAAACATGGGAGGTCATTGCATCCCCCCCCTAAGTGTGATGTCCTCTATGGTAAGATCCAACCATAAATAAGTCTTGTCTGATGTAATTATAAGACTAGATTCCCCATCAAGCACAAAAAAACATGCTTAAAGAATTTTTCATAGACAAATTACATCCTACTCAGTCATGATATAAGAGGTTTCAAGGACTCCTCAAATGCAGATGACATGGACAACTAAGCAGAGGTGTACACCAATGCCCTGTATAACCATTTAAGAAGTTGCATAGAATTGGCTGTACTTGACTGGATTAAAACCAGGTTATGCTGAAAAAGCAAGCCACCCTGGTGGACCCCAGTATAAACAGGCTACACAAGAACAGAGAGAAACTAATGTCCAAGATCAAGAGGGAACTGGCTAAGCAGAGGAAGAAATCCCTCTCTAGCTTAAACAAACAGATTAGAGATCTTGTCAAGTCCTCCAAAGCTAATTACAAAGTAAAAATAGCCTCTCTAGCTAAGGATAACCACAAGGCATTCTTTAACTACATCCAAAATCTATAAAGGAATACCCAACTATGTGCTGAACTGGTTGTGGATGGCACCATCCATACTCAACTGGACATAATAGCCAACCTGCTAGCTGACAGATTTGGAACAAACTTCACCCCTCTGTCCCATTCCATCATCCCCCAAAGTATACCTGCCACCATTCCTTGGCCTATTATCTCAATGCAGCAGGTCATCTTGGCACTCTCCAAGGACAGAAACACAGCATCAATGGGGCAGGACAACATCCCAGGTTGCCTTTTAAACAACATAAAACATGGCCTAACAGACCTACTAGGATTCCTCTTTAACTACAGCATGTGAACTGAGTATGTTTTGACATTATGGAGAACATCAACAGTAATTCCTTTGCACAGAGGGGACCATCAACCAACTATAGGGATTAGAAACTGGTGTTTCACACCAGAGGTCAAATCCTCATTGTTCAGATCTGACCACAAGCTAATCACCCTAGACATCCACATCCCACCCCCACCCCCACCCCCCCATTAGGGAAACCACCATAAAAAATTTCTCCAAAGCCAACTTCTCTCTTCTTAAGACAGAAGTGGCAATCTTTACGACACCCATGCAGATGGACAATAGAGGTACGACTGCTAAATCCTATACAAATGTAGTTTATAAGCACTTACACGAGTGCATGGATCATGCAATCCCTAACAGAACCAAGATGCTATCCTCCAGAAAAAGGAAGCCAATCTGGTGGTCCCCTGCCATAAACAAACTCTACAACAGAAGAAAGAAACTGCTGCAAAAAAAGAGTAAAAGTCCATGATTGGAGGAACTCCCTGGTCAGCCTCAATAAGAAGCAGAGATCCCTCATAAAATCCTCCAAAGCTAGTTACGAAAACAAAATTGCCACTGATTCTAAAGACAACTGCAAAGCATTCTATAGCTATGTTAAGAATCTCAATGGCAGCACTCAGATCTGCTTTGAGTTACAGCACAATGACACTAAATATACAGAACCAACTGATATTGCCAAACATCCTGGCAGATAGGTTCAGTGCTAACTTTACCCCTCTCTCACCCCCTAAAGGGCCCATTTCTATACTGGAAGAATGCAAAGTTCCTGTGATCACGGCTGCACAGGTAAAAAACACACACTCCAAAGCCAAGAACACAGCATCCATGGGACTTGACAACATCACAGGCTGCATTCTACATGAACTACAGAATGAACTGGCTCCCCACCTAAGTACCATGTTCAATCATAGCCTCAGCTCAGGCTTTGTGCCCATTGAATGGCACACAGCTACAGTTATCCCACTCCACAAAGGGGGAGCCACCACAGACCCCGGGAACTACCGCCCCATTAGTCTGACAAGCCTGGTCTGCAAGACTATGGAATGTATCATCATGGAACTTATAAACAAAGACATTGGTAATTTCAAAACTCTGGACCCTACCCAATCTGGGTTTGTAAAAGGCAAATCATGTCTCCTAAACCTGATAGACTTCTTTGAAGCGGTCACCAAAGCCATAGATGAGTGTAAGGTGGTTCACACAGCCTATCTAGATCTCACCAAGGCTTTCAATGCTGTCCTCCACTCTGGAATTATAGATAAACTCACTAAACTGGGTATAAATCCCTATGTCACAAGATGGTTTGCCAACTGGCTCACTGACAGAGCCCACACTGTGAAAGTAGCAGACTCAATATCCAACTTCAGACCAGTGACAAGTGGAGTACCACAGGGTTCAGTCCTGGGTCCTCTCCTGTTTAGTATCTACTTCTCTGAAGTACAGGCTAACAAAGAAGGCCTTTGGCTAATGAAGTTCACCGATGACTGCAAACTAGAAGCCATAATCAGAACTCCTAACAATGTGGACATCCTACAAAAGGGTCTCACTGAGACAGATGCCCGGTGTCAAAGCCATGGCCTCAAGCTGAATGCCAAAAAGTGCATTGTCATCCCTTTTGGTAAAAACTCTGTACCCATGAACTACCACATAGGCGGTAGTCTACTTAACACTGAAAGTGTGATAAGAGACCTTGGGACACAGGTGGACAGCAGTCTTTCCTTTGATAATCACATCGCCACAGTAGTCAGGAAATACTTCTACATGGCACACCTCATTATAAAAGGTTTCTCATCCAGGAAAAATGAAGTCGTTGTTCCCCTCTACTAATCACTCATTAGACCCATTATAGAGTACAATGCCCCTTTTGGTATGTACCTCACAAGACATCTACAACAACTGGAAAGGCTGAAGAAATACCTCACAAAGAGGATTACTGGCCTCAAACAGATGCCCTATGCAGACTGTCTCAAAAAAACTCCAACTTTACTCCTTCGCATACTGCCTACTCAGAGGCAATCTCTGCATAAAATACAAAGCTATGTCAAATCCAGAGCTCTCGGACATTTTCCACCTAAAGAAATCCCAATCCCCCCCGAGCTACATGCTCTAGGGACCTAAACCTTGTCACTACAATAAACAGAACATGCTGGATGGATAGATTCCTGTCCCAGAGACTTCCCATACACTGGAACAAACTACCTATCTATATCAAACAAAGCTCCTCATTAGCACTCTTCAAGAAAAGTCTTGATGATTGGATGAGAGATAGGAAATTCACCCCGGGGATCACTTCTGTGGTTCTGTTTGACAGGGGCACAGGAAAATAATTTTCTTGGGTGGCAAAAGCCAGGGTACCATTTGGCTAGGCTTATATAGGTCCTAGGGCCAATAGCCTAGTACCTACCTATGAACCTATGAACCTATAGAGCCATACGCTTGACTAGCCTCATCTGCAAGGCCATGGAAAGAAACATTATGGACCGTATTAACAAGGACATAGGTAATCTCCAACCTCTGGACCCAACCCAGTTTGGACTCGTTAAAGGTAAATCATGCCATTAAACATACTTGACTTCTTTGAGAAAGTCACCAAGGCCCTGAAAAAGGAAAAGACAATGCATGCCACCGATTTTGACCTAGCCAAGGTATTTGACACAATCTCCCTTGCAGGTATTATAGAAAAACTCTCCCAAATGAGAATGAATCCCTACATTACCAGATGGATAGCCAACTGGCTCACCAACAGGACACATACTGCTAAAGTTGGTGACTTCACCACTAGCAAAAGAACAGTCACCAGTGGCATACCACAAGGTTCTGTGGTGTGCCCTTTACTGTTTGGAATTTATTTCTCAAAAGTCCAAACTTGTACATCCTGTGGCTGACTAAGTTCAATAACGATTGCAAATTGGGAGCAATCCTCGAGTCCCCCAATGATCTTAATATACTACAGGCCGGTTTAATTCTGACAAATGATTGGTGCCAAAGCCATGATTTAAAGCTAAATGCAAAAAAATGAATTATTATTCCCTTTGGGAAAGCTGACATCCCTGCTAATTACATTATAGACAACACACCCCTAAGATTAGACCCAGTGGTATGTGATATGGGTACTCAGGTTGATAGCAATCTGGACCTTTACACGACATATCCATAGCAGTAATGGAATCCTTATAAGTAAGAGCCAATATCTTTAACTGCTCCTTGATTGCCCTCATTGGAAAAAAGTGAATATAACAGTTTTTTGTAGAATGAAATTGTTGTACATCACTAGTAAAAAAATGGAAAACTTCTCTTCTTGCCATTATGCCATCTACACTGAAACTTCTCACCATGTTTTGGCTTTTTACCCCTTGAATATGTTGCTCTATGCACAATTCCCTGTTTTTATATCTCAGTTTTCTACGTTTATGGGATAAGATAATTGGCTCAGTCTTGGACAACCTTGTGTTCCTCTATTATTTTCCTGCCAAAAATGTCAGTTGAAACCAATTTCAGAAACTCCTCCTGTATTTGGTTAATCTCAGCTGATCGAGCATCATAGATTCACAGGTATATACTAGGCCTACAACTGCCAGGGCCTTTATAAGCCTAACCATGCAACCTGAATCTGCCTTTATGTATCACAGGCATTTATTTGGAGAGGGTATCTTAGTTAGGAAGTTTATAGATGTTATGTGTTGGGGTGTATATTAGTTTGGACATTACTTTCCATCTCTGTGTATCAGAGACATGGGGCCCACAACCAGGGTAAATTTCCAATTTCCCGTTCATTACTCAATGTTACCTTTAAACCGGTTTAGAGATAGACTCGGCTTTACATGGATGGGGAACCTTTTCCAGAGAATGGAAATCTTCTGAAACACATATCTGTGTTGCCAATATGTCCTGGTATAACACTACAAGATGGGTTTCATTTATTTACCCAATGAAAGAATGGCACTGTAAAATTTATTGCAGCCACATGTGAGTGCTGTAGTCCGATTATGAAAGAAGATCTTTAAATTGGTATCACATCCACAGGTGTTACCTTGTATGGGTGAATGCACTGGGCATAGTGATGTCACACCTCAGAGGGTGTGGTTCAGAGAGTCTTATCTCCTGCATCACACTTGTATTTTTACTCTTTTACTGGTACATCAGAAAGATAGAGTATGTTAAAGTCCTGAGTTTTGCCCCAAACAAGTTGACATTTGTGAGAAGTTGAGAATCACCTGCTATCTCTGATAGGGGTTCCCCACTAGGGTTCTCCACCCTGGTCAGCAATAAAGACACAGGTATACATGGCTTGTAGAAGAGAGGCTAGCTTGTTGGGTGGGTTTCAGAGGTCGAAAAGAGAAGGCCAGAGTTCTACAGTAAGTAAGAATCCTTGGTTAAGTACCCCTGTCCCTCATGCATAAGGGAACATGTAAAAGTCTCAACAATTTGGCCAATCTGTGTGCTATTCATATGCAAAATGTATCAGTTAAAACTACCATGGGACTGTTATGCTAGGCATCTTAAAATCTTCATAAACCAATAATTAAATATGTATCTATAACCCTATGAAGTGCTATTTTTTATTTCTTATACAGCAAGACAGTAATTGTATACATATGTAAATATGTGTGTATAGAAACAAAGGTATGTAAAAACTTCTCTCTCTCTTTCTTTCTTTCTCTCTCCCTGTATATGTATGCATATCTATATATATATATATATATATATATATATATATATATATATATATATATATATATATATATATATATGGATCTACCTGACTACATCGAAACTTCAGAAGAGCGAAAACGACTTCACCGACACCACATAATCGACAGTTCACAAACACGACACCTCATACACTCAACACATCAAAACAACAAACAAAACCAATCCCCTAACCAAAACCCACACACACAACACAAGCACACCAAAATCCTTACAAACCAACACTAACCCTTACATACACAACTATCTACAACCGTAACCGAAACCCTAACCCTAAGGTCCGTCACTATCGCACACTCACCTAACCCGCGCCCTAACCCTAACTCACTTAACCCGCCCCTAACCCAAAAAATATCACTACTGCACCCTTACCTAACCCGCACCTTAACCCTAACTCACTTATCCCACCCCTACCCCTACAGACCGTCAACATCGCACACTTACCTTACTCGCACCCTAACGGCCGTCACTACCGCATACTTACACATCCTTTCCCCATCTCAGTGTTCTCAGCGTCGGTGTCTTCCTTCGTCGGTCTTCTAACTTGTTGTTCTTCTGGCGTCGGTGAAGTCGTTTTCACTCTTTTGAAGTTTCGATGTAGTCAGGTAGACCCATATATATATATATATATTTATATATATGTGTGTGTGTATACAGATAGAAAGATATATCTGTATGTGTACGTATAAGTAACTTTACAGCCATGGTTTTAAGTTATGTATGTATTCTGATATGTATATCTGTACAACTATGCAAGTAGACTGTATATCTATATATATATATATATATATATATATATATATATATATATATATATATATGGTCTATATTAGATAAATGAACACTTAGAATGTCGAACATGTATTAAGCAGACACTATTTTAACTGAAAGCACTTAAGGTCTAAAACAGCAAGTTCAAAATATCATAGGTGGCCAAGTCACGCTCAGGAACAAGTGACGTAACTACGTCTCAATCATGCATCTTTCAGTAGTCTTTTCAGACAAAACATTTATGTTTACATGAAATATATAATGTATATAAATATATATATATATATATATATATATATATATATATATATATATATATACACACACACACACATATATATATATATATATATATATATATATATGTTCTTTACTAATTGTGTATTATGCAGAGTTATATAGGTAATTTTGATTATGTTTGTTGCTAGTAATACCGTAGCACATCATAAAAGGGAGTGTAATATGAAGTTTTTTGTGATACACGTGCTGTACAATACAATGGCAAATGCAGTGCTGTTTTCCCCTGGAAAACAAAGCTATGTATAGTCAGCAAGAATTTTTAAGAGCAATTGCAATGCTATTGAAAGTGTAGTATAGTTTACATGTGTTCACAAACATGGTTCACTATGGTGGGTTTTATTTAGGTGATTTACACAGTAGCTCATTAACAAATATATTTACTTAATTTCTTTAAAATTAAAAATAGTTGTTGCGTGTGATTAAGGTATATTACGATTGCACTGTATTTTGAGTTGATATTCACTGCAACACTAGGGAACGGTGTTGGCTAAGTAAAGCAATTCGACTTTGTTTGTGATTCTGAGTGTTTGTTTTTCTAATATATATATATATATATATATATATATATATATATATACATATATATATATATATATATATATATATGTATACCATTTATATTATTGACCATTTCACCGACTTTTATAACAGTGAGTCCACATTGCCAAATGTTTAAAATAACGAACTCCCAGAACATCGTATTCTCCGAAAGTAACCCCTTGGCTACCATGGTGAACTTTGCCCTTTTCTCCACTGTAGTGTGATCTCAGAGTTGGAATCTTCAGTTAGAGTGGGTGGGTGTGCAGTTAAAACCCCTCACTTCTGTAGGTTTAATTTGCTTATGTTTGTAATTTTATTTTTGGTGGCTAAGTGGTTACTTTCCTGGAGGGGAAATGCAATGTTCTGGGAGTTTGTTATTTTAAAATATCATGAAGTAGATATATATATATATATATATATATATATATATATATATATATATATATATGTGGGTATATATATATGTGGGTATATATATATATATATATATATATATATGTATATATATATATATATATATATATATATATATATATATATATATATATATATAAAACACCAACTGTAACTCCAGCACTCTAAATAAAAAATGCTAAGACAGCTTCATAAAGCAAGTTTATTGCAGCACAGTCTGCAGAAACACAGACCCGTAACTGGTTTCGCCCTGAGGCGTCATTAGTGTGTGAATGTATTATCAGTGGACCCAATATTTATACATCATTTCAAAACAAATTGAACAATATATTTAAAGATACAAGCACCCAACTTTAAATATCAAGAAATGAAACATTTCCTATCCACAATGTTAAACACCATGTGAGTATATTTGTTACCTACATAATGATCTTAAATGCCTTGTGTTAATGCAAATTATAACACCAAAACTGAACTTAAATAAACACATGTATATTAATCTATCACTTAACTTTCAGAATTACCATTGGTCATCTAATATAGATCAATAGATACAGTTATACATATTTTATATGAGTGTGTGTGTTTGCCTGTGCATATTTTTGTGTGATTTGCAAATGTAAACATTTTATAATACAAATGCAAGGTTTAAAGTTATTTATTTATTTATTTATTTATTTATTTACTGTTGATGGTATATGAGCCATACTTGCCAAACTTACACAGAATGCTTACTTACTGTGTATCATTTGTTTACCAATGGAACTAAGCATAGTTGAATTCCTTCACAAAGTTTATTGTTTAGTCATGGCAAAAATTGAGCATTAAGGGTACACGCCATATAATACTACCCAACAATGCACATACTGGTAATGCTTTTTTTCCAGCAGTTTCCTGTACTTACAAAATTAATAATGACAGCCAGCCAGCCAACACCCCCAGGGGGTATGGGAATGAGCAGCAAATGCATGACTTGTATACTTTAGATTTATGATTCCCATATTGCATACCGCAATTCTGAGTGAATGAATTATTTATAAATAATTAACATATTATAACATGAAATGAAATATTCACATAAACACAGATAGCCATTTATGTGAATACTGCAGATTGGACTATTTACTTATTTGACATTTGTTAACCGGGTTGGTCCAACTGAGCTAAAAGCCCATTTGCAGTGCAGACTCAAGGAGAAAGGCTCCAGTACAATAAAACAAAAACAAAAAATAAACAGTAAGAAGATCTTAACATTATATAAACAAAGATGAGATATAAGTTGGTATATAACATGGCCTGTAAAAAGAAAATAGAGAAAATGAAACATAACTTAAGGAGATAAGTTGTTACATAGAATGGAAGACATACAAACTTGAAACATCAAATATTAAATAAGTTGCAATTTAGAATAAAATATAAAAATTCAAGGACAGGTTGATGTATTAGATATTTGAGTGGTGTAGAGATATCCCAAAGTTGAGAATTCATAAGAGTGAGAGCTGTAAAAAACAAGTAAAAAGAATTAGCAAATTTTATTAGAAGTAAAGAAGGCGGAGAGGGTTCATGTTGGGTCCTGGCAGGGACAGATCCATGAGATAGAAAGTTTTTTAGCACTTTTTTGAATTGACTTATGTGTGTGATGTTTCATACATCAAAAGGGAGTTTGTTCCAGGATTTAGAAACAGAGTATCTATATAAAAGTTTGCCAGAGGTTTTATTGGGCTTATAAATATCTAGAAGATGTTGATTAGAGCTTCAGAGTGAATGATTTGGTATGTAGAAGGACACTAGAGAAGAATGGGAGGGGAAGGCGGTTAGTTTGTTGAGTACAGAGTGTGTTATATGTAGCTGTGATATTAATAGTTGTTGGGGAAATTCTAGCCACTGTAGTTTCTTTAGTGCAAGGCCATATTGACAGGTGCAAGGTTGATTTGTGACACATTTTGCAATCTTGTTGTAGGTTTGTTCTAGCTTAGCAGTTAGAGTGGATTTTAAGTCTGTGCACCCTGTGCCCCCATTTTTGAAAATTTAGTCTTATGTGAATGGGAAAACAAACTTATTTTCAATAGTGAATCTTATTTATAAGAACGTTAGTAAGCTATATGTGAGATACCTGGATGATATTTTTAGTTTTTGGAAAGGACCAGTGGTTGAAATTAACAATCTTTTGTTATATAGTAATAATTATTCTTTTTTTATGTTTACACAGTTTTAGTTTTGATAGTATTAACTACCTTGATACTTTGCTTTATAAGTCAGAAAAGAAGTTTAAGTCTAGACTTTTTAGAAAGCCCACATTTAGCAATATGTATTTATAATATAATAATAGTCATGCAGTTCATCAGAAAAAGAGTATAGTTACAGGTCAAATGATCATGGCAGTGAGGATGACTTCTGAGTTTGAAGACATCAAGGTTAAATTGGAATTCATTACTAATTTATTTTTACAAAGAGATTATCCATTATGCCTTGTGAAGGAGGCATGCGATTATGTTTCGTCACAATGGGGGAAGTCTTATAAGCCACTCCTAAGTGCAGGTTTACCATCACAAATACAAACTTGTCAACCCATCAATTATGGTAAAACAATGATTTTAGGTTATGGCAATTACACTAATAAAGTGAAACAAATAGTTATGGATAGATGGACATTATTGGCAAACAACACTAACATTTCACGAGTTATAGGACCAGCACCTACATATGTTTATAAAACTTATGCTAGGTTTAAGAAATATTTTGCACATGATGGGCAGGAGAGGAATGCTCTAATAAATGGTACTTACAAGTGTAGGTCATGTAATCAATGTAAGTTCATTTTAGAAGGAGATTCCTTAACATTAGACAATAAACCTAAGACAAGGATTAGATTTTTAAGGGGTAACTGTTTAACTAAAGGAGTGGTAAAT
Organism: Protopterus annectens; assembly: GCF_019279795.1. NCBI lineage: Eukaryota > Metazoa > Chordata > Ceratodontiformes > Protopteridae > Protopterus > Protopterus annectens. The sequence continues at coordinate 428,847,966 of NC_056751.1, read as the reverse complement.
CTGGCCATGTGTGGCCAGTGTCCAGCCTTCTATGTAGGAAAAATAGATAGACCTCTCAGAAATAGGATTTATGAGCATATTTATGAAATTAAAAGTAAAAATGTGAATAATTCTCTTTTTAAGCACTTGTTAGCTAATAAAACTTGCATTGGTTTTAAATTTGCATTACTGGGAAAGGTTAAAATCAGTCATGGGGGTGGTGATGATAAAACTTTACTTGAAGTGAAAGAAACTCAATGGCAGATCAAACTGGCAGCTAATTTTCCACCAGGCATCAATGATATGATTAATTTACAGCTGACATTAAAATGGAATTCTGATAAATATATATGAGAGATTATTAGTTATAAGCATTTATGCAGGAATGCATTTAAGAGAATTTAATATGGAACTGATTGTGCCACATTTTGTGTGCTTCTTATTTTATTTTCAATGTCACTTTAAGAGCTTGATGATTCAATTACAAATAATTATTAATTGGTGTTTTTTATGTCATTAGCAAGCATTTTTTTACATTATATAAAGCAAGCTTGTAAAGATTTTAGTTCTGATGAAGTCCAGTTTCAGAAGAAAGCAGTTAATTCTTTGATTGTTTGCCAATTGTAAAACTGATATTTTATTATTTTGTCATTAAAAAGTTCACTGTTACTATAAAGGATTAGAGTTCATGGAATCTGTTGGTCGGATGCTACCATTTATTGGATTGCAAGTTTGTCAGGGTTGGAGAGGCATAGAGTAGGCTGGGTAAGAAGAATTCCTGAACTAGAGAAAGTTTAGATTCTTAAGTAAGGAATTTTTTGTTCCTATAAAGTAATTCCAACATTTGATGAGTTTTTTGATCCACTGTTGAATGTGAAGGTCAAATTTTAATTGATCATCAGTAATGGAACCAAGGAGCTTTGTGTGGAATTCTACTTTAATGATTGTTTTATTAAGAGATGAAATGGTAAAGGTGGATTTGTGATGAGAAAGACATTTATGAAGGAAGAGAAGATGTTTGGTTTTGCTTGGATTTAAGAAGAGCTGTTTTTGTAAGCCATCTTTCAACAGAAAGGAATGAATTCCAAGCGTCTGCAGCATTTCTCCCCAGGACTCCGCTAGAAATAGGCTCTGTCCTAGTCGAACTTTCCCAGTCAACAAATGTTAGCTAAATAAACAAATACATGTGTGAAGCTGAGAGAGTTATCAGAACAGGAGATAAGAGTGCAGTCATCTGCATATTGAATAAGAGAGGAGTGAGTACAGGATGTGAGTAGGTTGTTAGTGAAGATGTTGAATAGTATGTGGTCCAAGAATGGTGCCTTGGGGGACTCCAGTTTGGATGGGTAGAAATGTAAACCAGGTGTGCCATCTGACAGACTGTAACCTGTTGGTAAGTTAGCTAGAGAACCATTCAGGAGTAGAAAAAGAAAGGTTGAGAGCAGATAGTTTTGTAAGAAGTTTAGAGTGTGATACTCAGTCAAAGACTTTGTAGAGGTCTAAGAGCAGACAAGAGACAAGTTGATTGTTGTCTATAGCTTCAGCCACGGTATGAATAAAAGATTTAATGGCAGTGGCAGTGCTATGGTTTAGTCAAAAGCCATGCTGGGTAGTTGTCAAAAGGATTTCTTGGATAAGAATATTGAGAAGCTGAATATGTATACATTTTTCAAGGATTTTTGAAAGAGAGGAAAGAATAGTTAGGGGTCTGCAATTAGAAGAGTCCCTGGAGTTTTCTTCTTTGTGTAGGGATATAGTATAGAAAGATTTCAAGATATCAGGGATAATAGCTTCTTGGATTGATCTGTTAGTTATTATAGAAATTGGATAAGCTATTGAGTCCGCCACTAGATTTAGAAAGAGGGGTGGGAAATTATCAGCAGAGGGTGAGCATGGTTTTAGTTTATGGAGGAGTGATTTTATATAGGTGATGGAGATGAGTTTAAGTGAAAAGGGGGTTTTGTTGGTTTATTGAATGGGAGGGGTAGGGGGATAGGTGTTAGGGTTTATATGGGTAAGTTTGCAAATGGAGTCTATAAACTGGCTGTTGAGAAGAGTGGCAGTTTCTTGTGAAGTCTCATTTGGGTAGGGGCTTGGGGTGATAGGATTTCCTGGGTGGAGAATGTTGTTGATGCTACTCCAGATTTTTGGGGATTTGAGTAATGGTTTGTTTAGGTGTTAATGTAGAACTTTTCCTTATCGTTAATTTGCTTTTTAGTGTGTTTTCTGAGTTCCTTGTAATTTTGAAGGTGTGTAGGGGATTTCATTTTCATCCAGGATTTCCAAGCACTATCTCTTTTATGCATAAGAAAGAAAGTGTCTTTTGAAAGCCAAGGGGCATAGTTTTATTTTATCCTAATTTTCCTTAGTGGTGCTAGAGCATTGAGAAAATCTTGAAATATATTTTTGAATTTTAGTACTGCATCATTGAGGGGAAGGTGACAGAGGCAGGACCAATTGATGGATGAGAGCTTGTCATTAAATGTAACAGAATTAAAACTGGAGAGTTTGTGGCAGTCTTTGTATAGGTGAGAGTTGTACAATTGGAGAGAGTATCTTTGGATATAAGTGGGGAGATGGTCACTTATGGTATCAGGTAGAGAACAGGGGTTGTGATAGAGACTGGGGTTAGTTGTGAGGATCCAGTCAAGGATAGAGCTAGTATCAGAGTTTTTATTCAAATGTATGGGGGGTATGAAAAGTTGATTAACCCTATGAAGGTTTATGCTGAGGTGAGGTGAGTCTGTACTAAGAATTTTCCAGTTTATATTCACATCGTTGAGGATGTCTGTTTCATAGTGTAGAACAGTGTGTGTGTGTGTGTGTGTGTGTGTGTGTGTGTGTGTGTGTGTGTGTGTGTGTGTGTGTGTGTGTGTGTATGTGTGTGTGTTGTACCATTAAGAGGCATTTCAAGGTCAGCACGTGCATATAAATAGCAAGCACGTTCTAGCTTGAGTGTCATTTTGAGAGTGCAGCCAGAGCGTGAGCATGTATGAGTGTAATAGCTAGTTAATTTATAAGTTAATCTAAAGTTATTAAGCCTCAGTCCTGATGTGTTTGTACATAATAATGCTGCTTGAACAGAACTCACAAAAGGCCTTCTATTTTATCCTGACATGAGGCGTGACATGGTGTCACGACTGGGATTCCAGAGATTGCTTTTCAGAGCTATGAGGTGCAGAGTTACCAGTGAAGGTAAACTATGAGTGGTGGCACAGTGGTGCAGCGGTTAACATTGTCGCCTCACAGCAAGAGGTTCTCTGGTTCGATTCTTGGCTGGGGTGCCTTCTGTGTGGAGTTTCCATGTTCTCCCTGTGTTCGCGTGGGTTTCCTCCGGGTACTCTGGTTTCCCCCCACATTCCAAAGACATGCATCTGGAGCATTTCTCTCCAGGCCTCCGCTGAAAACAGGCTCTGTGGAACCTAGTCGGACTTTCCCGGTCAACAAAATGATAAATAAATAAATAAAATAAATGAGAACCGAGCACAATAAAAAAGTGGGGCCAAAAATGAACTAAAGGTAATGAAAAGTTGCACTAATGATTTATTTCATAAAAAAGATAAAACAGAGCATTACAAGGTCACAAACCACATTATGAAACAAGTGAAAGGCATAAGAGGTGTATTAATTAAACAAAATGTTTAAAATTAAGATATGTGAAAAAATGCTTATCAGAAAAGCACATAAAGGGTTCAGAATTACCTCAGAATTGAAAAACAAGCATGGTTAAAGTAAAACAGGCATGTTTAGAGTAAAATGAGCGCAAGAAAAGTATAATGGGCATGGAAAAAATTGAATGAGCAAAGCGAATATAATAATGACAAAAAGGGCACATTAAGCATAAATAAAACAAGGCAACTGCATGTTTTTTTACAAAGTACCATGTTTTGACATAAGTACTATTTTGCATTACATTCAGGACATAACTAGGATTATACAAAGTATCTCAAAGTGTGTAAAAGTGGTTACAGTGTGTGCTTATTACTGCATGTATTCCGTAGAGTTTATTTGTCTGCAAAGTGCAACTATTTCATGCAGTACAGTCAAAGTACAGCCATTTTGAAAAGTTTCTTGTGCTGGGTGTGTCTATTCGCAAAGTGCTACCATTACAGAGTGTTTCTTGCACTGTAAAAAGTTATTTAGCAAAGTACAGCCATTTTGGGGAAGTTTCAGTGTACTGTGTACTATTTATTCACAAAGTGCAGTTACTTCGAAATGTTTCTTATTCTGAGCTTCTCCTGCCCAGTCTATTCGCACAGTGCAGTCATTTTAAAATGTTTCTTACACTGATAAGGGGTGATTTCTTACAGTACAGTAATTTCAAGAATATTCTTATGCCCGAGAGACTTATTTAGCAAAGTTAAGTTATTTAGAGGCTTGTTGTGCCATTGAGCATAGTTACAAATGCTGGCATAAATTTGTGGCATATGTATATGTGTGTGTGTTTGTGTATACTTGGAAAAGCCTTCACTGGTATGTGTTACTATGGCAGATGGATTTCAAGTCTTCACCACTTGTATTTGATTAGAATATTGCATAGAATTGGAGAATATTTGAGCAGAAGTATGATATTTTTATACAAGCAGGTTATTCGGACAAAGTTGCATGCACCAGAGCATTCATTTAGCTAAACTTAGCAGGGTCAGAGGCCATTGAAACAGAGCATTCATTTGTGTATGCACCAGCAGTCTATGGGGGGAGAAGGTGAAAACCATCATATTGTTGTACAGGCTGAATCAAGGGAAGACCTCGAGTGTTTCAAATGCAAATTCAGGGAAAATGTGTAGGTTTGGTGACTTAAAAGATGAGTTAATAAGCACAAATTCAGGGAAATATGTAACCCCCAACAAATATTACATTAGAGAGGCATTTGTTTTATACATGAGATCAAATAACAGGGAAAACTTTTGTTGCTTATATTACTGACCTGAGAAACAAAGCTAAAATATGTAGGTTTGGTGGCTTAAAAGATGAGTTAATAAAGGACAGACTTGTGTGTGGTATTAATAGTGCTGTAATGAAAAATATTTTGCTACATGACAGTGATTTAACACTGAGCAAAACTATTGAGATTTGTTAAATCCATGAAGTTACAGAAAGGCCCACAAGTATGCTTGCAAGTGATTAGAGCATGGTTTCAGCAGGCTCCAGAGCAAATGTAGGCAGCATGCAACACGTGGCTAGCAGAAGCAGGTCTAAACACATAGCAGCTTCATCCCCTGTGGGTTTTCCTAGGAGATCCCTTAGTTTTTCAGCAATTTCTAAGAAAAGGACATGCTCATTGCAGCACAAGGGTGAGTCAGCAAAACCCAAATCCAGCTTTATTGTTAACTGTTGCAATTGTGGCGCCAGTCATGAGTCTAAAAAGAGAAACATACTTAGCATTTGGTCAGCAATGCTACAAGTGTAAAAAATAGAATAATTTTTGAAAGTTTTGCAAATCAAGTAAACTTCATACAGTTATAAATAAAGGTCACTCAAAAAAGCAAGTTGATCATATAGAGAGCTGCACTTCTACTTTCTACATAGATGGTGTATCAGTAATTGATGAAAAGGTTGCTGCAGTAAATTTGTTGACAAAGAATGAAGTGTTTTGTACTGTCCAGATCAATGGTAAATCCATCGAGCTCAAAGTAGACACAGGTTCAAAGTGTAATGTTATGTCAGCAGACACATTTGCTAAGGTGACAGCTGACGAACGATTTAATGTGACTAGTAGTGTGAAATGTTTTGCTTATGAAGGTGAAGAAATTCAAACTGAAGGCTTAGTAGTGCTTTCCTGTTATTTGGCTAGGAACTGTTACAGCTTGTTATTCTATGTAGTCCAAAGACCTGTGCAGTCATTATTGGGTCTCAGAGACAGTTTGAGAATGAATCTGCTTTCCTTTACAGAAGAAGTTCACCATATAATCATGTATCCTAGTTCCAATTTTACTGAAGCTATTTTCTCAGAGTATGCTGATGTTTTCAATGACAAGTTGGGCAAACCTCCAGTTGTGTATTATATGAAGCTAGATCCAGAGGTCAGTCCAGTGGCCAGACCAGCAGCAAAAGTTTTGATAGCTATGCAGGATAAAGTTAAAGCTCATTTGGATAAAATGGTACAACAAGGTATAATTTGTCCAGTCATAGAACCAACTGAATGGGTGTCATCCATGCTAGCAGCCCACAAAAATGGCTCAGACAAAATCAGAATATGTACTGACCCAAGAGATTTGAACAAAGCATCAAAGAGACTGCATTATCCAATGTGTACAGCCAAGGAAGTCACAGCCCTAATTCTGAATGCCACTGTTTTTTCTGTCTTGGATGCAAAATGTTCATTTTGCCAAGTGATACTTGATCATAAATCCTCATTACTGACTACTTTCAGTACCCCATTTGGCAGTTATAGATTCCTCAGGATGCCATTTGGAATACATTCTGCAAGTGAAGTCTTTCAGCATGCAATGGAGCAACTTTTTTCAGGTTATCCTTGTGCCATAATAGTAGATGATTTATTGGTTGGAGGCAATAGTGAAGCAGATCTTGACAGAAACCTTAAGAAAGTTCTAGACAAAGCATTGTGAAGTGAACTTAAAGTTCAATCCTCTGAAGTGCAAATTCAGACTAACATAAGTTACATATGTAGGTCATTTATTCACTAGTACTGGCTTGCAACTAATCCCATCCAAGCAAGCAGCCATTCTTGAGATGCCAGCACCATATAATGTTCAAGCTCAACAGTGTTTTCTTGGCATGGTGAACTATTTAGGCAAGTTTTTACCAGATTTCAGTGAGTTGATAGCACCTTTGAGAGAGCTGATGTGCAAAAATGTTACATGGTCTTGGCTGGAACAGCACCAGAAGGCATTTGAAGACCTTAAGCAGAAAATTGTCACCCCATCTACATTAAGATTCTATGATGTCAATAATAACTCCTTCCTGTGATGCTTCAAAATTTGGTCTTGCAGTTATTCTTCAAGAGTGCGACAAGTAGCCTATGCATCTAGATCTCTTATCCAAAGTGAAATGCAATATGCTCAAATTGAGAAAGAACTTTTGGCACTAGAATTTGCATGTTCAAAGTTTCATTAATATATCTATGGTTGAGCTATTCAGACTGAAACCGATCACCAACCTCTAGTCACTATTTTAAAGAAGCCTATGCATTCAGCTCCAGTGAGATTACAAAGAATGATGCTCAAATTGCAAAAGTACAACTTCAAAATGGTCTGGCTGATACCTTATCCAGATCACCCAGAAATAAAACAGAACAGCTTAATGCAGAGAATTTTGACTTTATTGTCATGGAAGAGTGCAATTATTCTACCATGAGACTTGGATGAGCTGAGAGATCATATAAAGACTGATCTAGTTTCGCAAAAGCTCAACCACTGCATTAATGTTAGATGGCCGTCAAAGCAATTTAGTGTGCCACCTGAAGTGCAAACTTATTTTCCTTACAGAGATGAGATGTTGATGGAGGATGGCATTATTTTCAAAGGTCCTAAAATTGTTGTTCCTGCTTCCTAACAACATGAATATATCCAAATTTTGCATCGTGGTCACCCAGGTTCTGAATCTACTAAAAGAATGGTGAGAGGACTAGTATTTTGGCCTTCTCCAGTAAAAAACATTGCTACAATACTTTCTTCTTGTTCAGTATGCAATAGTACTAAACCACATTTGTAAAATGAACCACTTCAGCTAAGTCAAGTTCCTGAACTACCTTGGTCAACAGTAGCCACTGATATATTCGAATGGAACAATCAGCATTAGTTAGTATTAGTAAACTTTTATTCAAACTGGTTTGCGATTGATGTGCTACTTAATTTAATGTCCACTGCTGTTATCACCAAGTTGAAATCTCATTTCTCAGTTTATAGTAGTCCACATAAAGTTATTTCTGACAATGGTGCCCAATTTACCAGTCAGCTGTTTCAGAAATTTGCAAAAGAATGGGACTTTGCACATGTTACTGGTAGTTCAGAATACCCACAGTCAAATGGACTAGCTGAACGTGCAGTACGTAGTGCAAAGCAATTACTAGAGAAGTCAAGCATGAAAATACAGACCTAATTCTAATTTCTATGTCACATGATTTAGTTGTATTTCCAGACCTATTGTGAAATACACAGCAAGCCTGGACATAATTGTCTATATGTATTTAGTTTTGTATAATTGCATGATAAAGAATTATTTGTACCGACTGCATGTCAAGTAATGTCGTCAATATTGCATGACTCATTTCTCAAAGAGGGAGGATGTAGAATAGTGCGTGTGTGTATTTTAAGAAGCATTTCAAGGTCAGCATGCGCATATAAATAGCAAGCATGTGCTAGCTTCGGTGCAATTTTGAGAGTGCAGCCAGAACGTAAGCATGTTTGAGTGTAATAGCAAGTTTGTTTATAAGTTTATCTAAGTTACAGTTATTAAGCCTCAATCCTAATGTGTTTGTACATAATAAAGCTGCTTGAACTGAACCCAAGAAAGTTCATCTATTTTATCCTGACAGAACAAGCGACACATAGGGAATGTTATGTGAAATCAAAGATAGTATGTGTTCAAGGATGGGGAATTTTTTACCTGGTGGAATATAAATGGAAGCAATAGCAAATTTTTATTGGAATTTAAATGAGAGTTTAGTATTAGTAGTTCTTCAGGGTGGTAGTTTGGGAAAGGAGTAGATAAAGGGGAGAGGTTGTTCAGAATAGAGAATAGCAATGCCCCCCCCCCTTTTTTTTTAATTCTATCCAGCCTGTAGAGGTTATATCCAGGTGGAAAGATTTCATTATTTGAGATATGGGGTTTAAGCCAGGACTCAGATAAGGTTAAGATATTGATATATATTGGGGTACTCTGGGCTGTGTCTATATCAACTTATTGAAAGCTGATAACATCAAACACTAGTCGATCAACCTCTAAAGGTTGAACAACTAAACTAGCGAAGACACGGAACAGAATTTTTTTTCCCAGGGAAAAAAAAAAAGAAAAGAAAAGAAATCACAACATAAAGGGGGGGGGGGCATCACCGACCACACACCCCCTACTTAAATATACCAACTCCAAGATCATACCACAGTGAAGGAAATGGCAAACTCCCGACAACGGCCTAGTGATTTATTTCCCTGGGAAAATAATTGCTGTTCTGTGTCTCCACTATTTTGGTTGTTCGACCTTTAGAGGTTGATCAACTAGTGTTCGATGTTATCAGCTTTCAATAAGCTGATATAGATCCATTGTGGGGCTATCCATGCATGAAGCTCAGTGGTTTTACTGACTATGCTTTGTATGTTCATTCAAAAGATAGTTAAGTTTTGGGGTTGTGAAGAGGATAGGAGAGGAGGATGAGGTAATGAATTGGGGGGTGGTCAGATAAGGGTGGAACGTTGTTGGAGCAGGGAAAAGAGGTGGTTGGACCAGGGTTAGGGTGAATGTCTCCAGCGAGCAAAAGAGTTTTTGAAAGTAGAGCATGTGTAGGAGAGTAAGGGTAATAGCTGTAGAATTTAAGCTTATGTTTAGGGGAGAGACAGATGAGAGATAGTATTCTGGGGTTCCTATTAAATGATCGAAGACGTCTTGATCGAACTTGAAAGCACGAAAAGGCAAAATAGCGAAACAGCATATAAGCAAATTCTTAACCTGGGAAAGAAATCGCTTGGCCTCTTCCGATACTTTGCCATTTTTGTGACTGTAGTCTGATCTCAGAGTTGGTACATTTAAGTATGGGGGTGTTGGGCACAAAGTCCCCCACTTTATGTAATGTTTTAACATTTTTTTTTGTGGAACAGCGATTTTTTTCCCTTGGAAAAAAAATTGCTGTTCTAAGCGTTCAAGATTCTAAGCTTTCACTTACATGGGTTCGATAAATCACCATTTGCTTTTTTAAGTGTTCGATGTTTTAACATAGACCCAGTATTCTGATTTTGAGGAGATGTGTGGTAAATTTAAATTATGTTTAAAGTTAGCAGGACTTGCAAAACATGTCCTTCTTTCCTACCTTCATTCCAGAAGTTGAACACCCACTATCTTTGCCAGTAAGGTCAATGTATCAATACCTAATCCCTCCATCCATCACCAGACACTGTAGTTCCTCTTAGTGTAACCATTGTGGAATGCTGTAACAATTTGTTGGAGCTAAACTTCATTTACTCATGAGCAAAAATGAAAGACTGGCTGCATAATTACAGTTCTCAACTTTGCTTTAGCTTTTCAATAGTCCACCAAGGCCCAGTCCCAGTCTACAAAATACAGCACTCTTCTTCCTTATATTAGGCGTGAATGAGGTGGAATCAGTTACAAATTTATCTTAGAACTCAGAAATGAGAAAATGCCTTCATCACTTTTGCACAGAGGTATGACAGGGATAAACAACTTTTATTTCCTTTCTTATTTCATTTTTTTAAATCCCCACAGCTGAGGAGGAATGAGCGAGAGAGAGAGAATATATTCAACACCAATCACAGTTGAGGCTTGTGTTTGATATAGAGTGTTCATAAGTAGAAAGCATATGAGAAGTATTACATATATATGAATTCATCCCTGCAGTAAAATTCTGTACTTTAAGCTTATAGATTTCATTAAAAAAATAGAAATGACTATCAACATAGTCCACTGAGATAGTATATATATATATATATATATATATATATATATATATATATATATATATATATATATATATATGTCAGTAATTTATATGTATATGTTAAGAAGCATTAATGTTGGATTTTCAAAGTTCTTAAGATCCATTCTTGATTCCCTATTTCTCAAGTCTTCTCACTTTTGTTTTGGTTTTCTCTCCATTTAATGTTACTTTCCACAGGTCCAGAGATCCCTAGGGCAACTCAACGTCATGCCATCCAGGTGAGGAAGCACTCAGCATGTTCCACTGCTCACTTGGGACATCTTCACAGGGTCAAAGTGGTGACTCAACACTGTGGTCTACGTGGTACACAGAACTTTGGTAAGCTGCTTCAAGACCTGCAGCAAGTGTGTGGGTGGTAGAGAGGTACCTGCAAACTATTCAAGACTTCTTGCAGAGGATGCACACCTTGCAAACTTGGTCAGCTCTGATCATAGAGCCAATGGAAGCCTCCATCCCCACACTATCTGGGTCCCCTTCTCAAAGTGTATAAGAGATGTAGGATAATGGAAGTCCTCTAGACTGGCATATGACCTGAACTTTATACCCTCTCTATCTGTCTTCCACCTGTATGTCTTCCATCCTCACCGATGCCAGCCCACTATTGTGTTTCAGTATGTCTTGCCTGTCTTTTATGTTGCATGAAATCCTCACCTTCTTCTCTTTTTCCTTCCCCAACTTCCCTCTTAAGTGTAGAAATTTGGAACAATGGGAGTCTGTCTCCCACAAAGTCATTGTGCCCTCCTCTCCCATATCCTTCAGCACAACCATCTTTATATCTTGCTTCTCCGAGACTCTTGGCTTCTCTCTCCCCCATTTCCAGCTGTATCATCCCTCTTTCATCTTTATAAAAAATCATGTTGTCATCATAAGGACATCCTTGCATTAAATAAGTAATACTTTATAGCTATTTGAGTTTAACATTGATCTCTACAGGTTCACGTAAAAAAATCCTGGGAGATCTGCCAAAGCTTGCACATGTTGCCACCTAAAGAAAATAACCAAAATGAATCATGATTTTACTTACATATGCCTTCCACCATACATAGCTACAATAATTTTAATCCATTTTACCCCTGTAAAAATAGCCAAATCATTTTTGAATGTTCGAGCACAGGATTCAGATCATGCATGCTAAGTGTCATTTATTTATGGTTATCCAATTTAGATATGGGCTTAGTGGTGCTCTTCAATGATTCTCTATGTACATATGCGAATCACAGCATGGCAGACACTCCATTGAAACAACTTCCTCTGCATCATGCATTTCTGTTTTTACATTTCTACTACAAACATTCTCTTTAGTATTGGTAGTACAGACATTAAGAATGTGATCACACCTTCACATTAAAAACAAATTAAAAGATGTATTGCTGCTTCTGAATTCATATAAGGTGGCACATTTCTTATTGCAGTCTGAGATCTAGAAGCAGATAATTAATTTGTTAACACTGTTCTACTAACCACTAAACATTATACAATAAAGGGACATTTTTATTCAAAAGGACACATTGTAATTGGACAGCCCATTTAGCATGCACATTGTAAACCCAGCATATACCAATAGAAAAAAACTCCAACTGCTAAAACATTGTTGAGTGGCCGTATTAAATATTGGTATATGCTAGATAACTCCAACCCTAGCATATTTTATGAAGGATAGGGCAAAATACAAGCAAAATCTGGGATGTTCTACAGAAGCCTACTGCCTTGAGAGGTATGTTTACTGTTAGTATGACCAATTGTAGTGTCTCATATTTTTGCCCTATCCCTCACAAAAGTGTTCATTTCTAACAAACTGCTGACAATTTCTGTCTGCCATTAATTCCAGATCTTAGTTTCTTCATCCCTGTTATCCTTTTCTCTCATAGATATTTTTTTATTTTCTAGTAATCTAGCCTCAGTTTACGTGAGTCAGTAAACCCACTGCTAAGAGTTTAATTCTCCATACTATTTGGAAGGTACATGTTGATGCCAAAACCTGTTCTGTTAACTTACATTATCCTGAATACACCCTTTACTTTTCACTTTGTGCAGATTTATTCATTAAATCAGCTGAGATGTAACTCGGAATCATTAAAAATATATATTAAAAAGACAGAGATGTCATGAAACTTCACTTGTGTACTGTGGCCTGTGCAAGCGTAGAAACTTTAGTCTCATGCGTGGTATGTCATTGTGCAGTAGAAGAAGTGGAAGAACACTACAGCGACACATTCAATGAAATTGTGTAATAAAGGCAAACGATTTCTTTCTTAAATAATCCTCCGGATTCTCTATGCCTTGCACAGCAAGCAACATCAGTGCAGGAGCTCTAGCAGGCAATATGTCTGCAGTGCGATCCTGGAACAGCCTGCAGGGGTGTGCACGAGCGCTCCTGCACTAATCCTGCATGGACTAAGCCCCTGTATGCAAATCACCAAATTTGCAGGAGACATCCATGCAAATGAGGTGAATCTGCGATCCAGGAAGCTTGCAACCGGCTGTACAGGACTAGTGCAATCTGCAGAAATGTACTCATAATTGAGTACATTTCTGCAAAATCCAAAACGGAGCTGTGGCAGCTCCAAATAAAGGCTGCATATCAGTTAGGAAGCATGCCAATGGCCAAGTATAAGGTCATTGGCATTGCAAACAGCCAAAAAAAAAATCAGCATTTATTTTTTTTTTAGTCGATCTCGGCTGTTTAAGCGTACGGCAGCGGTGCACAAATGTGATTGTGGAGGAAATAACAAAATAAACCTAAATTAAGCATTCTAACTAAAATCACTATCCTGCCATGCAAGGCAATGGCAGGCAGAAGACAACATGGCCAGTGAGTAGTGGTTGCTAAGGGGGGAGGCTCAGTGTGAGACATGTAACTATGCATTAGCAGGCAATCCTATGCAAATGAGGGAATGATAGTGAATCCCAGTTTTTCCCAGCATGCTAGTCAGGTCCCAACATTTTAAGAGTAGGAATAGCTTGGTGCAAGCCTAGGAGTTAGCTGACATCATGGTGGTGTCAGGCATACTGTAAGTAGATTGGAGCCCTGTGGCTCAGGTCTGCTCCCAGCTAGGGGGTGTGTCTGAATCTGCCTAACACTCTTTACATTGCCCAAGTGGGTGTGCGTGCTGCGCACTGGGTTTCAAAATTTAAAAAAAAAAGTTAAACCAGAAAATAGCAGCACTGTGCACTTTTGAGCACACTGTTTGTGCGGCGCACCCTACCGGTGTAAATAAGCAGGGAACTTTTAACACTCACAACAGCAAAATTATAGGGGCTGCAAAAGCTATTATACAACTTGTGGAAGAGGCTGAGGGTGGTGAGGATGTGAATGCTGTCAAGCAACCCACAGTGAGGAGACGGAGAAGAGTGTACAGACCCAGGGTAACTTACCAGGGGATACATGAGCTGGAGAGAGTGGAGCACTATAGGCTGGACAGGGACCTCCTATAGCAAATTGTTAAGCTGTGAAGGCCACGCCTGACACACAGAACTAACAGAGGGGAACCCATCCCAGTGGATACCAAGGTATGTGTAAGCCTAAGAATACTAGATATAGGTTCCTTCCAAAGGCCAACTGGGGATATGATGGGGATCTCACAGGCATCAGTTCCTGGATGCCATGTCAGCACATCAGTGAGCACATATATTTCCCCAACACCCATGAGACATTGGCTAGCAATATGCAACTGTTCCACCAAATTCCAGAATACACTGAGGTAGTGGGTGCTATAGACTGAATGCACATATGCATCAAAGCACCACCTGATGAGCAGGGTAGGTCTACATCCACCATAAGGGCTTCCCCTCCATCAACTGCCAGGTCATGTGTGATGCCCAGGACATAATAATGAATGTGTGTGCTGGCTGCCCTGGAAGCTATCATGATTCCCACATCTGGCATCTGACGCAGCTGTACCAGAGATTTGCCAATGGGGACAGCCCTCACGGTCACCTAGTGGGGGATGCTGGATGCGCACTGGAGCCATGGCTGATGACACCCATCAGAAATGCACACACACCCAAACAAGAACTCCATAATGAGGCACACTCACAGACCAGAATTATAGTAGAGCGTGTGTTTGGGGTGCGCAAGTCACAGTTCTGGTGCCTGGACACATCCAGTGGAGCCTTGCAGTACTCACCAGCTACATGTATCCAAATTGTCCTTGTACGTGCCCTGCTACACAATATCATCCTGCAGAAACAGCTGCAGCAGGAACAGCATGTGGCAGGGCCACACAGCCCCTCCACCATTGCTAAGGCCTGCACAGGAACAGAGTGGATCAGAGGAGGAACAACCTGAGCCTGCCCCAGTAGGCAGAAGAAGGCATGCCCTGTATGCCCTGGCCTTGGCAAAGAGGCAACGCATAGCACATACACTGACACAGGAAGGACCCAGGCAATAACATCTCTCTCTGACTTTCACATACAGTGAAAGGGATGCCAAACATTACACTACCTGTGCTCAACTATGTGTAGGGAGTGCACTATGTGCATCCGACATAGGCAGCTCTGCAGCACCACCCTCAATCCTGGGACACCCACAAGGTAAGTGACTCATGAATGCCAGTCAGGGGGGGTTCACATACCCAACAACAGTCACAGCCAGCAGGGCAGGTGTAAGCAAACACAAACAAAGGCTGTGCTATGGCCTCTGAATGAGGCCTATGTGTAACCTCCCCCAGGCCTACTCAGACAGACTACAGCAGGACAGGCAGTGGGACATCAGTTCTGAAGGGTAGGAAGTCAGAAACTAGTATGTAGGTAAATAAAAGCTAAGACATGTAGTACACTGACATGCCTCTAGTCAGCATAATAGGTAAGACTACAGAATGAAATGGAGTACCTGACATATCAGTAGAGTCATAGCAAATGTGCACAACTGTTAGGTGTGCCCCCCATCCTACATAGATATGTAGTAATAGTCAGGTATGCCCACCCAATCCTGTGTAGAAATAGTCAGGTGTGCACCCCCATCCCATGTAGAAATGTAGTAACAGTCAGGTGTGCCACCACAAATCCAGTGTAGACATGTAGAAATAGTCAGGTGCACCTCCCATCCTACGAATAAATGTAGTAACAGTCAGGTGTGCCCCCCCCCATCCTGTGTAGAAATGTATACATAGTCTGGTGTGCCCCAATACAGACATATATATCTAAGGACAACACACTATAATAAGCCAAAGGTAGATGTACATAGATCTGAGGAAGAGGGTGACTGTGACAAGGAGCCATCCAGGCCTGTCCCACCCAGCACACAGCCAAAAAGCCACAACCACATGAGGTTCAGATGTCACTCACTGAAGATACTAGCCACCGGTATCTGTTAATATTACAGACTATGTGGTGCACGTGCTAGCTGTGCAACCTGACTGTACAAGGAAGTAGTCATCTAGCAGCTGTATACACATAGTTGTGGAATATGACCCTGTGTGTGTCTGCATGTGGTGTGTCATCCTCTAGATGAAAATGTTGTGGCCCAGGCGCACAAACTGCCCTGCCCATAGCCCTACTGTGACAAGCCTGCTGAGGTCAATCACTGTGAAATGCACCTTTGGGAGAGTCGTAGCCCAGTAATCTCTGTGGCATGTCACATAACAAAGTACTGCTGTAGTGTGATAAACTTGTTAGGTAGGAGTTCCAATCCCAGACATGGTGTTTGTGTGTGCGTGCCTGTCTGTGTAGAGTGCAATGATTTTTAGGGTAGTCACACTCCCTACAATTCAAATGCTCTACTTTGGTAAGGCTGCTGATGTCATCCACCTAGAAATACACCTCTGAGAAGGCTGTAGCCCAGTAATCTCCATAACGTGTGCTATAACTGCATACTGCTGTAGTGTGATAAACTTAAGTAGGAGTTCTAATCCCAGACGTGGCAAGTGTGTGTGTGTGTACGTGCTTGTGTGTGTATGTGTGTGTGTGTGTGTGTGTGTGTGTGTGTGTGTGTGTGTGTGTGTGTGTGTGTGTGTGTGTGTCTGACTTTGTCTGTATAGAGAGCAATGCTTTTTATTGTAGTCACACTCCCTGCAATTCAGATGCTCTACTTTGGCAAGGCTGCTGATGTCATCCACCTAGAAATACACCTCTGGGAAGGTTGCAGCCCAGTAATCTCCATAGCGCATCCTATAACTGCATACTGCTGTAGTTTAATAAACTAGCTAGGTAGGAGTTTTAATCCCAGCCTTGGCAAGTGTGTGTGTGCCTGTCTGACTCTGTGTAGTGAGCAATGCTTTTTAGGGTAGTCACGCTTCCTATAATCCAAATGTTCTACTTTGGCAAGGCTGCTGATGTCATCCACCTAGAAATACACCTCTAGGAAGGTTGTAGCCCAGTAATCTCTGTAGTGTGTCCTATAACTGCGCACTGCTGTTGTGTGATGGAATAGTTAGTAGGAGTTCTAATCCCAGACCTAGCAAGTGTGTGTGTGTGTGTGTGTGTGTGTGTATGTGCGTGTGAGTAGAGAGCAATGCATTTTAGACTAGTCACACTCACTACAATTAGAATGCCCTATCTTGGCAATCCTGCTGATGTCATTCACTGTGAAATACACCTTTGGGGAAGGAGTCCTCCAATAATCCCCATGGTGCATCCTATAACAGCTTCATGTTGTAATGTGATACAGACCTCTGTTAGAGGTTCTATAACCACACATGTCGGTTGTGGATGTTTTGTGTGTGTTTCAATGTCTGTGTAGGGAGCAATGCATTTTAGCCTAGCCACACTCACTACAATTCAAATGCCCTACTTTGGCAATCCTGCTGATGTCATCCAATGTGAAATACACCTTTGGGGAAGGAGTTCTCCAGTAATCCTCGTGGTGCATCCTATAACAGCTTTATGCTGTAGTGTGATATAGACCCCTGTTAGGGGTTGTGGATGTTTTGTGTGTGTTTCAATGTCTGTGTGGGGAGCAGTGCATTTTAGCCTAGCCACATACACTACAATTTGAATGCCCTACTTTGGCAATCCTGCTGTCATCCAATGTGAAATACACCTTTGGGGAAGCAGTTCTCCAGTAATCTCCATGGTGCATCCTATAACAACTTCATACTGTAGTGTTATATAGACCTCTGCTAGGGGTTCTATACCCACCCATGTCGGTCGTGGATGTTTTGTGTGTGTTTCAATGTCTGTGTAGGGAGCAATGCATTTTAGCCTAGCCACACTTACTACAATTTGAATGTCCTACTTTGGCAATCCTGCTGATGTCATCCAATGTGATATACACCTTTGGGGAAGGAGTACTCCAGTAATCTCCATGGCATTTACTATAACTGCATGCTGTTGTAGTGTAATAAACTAGTTAGGTAGGAGTTCTATTCCCAGACATGTCTGTGCTTGTAACTTGTATCATTTGTGGAGGTGGTTGTGAGTGTGCAACAACTGGGCCCAATGTCTAGCGGGTTTTGTAAATTTCTTATATGGTGGACCTAGTATATATCACAATGTCCACCATACAGGGATAACAGATGTGAAATAGCCAAGAGGCTGGGGTGCAAATCCATACCATTTCATGTGACATCAAGGCCAGTCAAACAAAGTTAGCAACCCTAGTATTAGCCATAGAACACTCTCAAACCATGTCTCATACACACACATACACACACACACACACACGCACACACACGCACACACACGCACACACACACACACACACACACACACACACACACACACACACACACACACACACTTGCCTAGGCAACAGCCGCTATGTTGGTAGTACACTGCATATTGCTCTCTGATAGTAACTATGGAGTGATTGCAGTGGTCTACAGAGGGCATGGCACCCTGTCCATCTGTCCAATAGGCACACACATGCAGATAATGCACCTCCCCCATGTTCTCCACTGGACACCTGCAACACCAGTGGTGCCATAAAATGTGACCCATAAAGGACATACCATGCCTGAAAACATGCCCATATGGACAGATGCCACTGACACCAGGGAATGCCGTTAGCATGCTATCAATGTAGGTACAGGGTAAACCTGCTGTCCATTACCAGTTCCCAACACATGAGGCCTGGACTGGCACATCTGATGATAATCTGTGTGCATAACGTGGGCCAGACACCACAGGTACAGTTACACATGTCACTGTACATGCATGTGGGAGGTCTAACATCACAGACACCATCCATGTCATGGACTAAGGAACACATACATGGCAAGCAATGCACAGCATTGGTCACACGCAGCAGTCACCCAGGTGACTGGAGAGTGAATACAATACCCACCTGTGTGTGCAAATCCAGAAACTACAGCCCTGTACCACAATGCAGACCATTGTCATGTGGCCTGATGCCAAGATATACCCATCACCTAGCCTTGTATAGCCATCTGGTACAGTTGACCACTACACACTCATGACGCAATGCACCCATGCATGTTAGTACTGGCACCCTGTGTATGTGTGTGTGTGTGTGTGTGTGTGTGTGTGTGTGTGTGTGTGTGTGTGTGTGTGTGTGTGTGTGTGTGTGTGTGTGTGTGTGTGTGTGTGTGTGTGTGTGTTGTATGATGCGTATGTTCACATTCACACTCACTACAACCCCCATTGGCATACTGAAGCATGCTGTCTGATGTCAGACACCTCCCTATACCCTTTGCCCATATGACCTCCCTATGACCCCTGTGGTGCATGTGATGCCTGCACAGTAATGTGTTATGGCAATCTCACAAGTGATGAGTTGTATGCCTGGCCCTGCCAAGTGTGTCAGTGTGTGTGCGTCCCTGTGAGCATGTAGCTGTGTTGACACTGGCACCTATTCATGTGGACAGGCACGTGTACTACAACTACCATATAGTTACCATATCCCTATTGCAGATGCCACTCACCATCACATATACATTCTGAGGGGTCCACAACATGCAACCTATGTGGTGCATCTAATAACTGTATAGAAATATGATAGCACCACATAGTTGTCAGGGGCTTGATACACTGTGCTGGTAGGTGTGTGCCACAAACATGCTTAAGTTTTACTCTCCCACCCCTCCCTGACTTGTCTTTGCCTCTGTCTACCTCTCTCACTCCCTCTCTGGTGGATGTGGAGACCTACACCTGCTTTGCTTAGGCAACATCATGTGTATTTTAAGTGATGCTCATGATCAGCTGATGGCCTCTGCACAAATTGCAGCCTTCCCCTAGCTGATTGCATGTGGAACAGCTGTGGTAACACTCCCATAACCAGTTGCATGGAAACACACTCCAATATCTAGGAACATCATGTTGGTATTGGGCCTTTTCATTCACTGTGACCAGGAACTCGAGCTGTTGTTTGGCAGACAGCATCTCAGATGGATTGGGGATTTACCTCTAACAATATACACTGTGGAAACAGAGCAACACACAGGAGGGGGATGTGCCTGACCTGACTATAAGACTATAAGTGCTGCTATACTGCATTTGGAGTAATGTTGGTTTAACAGGGCGTGTGTGGATATGGCTGTCCTACATGTTTTAATACATGCCATGTCAGTTCTATGTTTATGAGGAATCCCCAAATGTAGGGTCATCTGCAGACTGGGCAGTGTGTGGTGCCTTTGGTTTCATGTGTTACCCACAGAGCATCTATCTGTGAACTGCAGAAGGTAGTGTGAGGATTGCAGTCTGTAGATGGTGAAAGCCATGACAGTTACTGACTTCATATCCCTCATAGGACATATGTTGCAACAAACCCTGTTACAACAGTAAATGTATGAGGTTATCACAGCACCATGACAATATTGGCCCTGTGTATGTGCTTCCAGCAACAACTCTGTCAACCTTTGTACATATGCCATGCATTAAGAGGTGCATATGTGCGTAAACCATAATTAGTGTCATCATATCAGATAATAAGCCAATGAGATATCATACTGCTACACATGTTATGTACAGAAGGGTTTATATTTCATGACATAACCTGGACATTCTGTGGCTGTTTGTACAGTACTAAGGTCTGTGTACTTATGGTGAATGTTGACAGTGTGTGTATTGTTAATATGCACTTTGGCCTGTGTACAGACTGTGGTAGACGTAATTGTTCCTGGTCCCATCCTATCTGATGTTACATGCTGCTCCACTGTATGTTACCATATTGGCTTACATGTTTGTAGGGCCATACACACACAAGTCCCATACCATAGACAGGTATCAGACCACCCTGTGTAGTGGCTCAGTATATGTAGGGTTAGTGTGTGGGTGGCACATATGAGGATGGTGTTGAACAGATAGTCCATATACTGTAATATTATGCTAGCTTACCATATGTGGCTGTGGCTGTATTCACATTGTTTGTGGTTATGCACTTTCACACAGGTGTATCTTACCCTGTGCTGTGACATGCCTGTAGAGCCTGCTATGTATGCAGGTACATGTGCATTCCCCCATAGGAGATGCAGGCCAGTGTTGAGCTAGTCTGCCTGTAGCCTGTACAGTGCTTTATTACATGCCTAGCAGTTTAGTGTACTTACCCAGTGAGATGTCATGTCCAGATACTTGTCAGATGTACTGCTGCCAGGCCTCCCTTAACAGCCATGTATGTCAGACAGAGCAGTGGGATGCTGTACAGATGTATGTTAATATGTAGTGGGTAGTATGTGGCCATGGCACCTATGTACCAGCAGTTATTATGTATCAGGACAGACAGGGGTGTGTGAATGCATAACTTATGGGGGCAAATGTATACAGGTTGTTATGTGTTATACCAATCAACATGGCTGTTAACATCCATATTGTCAGGCTTGGTCCACATGTTTTGCACTAATGGGTTCTGTGTATACCTCTGGACTGTACAGAGTGTGTCAGAATATCCACATATATTGGCCAATATCTCTGCTGTAGTCCACAGGCACATTACATGACAGCAGCGGTACTGTACTATGATGGCCTTAGGATGTCAGTCAGTAGCCAATGGCACACATGTGAAAATCAGATGTGACCTCTACATGCACCATGTCTGTGAAGACAATCCCTATTACACTAGCAATATTCTACTAATATACCTGCTATACATACCTGACATCCCCTTGCACTGCGAAGTTAGGACTATAGGGGCTTAGGTAGGGCTACACTCCATGTTCAGGACATATGGTGAAAATATATGTACATATAACTATCCAGATATCTATATAGATAATTACACATGTACATATCGACAGATATAGATGGGTATGTATATGTACTTAGATATACATATACACACCCATATATATATATATACATATACAGAGCAATATATGTCTACACATATACAAATAGTGATACATATGCACATATACGTATGGATATCTACATATTTATTGAAAGTAGTAGGCGTATCATAATAGATATGTATGCACATATAGTTATAGATATCTACATATATACCAACAGAACTAGGCATAGCTGTACACATAGGCTGTGCATACATATATAGCTATATACATATATATCTATATATACATATACATATATCTATATATACACATATGTACAAAGAGATGTACACATGGGTATATATATATATATATATATATATATATATATATATATATATATATATATATATATCTAGCACTATACAGATGTGTATACAGACATATGTATGAATATACATGTATATGTACATGTTGACATATATAGACCTATTATATGTACACAACCATATTCCTGTCATGAGTAAACGCCACAGTTGTGTATACCCTCCCACATGTATCTCACCATATGTATCTGCTATGTGCACATTATGATATAAACAACATATGTGATGCAATAGTCATATTAACAAGGACTACACAATTTGGGAACTGCAGGCAAATGTTCATTACTACTCAGTATGTGTATTGATAGCTATATTGGTAAAACCATGACAGTATTCACAGTGGTCATGGTGTAGTGGTTAGGTACTGTGACTTCAGTGTAAAGAATCCTGTGTTCAAGACCTGCAAGGGCTTTTTATTTTGTTGCTGGACAAAACATGGGCTGTCGGATGCAGAATACTTAAGGCAGTTTTGAGCAGCTTTAAGTTGGTTTGTGCAGGTTTGTGGGAAGCTAAGCTGTGCTAAGCTATGAATAAACGTATGGGCACTTACACAGTGTAGGCAATGCTTACCAGTGTGCAAATCATCTTAGCTGTTATATTGCAGCAATGTTGATACTTGCTAAGCATAGCTTAGCCCTGGTAACCAGGACACACAACACAGTATGATAACCTATAAGTGTATGTAATGCCATGTAAAATACATGCACCTATGTGCTGTCATTACAGCAGCCAGGGGTGTGAGTGTCATGTTTGGGACACAGACATATATGAGGCCTGTACAGCACTGTTATCCATGTGACTGTGTTACATACAGGTGTAGTAGCTCAGGGTATGTGCTGCCACACTGGCATGTAGTGTATCATAGCAGTACTACTGTTGACAGTGCTAACTCAGGCAAGAGCAGAGTGCTTAATGTAGTACTGACAACAGGCACACCTCTGAGCATGGCTGGACATCGTGGCCTCCCTGTTGTATCCCTGGTGTGTGAGCTGTGTCACAGTATATACCCCTTACTGGTCTGTAAGCACACTCATGCTACTGCATAGCTACCTGCCAAGCTGATAACTGTCAGTCCCTGTACAGATGTTCAAATTGCAGGTATCCAGCTGAGATATGTACAGGAAACCTACACTTGTTTGATGCCATACTACATGTGTGGCATGTGCATGAGATGCATATTAATGTAGTACCAATTTTGGGGTATACTATGGGTTGCATCACAGTCATGGCCAATGTGTGATGGTGGTTATGGCAGAGTGACATCATGGGTTTCAGGGAGTACAATATCCATTGGGGGATGTGGATGCTGTATACACTGTTATTACACCAAGGTACACCAGGTATAGGTCCCATGTACCACGTTATAGTTATCACTGTCATCATCAATCATACAGGTAACTGTTACTACAATCCAAGCCAGTTATGGATGTGGTGTGCAGCCTACCTGTAACACATTGATGACATGATCATGTTGGTTAGCAGCGATAGGCCCTGGTATCTCTGATGTGTGTCTGGCTGTTATGTGTCTGTAAATGTGTATATGATGGTATGTCACACTACATATCATCCAAATGCACCCATTATATCCCCCATTAACATACTGTACATGTCGGGGGATATTCTGCATGTACCATGTAACCTGGGACACACCTCACCCTGAACGCTGTGCAGTGTGTGCAATGTAAGCCACACACATCAATATCATGACATAGCTAAGTAGGGTCTAATCCCAGTGTTGCCAAGTAACAGTGTGCATGTATGTGGATGGGGCTACATCAGGTTGCAGGATATACATGCCTCAGAGAGCCACCTGTCCATGTGGCACAGGCAATAACTGGTTTAGTAACCTGTGAAATGTGTTCGACTCTACCCCAGATATGTCACAGCCATGGTGTCAGCACAGTGACATACCCCATTGTGGAATATGACTGCAGACCATCCTCGTACTGACACATGTACACCTACAACACAAATG
Source organism: Protopterus annectens (assembly GCF_019279795.1). NCBI lineage: Eukaryota > Metazoa > Chordata > Ceratodontiformes > Protopteridae > Protopterus > Protopterus annectens. Next base: position 428,823,891 of record NC_056751.1, on the reverse strand, counting down.
AATAACATTATAGGGACTGCAATCAACCAGTGTTACTAACAGCTATAATGCATCATTGCTGAACGGCTACACTACCTGTCAAATATGCCTCACACTCTACTCCCTACAACATGTTACACTGCAGTACTGTGGTAGACGGTTGTATAGTCACTGTGTGCATCAAAACCATATCAGCCTGTCCCTGCATTGATGGCATGGATGACAGGGATGTAGCACAGGTATCATCATATGCACAGGGCATCCTAGTGCTGATACATGTGCACCTACAACAAAAATGGATAACATTATAGAGACCACAACCAACCAGTGTTACTAACAGCTATAAGGCATCATTGCTGGATGGCTACACTACCTGCCAAATATGCCTCACACTCTACTCCCTACAGCATGTTACACTACAGTACTGTGGCACACTGTTGTACAGTCACCGTGTACATCAGAACCATATCAGCCTGTCCCTGCATCGATGGCAAGGATGATAGGGATGGGGCACAGGTATCATCATATGCACAGGGTGTGTTGTTGGTTAGCCAGAGGCTGAGGGTGCGCCAAACAGTTGACACCATGGGTGTGGGGGATTGATGTACTGTGGGGAGCTGGGTGAGGTGATGTGGTGTGTTTATGTATGGGTTGCCCTAGGTGTGTTTGCATAGTGTGTGGGTATGCATGTACACAGTTCTGCCATGTGGCTGCCATACACAGATGTTTATGGGCAGCTGCAGACAATACCTGGCAGGGTGTATAGTTCACTGCCTGCAGCCATGGACATATGGACTGTGCCTGCCAGGGGTTCCGAGGGCACATCAAGGTACAGGCCTCAATGTGCTACTCTCACCTGCTGATGACATTTGTCCTCTGGTACCAAGTCCCTCCTGGGACTGGCAAGGACAATGTGCACATAGCCTGCTGTGGTGTGGTGTGGACAGCACACCCCCCACACTGCCGAGGCTGCTACTGTGGGAGTCCCTTGGTGTCCTGGCATGTCAGCGTTGACTACCAGCTGTTGGCATTGCTGCCCTACATCCATACAGCCGTTGCTGCACTCACACCACATGTTTAAGCATGGACAGACCACAATCAATGAGGGCCATCATCTCACCAGACCGTCTGTCCACGAACTCAGTTAATCCATGGATGGCACCAGCCAGTTCATGGGCGTTGTCATTTGAAGATGTGAGAGCAGCCCTCTGCAGCCTCAGGCTCTGTCTGTGGTAACATTCTTTACGTGCCTGTGCCACCATGACAGCCTAAAACATGCTTCTGCTGGTACAAGCTATGTCATCTCTGCCAGAGGCATGAAGTCCAGTGGCCCTACCACGAGCACCCTGGGACATCTGCCTATGTGGTGGCCTGCCGGACATCTGGCTATGACTGTTGTGACTGGACTCAGTAGGCATGGTTGCCACACTTTCCTGTGCACTGCCACCAAATGCCAGCTGTTCCTCCACTATGGCCACTGGTGATGGGGTGCGTATATATGCACTGAAACTGTGTGCGGAGGTGGGGTGGCTAAAAGGGGGATGTCAAATGTTGGTGCAGTGTTGGCTCCTGACAACCCCACCTGTGCCTCAACATTATTATCATCATCTTCGGTGTCTGTATGGACACCAGCATCAGAATGCATGCAGGAGGGACCCTGACCCACCTCGCCACCTATGGGCGAAAACAATAAACACACTTTAAAACCTGTACAGCATTGCCTAACAGTATACACACACACACACACACACACACACACACACACACACACACACACACACACACACACACACACACACAAACACACACACACGTCTGTAATACCTACCTGTCCATGGCTTTACAGACAGTCCCACGTATATGTCCATGTGTTACCTCATCCTACATCACACTTGTTAACATACACACATTGCTACCACTCATTAACATCACAGTCCTCTAAATGCCCATATAAGCGGCCACAACACAAGGCCTGTTGCTACTTTACCTGCCTGATTTGTGTGTAATGGATTTACATGGTCTAACTGCTGTCATTCGCTATGCACCCTTTGTATGTATGGAAAGGATGTGCATGTCCCCTATATGTATGGGCTTCTATGCTGTATCCATAATATAACGCAATGCTGTGTCATGTGTATGTAATGCTCAGTACATGCCAGATTTGCTGCTCCTTCAGCCTATCATGTGACAACTGTAATATTTGGATACACTCCGTGGTGTGGACCAGTACTTCCCCAATGCATCTGTAAAGCTGCATACATGGGTTGTAGGTGACCTCTCTGCTAACTGCGATATTAAGTATGTACCTAGTGTCTACCTTCCCTCTTAATGCCTATTCCATGCTACAGACCATATTATACTATTTGCTGTCCTGTGATTACACACATGACCGGTATTCCTGGTGTGTAATGTGGCATTCCATGTCCATGTACTGCACGGTCTCAAAGGGAGGTATAGCCATATGAACACCCCACAATCACACATGTGCATACATGGCCACACACACAAACACACACATGCACACACACATCCTACATGCATCTACCTCCCTCCACCTCACCACAGTGAACCTAAAGGCAAACTAACTATCCACCAGGATGCACACACACACACACACACACACACACACACACACACACACACACACATGCACACATACAGGTGAGGTTGCATAATGATAGTACACACAGTCCTCCTATTACCCGTCTGCCAACATGCAGAACATATGGTCCAGAACAGCATGCAGTTCAGCAATAGTCAATCCATGCTAGTAACAGTATACATGTGTGTGATGCATGTGCTGTGTCACTAGATAATGCCCCTTCCCCCTGGATACCACTGCACCCATGTAGACAATATTGCTGTGCACCTATTGGGCACCCTGCCATGTACTCTGCACAACAACTCACAGGTGTACAACCCATTGCGGAATGTGTAGTACTGTCAGTTATGTCAGTTTTACTTCCCACAGCCCCTTTGTTTTTCAGCAACACATACCTGGGATGATATGTGGACAGTTGTCATTGGAGAATGCCTGATGCCTGATTTAAATCAGTCAACATCAACAGACCATGTATGACCACTGCAATACTCTTACACTAACAACCATCAGAGCATACCATGGCTATGGGAGGTGTACACACCTTTATTGATTTTACACACACATCCTTGATCTGCCATGGGACCAAATCACCACATGTCTTAGCAGTATATGAGCCTAATATGTGACATATGTCCTGTACTTTCACATGCAGTATCTACAGATTGTGTTAGGTGTGCGGCTGCTGACCACAATCCATACAAACCATGTGGGCATATTTGTGCACATCCTTATCATGATGGTTTATTGCACCTCTTGTGTGTACTACAGCAGTCACTGCTCCTGGCAGGGGTATACCAGAGTGGGCCATCTGCATTTGCCAGTGCATGTTCAGTCTGCCTACACATGTCCCCCTATTCTGCATGACTGCAAGGTCTACTCATGTGCACATCCCATGGTGTTCACGCACTGCTGTCACTATTGCTGTGTGGGTAGAGTTACAGCTGCCATAGGTCCTGAACCTGACTATGTGCAGATAGAGCCATTCCTACCATCCTTAGGATCCCTGCTGCAGTGCAGTGGTATGTCATGCTGAGCCCCCCTTCAACTTTTTTGCAGATGCATGACATCTAAGCCCTACATGTGTGTCACTTTGCAGTGTCCCATACACTGAACACCACATGTTGCAGCCCAGACCCAGCTGATAATGTGGACTACTGTAATGCCTTATTCCATAGTGTATTTCTGCAGCAGCTGCCATTGTCCTACAGGTATATACACTGGTGTTGCACTGTATATGGGTGTTGTTTCGAACATGTCACTACTGTAGGCCCTGTCTACCACCAGTATGTTACTCCCTGTGGACACATTCTGCAATGACAGGATGTTAGTTATCATGCAGGTGTCTGACATACCCTTCCAATACCCCATCATGGTCACCCCTGTGAGACAGTGCATTTCACAGCAACAATACATGCACATGTACAGCATGCATTCAGGGTAGGTGTGTTAAATGTGTGCATGGAATATACCATCACCATTACATGCCCGGTGTGTTGGCAAGTATCTACATAAAACATACTCACCTGCTACAGGCTGCTGTCTTGTTGCTATCCAGGAGGGGCCTACATAAGAGGGTGAGAGATGCAATCTCAATGACCAGACCTGTGACGGTGCTACAGGGTGGGTGCACTATTACCATACATCAATGGTACATTCCCATGATACAACCACATCTGGACATCTGTTTATCACTACAATGGAGCAACACAATATTTCTATAACATGTCAGATATGCATGATCTACCTGTACCAATGCAGATGTTTACACAACAGTGGTCTAGTGATGTGCCCTGTGTCCTTACCTGCACGCTCTTCAGCCTGTGTGTGGGTGACACCCACCTCCACAAAAACGTCCAGTGGTTGTTGGCTGTCTGGACAGGCAGGTCCCACGAGGCTGGCCAGGAGCTCCTCCACATGTGTTGGGGGGGATGGATGGCATGGCCCCCCCTGTGGTGAGGTGATCCCTTGGACTGCAGTAGCATGCCGACGGGCATTGCAAAACCGGTCAGTACAATGATGCTGGACCTGCTCATAACTGTGGTTGTGCAGTCATATGTTCTACAACAGTGACACAATAACATGAATATGTACAATTGGCCAGCAGATCCACCTCTACAAACCCATCTGCCCATGATACCTGGCCACATCACATGTGTGTCCCAACCTGTGGCCTCCACATGTACTGTTCCAGCAGTACCATCAGGTGGAACCTCCCAGGGGATGTTGGCCCCCTCAGGCCACACACAGACATGTTTCTGTCCCCTGAGCTCAGGTCTAATGTCTGCTCAATACCAGGCTCCACAGACACATGAGGGATGTGCTACATCAGTCTGAGGCACCCAGTACACATTCACAGGGCCAGCATGCTCCTCCTGCTCAGCCTCCAGACCAGGTACCTTCAGGACATGGACTGCTGTTGTGAGTAGCAGTGGGTGGGAGGCTTGTTCCCATTGTGCTCATATTGGGGCCCATGGGGTGTCCACATCACAGACCACATGCACCATCCACGGTGTTTACCCACATGTGTCACATACCACCCCCTGTAGACTGTCCTCTATATCTACCATTCCTGACCACCTCCAGATGTGTATATTCCCATTGCATACTTCACAGATGGGGGCAATGTGGTCCCAACAAGGGGCTAACATGTGACATACCCATCCATGTTGCACACACTGCTAGCTGTAGATATCTGTGTATATTGCTTTGTGTGGTGGTGCCTTGTACATAGCATGCATCATTGTGGAAGTAATATAGTGGGCATGTCTTTACATACACATATGTTTAGTCAAACTGATCAAAACACAGAAGAAATATTGAAATATGCATCTATAACGTCTGATAGGCACTAGAAAAATAAAAAAAATATACGAAAAGAAGAGATAAAAACATCCCACAGTGATTTCTTTAAGCTTTCGTTCCTTTTAATTTGTATCGGAACTTCTTCAGGATGGATCAAATGTCATGGGACTAATGTATTAACAGTGGTACCATTGCTCATGAATAATAAAATACATGTAAGAGCCAATAGTAAATAACAATACCACAGCACAAAAGTGTACATATACATGAGTAATTAGAAAAAATACATAACCTGTACAGTATTACTAGGAAAAAAGTTGTATAACTTGGACTTTCCCTATATTGTGAAATGCAATCCTATATGCCACCTAGTAAATAAAAAGCATTCCTGAATGAATTTCCCCCAAAAATTAAAACTTGTAGAATTATTGGAACCATTTTAAGGCACATTTCAGATTCAGGAACCCATTCAACCCTGGGAAAAATTCAGCTTTCAATCTCAGCTGCCACTTCAATTCCTGAACTTGTAATTTGCAATCAGTGTCTCTAAAGAAACTTATAACATGTTCCAAGACAAAGAACTTAAATGACCTAAAGTTATTGCAAAATGTACTATGTTTGCTAAGAACATTAACATGGTCCTTATTCCTAATAGCCCCATAATGCTCCTTTACACTATCACTCAATCTGCGGACAGTTTTACCCACATAAAAACATGAACATGTGGAACACACTGCACAATACACTATCATGCTAGAATTGCAGTCATAGTACTTATTAAAGGAAACTCTAACGTTGCAGTGTGGAAAAGAAAAGGCCTCACCTTCGAACATGCACTGACAACACACACATTTACCACATTTTTGCATCCCTTTAGGTTGGGAACCATTAGTAACTGGGACTAAACTGAACTGATTATCTCTATTTTCAAAAAAAACACCTTCAAAGTTTTGGTCCTTTTATATGAAAAAAATAGGTTCAACCCCTACACCAGTCCTAATGTTAGGATCACATAAGAAGATTTTCCAGCTATTTTGTAGAATGTGTCTAAGGTCATTTAAGTCTCTACACATGGGTAGAGAAACACTGAGGGAGTGTGTGGAATCAATAGTGTTTCTGTGTACATTGTGTGTTGAAGTGAATCTATAAGTGACTATAGGTTTGTACTTGGTAAGTCTTTCTTCTTTGATTTGATTTCGGACTGAATCAATTAACATTACACAAAACTTCTTCCGTATAAATAACATGGAGAGAAAGTCACATTATCACTCGTCAGTCTAGACACCCTAAAAAACTAACTCTTACGAACATTTCTTTTCATGAAATGAGGGTGAGAACTATCATAATCAAGATAGTTATTCCTGAAAGTACTTTTTCTATGAATAGACTAGTTAAAACAATTCCTTTCTCTATGAATGGATACATTGATATCCAAAAAAGACACCACATCACCATGACTGGCAATTACAAACTTCAAAAACCCAATTCTGTCTGATAAAATATCTATGAACATATTAAGTTGATCCACACTTCCCTCCCAAACGAAAAAAAATATCATCAATAAAACGCTTGTAGCATTTCATAAAGAAAAACCCAGACAGGTGAACCAAAGTGTCAGTCTCCCATTCAGCCAGGACCAGATTTGCAAATGCAGGGGCCATCTTCGTTCCCATAGCCACAGCTCTGACATGGTGATAGATGTCCACATTGAAATGGAAAAAGTTATTTTCCAATACAAGAGAGATAAGAGTAGCCAAAGTGTCAATTTGTTCCCTAGGTAACTTTACATATTTACATAAATAATGTTTAACATAGTCCACACCATCCATATGGGGAATACTAGTATACAATGCTATAACGTCCAAGGTAACCAGTATGCTATTAGAAAGATCTATGTCAGCATTATATAACGTGTTTAAAAAGTCTCAAGAGTCCTTGATATAATGGGGTGTTGCTTGAACTAACAGGTTAAGAAAAAAATCAATATACGCAGCTATATTCTCAGTTTTTGTTCTCTCATTAGAAATAATAAGTCTGAAAGGGGGATTTGATGAATTCTTATGTAGTTTAGGAATGCCGAATAATTTCCCTAAACCAGATTTGGAGTCCACATGAAAGAACATTCTTCTTCACTGATGTGATGTTCTTCACGTAAGGATAGCAAACCCTTGTCAATGTGATCAATATGAGTGTTAACTGTTGGTAAAGAAACCTTAACATAAAAGTCATCATTAGTCAAATCATCGTGGATTTTATTAATATAACCACACTGGTCCATAACCACAATCCCCGTACCTTTATCAGCTTTCATGACTCTAAGAGTATCATCATTAGACAATTACATCAAAGCTTTTCTTTCATTAGTAGACAAATTGTACCATTTTTGTTTCATCTTAATATTTAAAGTATTTCTAAAATCTTCCTCACATACTCTTAAGAAAGTAAATAACGTATTGTTAAGAGGTGGGTTAACTAAACTCTTTCTCTTAGGGACAGAATTAACATATACACATATGTTTGTGTGTGTGCTTGTATATATGTAGACATGTGTATATAGGTATATATCTATATATGTGTAGATATATGTGATGTATATATGTGCACATATATATGTCTACACATGGGTATATGTATATTTCTGGACATACATGCTGATATACATATATATCTTTATATATTATATATGTGACATATATACACATATGTACACATATGCATACCTTTATGTGAGGTACATTCAGACATCAGCTCCACAATCTCACAACACCTTCCTGCACAGCTGCACTGTTCTGCCTTGCTGCAACACAGACAGGTGCCACATATGGACATGGCCTGACATTAGGGGGGTATATGTAGGATCTGATTGCAGATAACCCTATTACACAACTATAGCATTCCGTCATGCTACATTACAGATTCACCTGAGTATCCTGCCAGTGGTGGGCTGTGGCTCCCACATGTCCATCATTATGGCATTGCTTCATCCACCAGCTATTCGCCACATTATATACATATTTCCCATTACACAACCCACACTATGATGGCTTACATCTTGTCTGTCAGTGCTGTGGCCCACTACCCACAGGGACAGACACTATTGTCCATAGCAGTTGTTCGGTTGAACATCATCACAACAACACCTGATGGCACATATAAATCATTCCACATCATCTATCCCATTATGATGGACCAGGTACTACATTCTATTACATGTATATATACTTCACATACCTGTTGTGGGAATGATGTCTTGTTGAATGACAGCTGGCTAAATGCCTTTGACGTAGGCTTTAATTTTGCAGAGAATTGTCTTTCTTTTTTTTTTCCTACACACTCTCTCTCTCTTTCTTTCTATCTCCCTCTCTCTCCAGTAAATGGATTGAGCTGCCTTGCATAGATTGCAGCCTGGCTTTAGTAGGTGATGCACATGATCAGTTGATGGCCTCTGCACCAATCAGTGTCCTCCACTTGCTAACTGCATGCAGCTTGCTGTGTAGTACTTCCAATTACCACTGTCATGGCAACCACCTACTATAAAATCCTACATCATGTGGCCGTGGTCCCTTTACCTTTCCTGTGTGATGGACATCATTCCTGTGTGTGGGCATCAGTGTTACAGACAGTAAGTAGCAATACCTCTTCCAGGAGAACTGGCACACTCAGGCCAGCTACATATTTGTAGGAGGTTCCAGAAATACAGACAGTGTGAGTAGAGTTGTGTTATGCTTTGTATAGTACTGGTGTTACAGGGTGTGTGTGTACATACTAGTTTACCTTGGAATGCAGTCTGTCTGCATAGCTCTCAACTGTGGACCTATCATCTTGGTGGCCAAAGGTGTGCCTATCATGTTTTGTCTGTCCACCACACAGGTCCTGTGCCAGATATTACACTGGCAGTGTGTGTGTTGAGTACTATCAGTACATGGCTACATCCATTTAAGTTTCTAACCTCAATTCCCTGTCTAAGGGTATGTTGCAGACTATTCTGTAACACCAGTGACTTGCTTAGTGTATGGCAAAAGTTTTCCGCATATGGATTTGTGTTTCATCCTCTGTCCTCCACCTACATACCAAGCTTTGCATGTATGACATGCTGTCAGGGGTTATTCTGTAGTGGGTTGTGAGTATATCACACTGCCATTGCTGCCATCAGTCCCCTGCTGTTGTAACCCCCACACATACAGTGGGGCTGGGGCCATATATTTGTGAGCTTCACCTACACAATACATGTGTGCCCTTATGCACTCCATAGGCCAGTGTATGTAACACTGGTATATGGCCTTGTATTATTGAGTCTAAGGGGGGATGCACCAAATATAACCTAGGCCATTACAAAATGTGGGGGTATCAGGGGTGAGCTGCCTTAAGGTATATGGATGTACAGTACCATAAAATTCACCTATATTTACATTACTTACATATATTGGATTAATACAGGTCTACTGCCTCCTGCCATACAGACTGCTCTGTTTGTCAGTGTGCTTGTGATGGTATCAGTTATGCCTTGTTATGTGACAGTTACATCCCATTTGGTCAACTGAAGTCTTTACCACCTAGTGATTTTGTACAGAGCATAGATAGAGGCTGCTGAACTATACACCTCCATTACTTACAGTTGATTGTTTGGTATCCTGTGGCCCAGTCTGTCTTTATTATTGTATAATTTAAAGGGCTTAGCCTGGACAGCAACAGTTGTGAACCTTTCCAGACTACTGTATTAGTATAACTGTTTCACAGCTGCATTACTCTGTTTATATGGATGCCAGTGTCTGAACAGCTATATTACATGGCATATAACACTGTAATAGTATACAAATAAATGTTTTCCATTTCTGAAAACCTGTGTGTGGTGTTTCATCCTATGACTTCTCTGTGGGTATATGTTGCAGGCAGCGATTGTTATTTGTATGGGTAGTCCATACAGTGTCCAGTTGTTAAGGTGTTAAATGTAGGCATAGTGACTGCTCCATATTGTGTGCACCTTCTACATATGTATCTTACTGTACATATCTCTGCATGCGTATGTGTCACATGTATATCTATGTGTGTGTGTGTGTGTGTGTGTGTGTGTGTGTGTGTGTGTGTGTGTGTGTGTGTGTGTGTATATATATATATATATATATATATATATATATATATATATATATATGTATCTGCATATATGTGTCTGTGTATATGTATCCTGGGGATATTGATAGCTTCCACATTTTACACTTCCTATGGGAGCTAGATTGTACTGCATGATATGTTACCAGTACCAGCCTGACATCATACAGGTGGGATGTAGTACTGTTAACATCTTGTGCCCATGTCATGTCAGGTCCTGGTTATGGGATCTGCAACACTTGGTAGTGTATTGCATGGTGGACATGTTTGGCTGTGGTGGGGTATACCTATCCGTACAAGACGTATATCATTTGGGGCCTCTCAACCCCATTAATGGTGCATATGGACATATATGTTTTAGTTAATCTACAATTATCTACAGATGTATGGCCATATATACTTATACAGATATATACATATATCTGCTTACATATATATAACTATGTCCATATATACCTACATAGATATATATCTGTTTAAATATATGTAACTTACTGTGTATATGTAGATATATAGGTGCAGACATATATATGTGTCAATGGAGGCATTTGTAAGTATATATGTTCATGTATATATATATATATATATATATATATATATATATATATATATATATATATCAACATATATAGATATGTTGTACCTGTTTAGATATTAATATATTTACACACTCACATACATCTAAATGTTAGAATACATTCTCTGTACTATTGCATGACTGGGCTGAATGATATGTTTTTGAAAACATCTGAGCTATGTGTATTTGGTGTGGCTTAGTTGTAAATCACTTTGTCTATGGTGTGCACGGTCATGGGTTTGAGCCTTGCAAAGTTTGTTTATTTTGTTGCTGGGCAGAACATGGGCCATTGGATACAGAGTGATTAAAGCACTTTAAAGCAGTTGTAAGCAGGTTTGCGCAGAGGTAAGCAATGCTTCCTTGCGGTTACAGTTTCCTATACTCTGTTAGCTTCTGCATTGCTTAACCTGTGATGGCATTGCTTACCCTCGTGCAAACAGGCTTAAACCCGCTTACTGCTGCATAAAAGTGCTTAGTCCCACTTACCCCTGCACTAATTTCTTTAAAAGAAAAGAAAAGGCGGTTGATAGAAAAGTGGTGAAAAAAGAGGGACAAAGAGGGAAAGACAGTAGGGAAAATACCCAGGGATGTGCAGGAAGGGTGTAGGGAAGGTCCATAGCTGACTTTTCTTCTACAGCATCAGCTAAACATATACACTGCCTTTGGAGGTAGATTTGGACACAAACCCCTGGGAGAGGGTGAGGACAACAATAATAAGTTGTGATTCCAATTAGACTGGATTACATGTGTCCAGTGGACACGTGTGTGAAATGGATAGCTATGTATGGGGTGAGATTTTTTTGTGGGGACAGATTGCCCCCTTTTTTTCAGGTAAGAGTGGGATGTTGGGGAGGGGTAGTAGGTATATTTGGAGAGGTAGGTTGGGTAGGTTAACAGACAAGACAAACAAGACGCATACAGGGGCAGGATATGACACATGTGGGGGGTAAATACCTTGATGGGGAGGGGTGTTGGGATATTGGAAGCCCACAAGGCCCCGAGTGGTAACAGTGGGACTGAGGTCCCCCACCCATAGGCAGTCACCACTGCACCTTCAAAACTTCAAAAGTGGCTGTGCTGGGGGCTGAGTTGCAGAACCAGACTGACTCTCTAATTGTGACACACGGCCCTCAAGCTGGCATAGAAGATCACCAAGCTGCTCATTCACCGCTCTACACACCATGACCCCGACCTGGTGATGGGTGACAGGTGCCTGTCTGTGTCCACTCCCAGGGTGGGCAAGCCCCATCCCCTGAGGCAGTTCCACCCAAAGGTGGTGAAGGACCAATGGACAGGGTGATCCCGGGTTGGGCTCCAGGCATGCTGGTGCCTGGTGCTATGGCCAGCTGAGTTGGGACAGGCGGGTCTACTGGGACCGGCCTTCCCAAGTGTGCTATAGTGTTTAGATTTCATCAACATTTGTGGGTTAGTTATAGTCAACACATTCCAGGGTTAGGTATAACAGCAGGCATAGATATTCCCATTAATCCAGACACCAGATATGGAACAGTTGCTTAGCCAACACAACACATGCATATATGGGACCACAGTGGTAATAAGAACAGCATGCACGTACATTGATGGCACCATGCCACCAATGTTGGAATAATTCAATATAGCACATGCATGGGAACCATCAAAATATTTATCAAACAACTGGACATTATCAGAACATAGGTGTCATTACACACCGGTTGGGGTGGGTATGTTGATTATTGTTGGAGATATGGTAGGCGGGGAGAAAAATGTCAATATGCAACTAGTATATTCCTGTAGTTCACATTACTTTCCTAGTCAGTGCTGTTATCTGTACCTTACAAGTTTTACTACACTACCCTATAGCCTTAGTTTGGACAGTGATATGGCTGTCTTCATCATTACACATGAACCAGTTTTACCTGAAGTATACACCTCTTACCTGGTATACCTGTGGAGGGAATCTTTGTTAACACTAACTAACTGTTTGTACATATACTCCCAGATTCTGGGTTGTTGTTTTGCACATAGCTATCCAACTCTTTCTGCATTGACTCTGGCCACGTGTTGACCACATGCTGGTGTGCCGGGACATATCTAGAATATTGCCCTCTTCCACCTTTAGTGATATGACACACACATATACATGCCATCCTACACAGTTATGTTATGTAGCACAGTGTGGGTGACAGTGACCAGTGAAACATTATTATTCAGAAAAAACTGCAACACTCACAATTCCCTACAATACCAGAGTGAGCAGTACCAGTACAGATTATAATGGTCTGTATTTCTTACCACAGTGTTCGTATCCAAAGTACCTGTGGGAGCAATGTTTGTTAGCACTACCTGACTGTTGCCACACAAAGTTTTGGATTCCACATCAGTATTATGCACATACATCTCACTCTGTTACTGTACACACTCTGGTCACAGCTTGACAACATGGGAGTGTAGACAGGACATACTTGAAATATTACTCTCCTAACAGTTTCAGGGGTTGCTACAGTGACAGGTGTGTTCTCATGATGTTTGACAATCACCTGTATTCCCTGTTTGCTGGCTAAACATCTGAGAGGATCCCACAGACTTACCAGGGGGACAGGGGGACAGGCAGCAGATATGGGCACATATACTGGACATTCTGGACTCATCTGTACAGTTGTGGGGTATGAATCTGTATGCAGCCTAATTACACTCCCAGGATTCAGACCATGGCTATGTCTGCTACAACTTAAACACTGTCCATCACAGTTGTGTCTGCTATCTAAATATTGCTGTATATCTCCTTTCTGATTTCTGTCTTCTTAATCCCATGTGATTTTACATTCTGACCTTGTATAACAACACTCATATACAGATTTCCTAGATAATTATATGCCGTTGGACAGTGTGGGTGACAGTGATGTGTAATACCTCATTATTCTGAGCAACTGCATATCATTCTTGCATTTCTGGACACAGTGTTGGTATATGACAGACCTGTGGGAGGAATGTTTATTAGCACTACCTGAATGTTCCCACACACTGTACCAGACTCCACATTACTATTATGCATATACATCTCACTCTGCTACTGTACACACTCTGACCACAGCTTGACAAGTTGGGGTGTAAATGGGACATGCATGGCTTCTTAGTCACATAGGGTATTGGGGAGTTGCTAGTGTGGCAGCTTTCTTCTCATAGCTGTGTGTCAGTTGTATTTCCTGTTTGCTGCCTATACGTCTGGGATCATCCCACTAATTTCCCAGGGGGACAAGCTGATAGGCAACAGATGTAGGCCACTTTACTAGACATTCTGGACATATCTGTACAGTTGTGGGGTATGATTTTGTATGCAGACTACTACCACTGGCAGGATTCGAACCGTGGCTGTGTATGCTAAAAAAAACAACAGTTCACATCTCAGTTGCATGTGCTATTCTGTTTTTGTTGTCTGTATTTTCCCTGTTTACTGCCTATGTGTCACTCAGTTGTACTAAATGGCCTCTGGGGATTACACCTGTCATATACAGGCATTCCTACACATTCAATTTATGGTGCACAGTGTGGGTATCGGAGTGCTTACTACAACGGCACTCTTACATGATTGCAAATCTATATTACCATATGATACCAGAATATACACATGCAGTCCAGCAGTTAGACCTATTTTATCAGGCTATTACACTTTTTTTGACATGCAAACAATATGAGACTCTCCTGCCATATTCTCTAGTGTATGCAGTACTTGCCTTGAACAATACAGGTTTTATACAGGCAATTAATTTACTACTACTTTTAGTTTTATTTCCTATGACAGTAAATGCGTGAGTATTTCTGACCTGCCTCATGTCGCAACCTCACCAGGAGACTGATTTGGGCCTCCTGGTTCACAGCCCACTCCATTGCAGCTGTGGGGGACATAACAGGACTATTTAGCCATACATATCCATGATATACCTGAGCTGGCAATTATTACTCACATACTGGGGTGATACTTACACACGACTGGAACATCCCTTGCTGCTCTAGCCTCTTGGAGACACTCCTCCAAGAGGTCCCCCTTATGCTGCTCCAGGTCAACATAGCAGTGCCTGACCTGCTCATCAGTTTGGGGTATGCCCGTGGCACTGGTGAGGTCATGGGCAAGATGGTCCAAGGCCTCCGCCTTATATTGGGAGCCCTGGTACTGACCCTGCAGCAGTCTCTGATCATGGTCTTTGACAAGGAGTCCTGCCATGACCTTAGACTGCTGGATACACCGGCACTGCACCTGAAAGCGCACACCTTCTCCCCTGACTGCCATAGCGCCTGCAAGGGGAAGCTACAAGTTATGAGATGTATTCCCACCTCTTGAGTTTAAGTAGGGTTGATTTCCCACACTTTTCTGTGATTGGCCGGTTTTGAATAGGTTAAGCTATGGGCAAACCTGCTTACCTATGATTGGCATTGTTTAAAGGGGTATACCACTGGGCACAATGAGTTAGCTTCCCTACACATTGCTTACACCTCCTAAATTGCCCTGTGCAATGCTTAGCATTGCTTATATTAGACTTTGCATTATAATTCCTTTTTAGCATTGAGTTATTATTCATTACACCTTATATGTATGCCTGGTATCCATGATTAATGTGTACGTGCACTCTATGGGGTCCTTGTGTTTTATTGGGTAATTCAACACTCTATTACACCTTACTTCTGGGCTTACTGGTGTACTCCAGTTCACATATTTATGTTATGTAGTGGGTTATGGAACATATGACTGTATACTGATTCCTTTCACAGGTTCAATTTTGGTTTACTATGGTGAGGACGTGTTTGCTGATACCTCATTCTGATGTACTTCTGTGATGGTTTGTTGGTTAACTACTGTAACTATGGTATATAGGATCTTGGGTTCGGGACCTGCATGGCTGTTTAATTTGTTGATGGACAGAACAAGGGCTGTTCGATACAGAGTGATTATGGCCTTTTGAGCATTTGTAATGTTCA